>NC_086453.1:254618924-254941424 GCF_028390025.1 Pseudophryne corroboree | reverse complement strand
TGCCCTAAGTGCAGTTCTGCCCCACAGTATACAAAGGCATTTATTTCTGCTGCATTAACCCCTGGAGGGTCTACTTGTCTGCTGCCCTATTACCCTGTGATCCCTTGGGACTCAGAGGGGCGGCCTGCTGCGGGGCTTATCTGGCCACAAGTTTGTGCTGCATGTTTGATGTACTGGGCCTCATTGCTGCTGGCGACTGGACGATTCTGATATACTACTTCGGCCCAAGCGCAGTCATTGGTCAGTTTTGTTATACTACGCACTCTCCTGGTCGGCAACTGAACGGTTTTGATATACTATACTTCCAGCGGGCAGTGACTGGACAGTCCTGATATACTATATTCCCTGTTCTCCCTCAACCAGCTGAATATGATGGTCCGCCAGCACCAAAATAACGCGCTGCCGCAAAATTAGAAAAATTTGCTAGAAACCCTCCGGTCCGGCCCTAGCATAGGGAGTATGCGCAGTCGGCCTCCTTACCGTCACCACCATCGCCTTCCAATAGCTCCTCGTCTGTGGAAGCTTCAGATGCTGCGCTGCAGAAGGTCCTAGAGGCGGTCACCGCCAGCGAGGCCCGCCTGGCTGACAGGATCGGTCAGGTCCAGGCGGACCTATCCACCATACATCAAGACCTGCAGCGAGTGCAGGAAAGGGTTGGTGAAGTTGAAACGCGCATTTCCACGCTGGAAGATATGGTCTCGCCACTCGGTAGACGCACCTCCGCTCTGGAGTCTCAGATGACGGAGGTGCACAAGAAGATGATGGATATGGAGGAGAGACTGCGACGGAACAATGTCCGTTTTGTCGGCCTGCCTGAGAAAGAGGAGGTTGCCTCCCCCGAGAAATTTCTTGAATGCTGGCTGTTGGATGCATTTGGAGCGGAAGAGTTTACCTCACACTTTGCAGTGGAGCGCGCTCACAGAGTCCCGATGTGGCCATTACCTCCAGGGGCACCTCCCCGTACGTTCATAGCCAAGCTCCTTCATTATCGCGACAGGGATGTGATTTTGAAACCGGCCCGCACCAAGGGTCCTCTCAAATGGAACGGATCTCCGATTTCAGTTTTTCCAGACTTTGCAATTGACGTTCAAAAGGATAGAGCACAGTTTGTCCCGGTGAAACGCAGGCTGCGAGAACTGAATATTCCTTATGCCATGCTCTTCCCATCCATGCTGCGGGTGGTTTCAGACGGAGAGACTAAATTCTTCATGACTCCCCGTGAGGCATCAGTTTGGCTGGACAGACGCTTTCCGGCTCGGAGGGCGTTAGCCGCTGATTGAACTCCTGTATTTACGTTTCTCTACTAGCCGATGTTTTGATCCCTGAATATCTGATGTGTTATTTCTGGAGTGTGGTTTCGGGTGGGGTCTCTTATGTTGACAGGCCTTCGCTGGGATTGGGTGGTTCTGGGGAGATTGGAAGAGTGCTAGTTGATATTCTTACATTGTGGGGTTTTTTTTTGTTTTTTTTTGCTCTATACTGTAGGTGTTTGTCCCGATATACAGTTTTCAAGGGTTTCAATGCTATTTAGTTGGGGTGGTTGTAGCGGTCTAGGGGGGGGATTCGAGTTTAGCTGGGAGATTATTCTGTCCTCAGGTCATTATATTCTTGGCCTCCTTGTGGTTATAGGAATTGGTCTTGTTTGTTACCGTTAGTATTTGAGGAATTTTGTTTGTTCGGGAACCAGGTATGCTGCAAGTTCTAGGTGGTATACGGGGTGGGGGTTATTTTAGGCTGTTAGTATTGGTTTATTTTTATTTTTTGCTGTGCACTGTGCTTGTTTCCGCTATGTCTATGTCGCTGTTGGCTGCGGGCGTACTTTTATTTTTGTTTTTGATGGGTGCTGGAGGTGGCTGGCCACGGGTAGTCTGTAACATTACAACGATGCATTGCTATGGCTTTGGTTAGGTTTCTGTCGTGGAATGTGCGGGGGATCAATGACAAAATTAAGCATTCCCTGGTGTTTCGACAGATCAAGCATTATGCCTCGGATATAACTTGCCTGATGGGAAACCCATTTAATGGGTACTAAGATTATGTCTCTTAAAAAACCGTGGGTGGGCTGGGCCTTTCATTCCATGCATACCGCAGCGTCCCGGGGAGTGTCGATTTTGATTAGGAAATCTGTTGCCTTTGCGCTAGATTCTGTACAAACGGATCAATGGGGTAGATATGTGTTTCTCCAGTGTAAAATTAACTCCGTTCCCCTATTATTGTTGGCTATATATGTGCCCCCTCCGTACTCTCATGACGTGCTTAAAAAGGCGTCTGCCTTTATGGCTGCATCCCCTGGGATAGCTGTTGTGTGCATGGGTGACTTCAATAGCGTCTTAAACCACGAGCTGGATAGGTTGTCTGCGGCATCCTCCAACCCACAGCCTAAGCGATCCCAGTTTGCTGACACTGTCTCTGAGTTGGGTTTGATTGATCCCTGGAGATTGAAGTATCCCGACTTGAAGCAATACTCATGTTTTTCACACTCTCACTCTTCCTTCTCTAGGATAGATTTAGCTCTTCTGTCTCGGGAGCTATTGCCCAAAGTCCAAAATGTCAGATATGAGACTAGGGGTATTTCGGATCACTCCCCTATATCGCTGTATATTGACTTAAACTGTCAGCGAGGCCAAGCAGTGTGGAAATTTAATCCTTTCTGGCTGACGCATATGGGTGAGGGATCCGAGCTGGAAGCTAGCTGGTTGGAATTCTTTGCTATGCATGGAGATGCCACTGAGGTGTTTCTACTGTGGGACACTTTTAAGGCTTATATGAAAGGAACGTTGATTAAACGGGTAGGGAGCCTTAAATCCTCCTTTAGTAAACGTGAGGCTGACCTGGAGGCCCGGGTTGTTGATTCAGAAATGACCTATGTGCAAGATGGCTTGGATGCCTCTAAATTGGATTGGCTCCATGCTCAGGGTGAATGGAAGGAATATCTGTGGGGGAAAACCCAGCACAGACTTCTCTTCTCCTCGCATGTCCAATATGCTACTGGGAATAGACCAGGCTCTTATCTGGCTAATCTTGCAAGAGGGGACCGCTCCTCTCATACTGTAGTGGAGGTTCTGAATTCGGCCGGGTCGGTACTGGACCGCACCCCCAGATTGTGGCGAAGTTTGTCTCATACTATCAAGCACTATATAGTTCCAAATTGACCTGTTCCCCGCTAGAACTGAGTAATTATTTAGATGGAATTCAATTGCCCTGTATCTCCAGTGAAGCCAGGGCTCTTCTTGATGCTCCTTTGTCATTGGAGGAGATTGAGATGGCGATCTCTGCCTCCCCCGATGGTAAGGCCTCTGGCCTTGATGGCATTCCATCAGAATTATACAAGAAACACACAAAAATTTTTGCCCCTCAATTGCTTGACTTATTCAATAAAATTTTTGCCCAGAACATGCTTCCTCCGTCTATGGCGGAGGCTTTGATTATAGTAATTCCCAATCCAGATAAAGACCCCAGGAGGGTTGACTCATACCGTCCTATTTCCCTGCTGCCCACGGATGTTAAAATCTCAGCCAAGGTTCTGGCTTCCAGACTTAATAGGGTTATCACCCAAATTATTCACCCTGACCAAATGGGCTTCATGCCTGATAAATCCACTGCTGTTAACTTGAGGCGCCCGTTCACTCATTTTCAGGTTTCTCGGGGGGAGGCCTGCTCTGCTGTTATAGCCTCTTTAGATGCCGCAAAGGCCTTTGACTCTGTGGAGTGGGCCTTCCTATGGGAGGCTATGGGTAGGTTTGGCATGGGTCCCAACTTTATCAGCTATGTTAAATTATTATATTTCCTGCCCGTGGCCAGAGTCTCGGTGAATGGGTTTGTATCGCACTCCTTCCCCTTGTCCAGGGGAACGAGGCAGGGCTGCCCTCTCTCCCCGACTCTGTTTGCCATTGCAATTGAACCTTTGGCGTGTTTGATTAGAGCTACTCATGATATTGTGGATATTAGGGTGGGCACTAGAGAGGATAAGATAGCGTTATACGCCGATGACCTCTTGCTCTTCGTGGTTGATTATGTTTCCTCCTTGCCAAAACTCCTTGATTTGATAACCAACTACGGACGCTTCTCCGGGCTCCAAATTAACTGGGATAAATCCACCATTACTCCACTTAGAGGCATGATCCCGGTGGCGCCATTGATCCAAACCCCGCTTAAATGGGTAGATTCTTTCAAATACCTGGGTATATGGGTATCAAATGACCCTAGTACCTACGTTTCCCTTAATATTGTGCCACAGATGGTGTATCTCCGCTCGAAGGTCAAGGTTTGGGGAACTCTGCCCCTGACTGTTACTGGTAGGGTCAATTTGGTGAAAATGGTGTATTTGCCTAAACTCCTTTACGTCCTCCAGCAGTCCCCTATATACATTGCCTTAAAAATATTCAGACAGATTGATAGTCTGCTGTCTTCCTTGATCTTTGCCAGCAGGAGAGCGTGGTTGAGACTTGACATCTTGTCCAGACCGAGAGTGTTGGGAGGCTTGGCTCTCCCTATCTTTCGATTTTACTACTACGCTGCGCAGTTGGCGCATATATGGTAGTGGGTGACTGCTTCTGATGCTCTCACTATACACTCACAAATGCTTTTGTGGGTATATCCTGATGGCTCTCCATTGCAGATGCTTCTCTGTGGGAACCCAAAAGTGTCCAAGATCCCTATAATAAAACAGGCCATTCTTGTATGGAAACAGGTACATGTTATCCTATTGGGCCAAGGTATTGACCCAGATACTCCTCTGGACAATGCTTTCGGCTTTCCAGAATTGGCCTCGCTGCAGACTGGGGAGGTATGGGGGAGGTGGTGGGTGACATCCCTGGGACACTTGTATAACGATGGTATACTGAAATCCTTCCTGCAACTCCAACAGGATTACAGTGTACCCTCCTCTCATTTCTACCGCTACCTGCAATTGAGACACACGATTAACGCACAATTTCCCATTACTCCGATGATTACTGACTCCCCGGTCAAATCTCTCCTTCAATCCCTGGGGAATGGACATCTGGTGTCCAACATTTATACAGGCGTGCTTCGTTCTCACTACTCTGATCCGTTATCCCTTCTTAGGAATAAGTGGGAATCTGACCTGGGTGCCATTTCTAAAGAGCTCTGGGAGGGTGCTTTATGTTCTCCACGATTCTCTACTACCACCACTAGATACCAACAAATTCAACTGTTTATATTACACAGGGTATATATGACACAAGTGCGATTCCACCAGATGTCCTAAATGTGGTAGTCTGGACGCAGATTTCTGGCACATTATCTGGCTTTGCCCCAATATTGCTGTATTCTGGTCAGGGGTTATTAACGCCCTGGTGTCGACTGGAATTCCCTCGTCAATATGCTCCCCGTTGACATGTGTGTTATCAGCTGTGGAGGAGGATGCCCTGGACCTCCCTGCCAGAAGATATGTAATTAATCTATGTGGCCTGGCCAAGGTGTGTATAGCCAGGCTTTGGCTAGCCAAAGATACGCCCACATTGCGGACCTGGGTCTCACTTGTAAACGATACGGCCTCACACGAGAAATATGTATACTTATGTTAGGGTCTCCTGCCCTGTGCTGCCACGTCGTCATGGCAACCTGGAGACAAGTGCTAGCGGAGTAACCTGAGCGCAGCTGATACTCCGGTTCGGGTCTTTTGCTGTGCAGTGGTTACAGGCTCTGTGCACGGCAGGGGATCCGGTGCTGGTTTTTGTGCTCACAGTCTGTGAGGTCTGAGTGGGGCGTGGACAGCACCTGCTATATAAGGCCTCTTCTCAGGTTAAGCAGATGCTGCTGAATCTTTGTTGGTTAGTCAGTTCCTGAAAGTTAGCCAGTACTGTGTAGCTTTGTATAGGCCTGGGGATTTGGTACTACACTCTGCCAATCCAGACCTAGCAGTAAGACTGGAGTCAGTCGTTTAACTTGCTGGGGTTCTTTTGCTACTCTGTGAACTTAGCAAGTTTGCGGCTGTATTCTCAGACTTGCCTGCCTAAATCCTGGCTCACTGTGCAAGGTGTTCAGGTGTCAGTTTAGTGGCAGTAAGCTGAACCTGTGCACTGCAAGTGAGGATTAGGATTGTGGAGACTCTCCTTGTGTCTATCATTCCATCTCTGACCAAGGAGTTTACTGCCACACCCGTTGGTAACCGTTTAGGGTTTTGCTGTTGCCCTTAGCAACAGCATTTCGGGTTCTCTACGTATTAAAACACAACATCTTGCTTTTTCCATCTGAGCATTACTAATACTAGGGAGACACCCAGTTTCTTAGCCTCTGGGCTTCTCTGTTCACTTTGTGTTTATTTTGTTACCCTATCACCTTCTGTGTACGTAATGTCATATTCCCCAGTCTGTCTGTGAGTTCATTTGTTTTGCATCCCTATCCGTTCAGACACCAGTA
Source organism: Pseudophryne corroboree (assembly GCF_028390025.1). NCBI lineage: Eukaryota > Metazoa > Chordata > Amphibia > Anura > Myobatrachidae > Pseudophryne > Pseudophryne corroboree. Next base: position 254,935,040 of record NC_086453.1, on the reverse strand, counting down.
CATTCCTGCAGGCACTGGTGTGCATAACAGTTCAAACACCAGTACATTCCTGCAGGCACTGGTGTGCATAACAGTTCAGACACCAGTACATTCCTGCAGGCACTGGTGTGCATAACATATTCAGCAGCCTAATACTCCTGTTGAAATTTTGTGGGAATATGGAGCATACCCCTCAAAATACGTTGCAACAGGTGGTCGATCAGGTGCAGGTCCTGACTCGACAATTTAATGATTTGTCCATTAAAATGCACACCTCCCAGGCCGCTGGCGGAGCTCCCGCAGCAGCAGCACCTTCAGGGGTTAAGGAGCCGAAAGTAAATCTCCCGGATCGTTTTTCTGGAGATCGCTCGCAGTTCTTTTGTTTCAAGGAGAGCTGCAAGCTATACTTCCGGCTTAGGCCTCAGTCTTCTGGGTCGGAGATTCAGCGGGTGGGCATAGTGATTTCCTGGCTACAAGGAGACCCACAGGTCTGGGCATATGGGTTGCAGCCTGACTGTCCGTCGCTTGAAAGTGTTGATGCTTTTTTTACGGCACTGGGCATGTTGTATGATGACCCTGACAAGACGGCCTCAGCCGAGGCTCAGATTTCGATCCTTAAGCAAGGGCGAAGGCCAGTTGAGGTTTACTGTACGGAGTTTCGGAAGTGGGCCCATGATACCCAGTGGAATGACCCAGCCCTGAGACACCAGTACCGAAGAGGTCTTTCTAACCAGATAAAAGACCAACTGGTACAATATCCCTTGCCTGATAGCTTGGATCAGCTCATGCAGTTATCCATCCGGGTGGATAGACGGCTGAGAGAGCGTAGGCTTGAAAGGGAGACCGAGGTTTCCTTCTTTCCCAAGGGAACCTCAGACTCTGAGGAATTTTCCGAGGAGCCTATGCAGATTGGGGCTACCCGCCTCTCCTCGCGTGAGAAGACGCGGAGGAGACAGCAGGGGTTGTGTTTGTACTGTGGGAATAAAGGTCATGTGGTAGTATCATGCCCAGAAAAGCCGGAAAACTTCAGGGCCTGAGGGTGATGGGAAATATCCTGTCAGGCCAGAAGTCAGAATTTCCCAAGAAGACTTTTATCATTCCGGTGACCTTGAAGATCCTCGGTCAAACTGTCAAGACTGAGGCCTTTGTGGACAGTGGGGCCGACGTGGTTTTTATGGACCGCCAATTCGCCCTGAAACACTCTGTTCCCTTAGTACCCTTGGCATTGGAAATTGAGATCTGTGGGTTAAACGGGGAACCATTATCCCAAGGTAAAATTACCTCTTGCACTAGCCAGATTTCTTTGTGTATTGGAGCCACACACTCTGAAAAATTGTCTTTTTATGTGACTGTCTGTACTTTTGCCCCATTGGTGTTGGGGTTACCCTGGTTAAGGGCCCACAATCCTCAATTTGACTGGGTCTCTGGGGAGATTCTTAGTTGGGGTACTGATTGTTTCAGGAGTTGCTTGAGCCTTCCAGTCAGGCTCTCGCAGCTAAGTTTGCCAGGATTGCCAGGGTGTTATGCAGATTTTGCGGACGTGTTCTCCAAAAAAGTTGCAGAGGTACTACCTCCCCATCGCCCCTATGACTGTGCCATTGATTTGTTGCCAAATGCTAAGCTTCCCAAGAGCAGGTTGTACTCCCTGTCACGTCCTGAGACTCAGGCTATGGCAGAGTACATTCAGGAGAACTTGGCTAAGGGATTTATCAGACCTTCACAGTCTCCAGTTGGGTCGGGGTTCTTCTTCGTGGGTAAAAAGGACGGTTCGTTGCGACCCTGCATCGACTTCAGGGAATTGAACCGTATCACGATTAAAAACTCATACCCACTGCCTCTCATTTCGGTCTTGTTTGACCAGCTTCGTACTGCCACCATTTTTTCTAAGATTGACCTACGCGGTGCGTACAATCTAATCCGAATAAGAGAGGGGGATGAATGGAAGACTGCCTTTAATACCCACTCAGGGCATTATGAATATTTGGTGATGCCTTTTGGGCTCTGTAATGCCCCGGCAGTCTTCCAGGATTTCTTGAATGATGTGCTCAGGGAATATTTGGATAGATTCTTAGTTGTATACTTAGATGACATCCTAATCTTCTCCCATTCCCTGGAGGAACATCGGAAGCATGTACGCTTAGTCCTCCAGAAACTCAGAGACCACCGGCTTGGGGCGAAGCTGGAGAAGTGCGAATTTGAAGTTCAGCAAATCGCATTTCTAGGATATATTATCTCCCCAGAAGGTTTCCAAATGGAGGGTTCCAAGGTACAGGCAGTCCTGGATTGGGTGCAGCCCACTAGTTTGAAGGCGCTTCAGCGTTTCCTGGGCTTTGCGAATTTTTATAGACGATTTATCGCTGGATTTTCGTCTATAGTGGCGCCCTTGGTGGCACTCACTAAGAAAGGGGCGGATGTTGCTCACTGGTCTTGTGAGGCTAAAGCGGCTTTTGCCCGTCTCAAAAGGGCATTTGTTTCGGCCAAGGTGCTGCGACACCCAGATCCAGAGCGTCCTTTTGTGGTGGAGGTGGATGCCTCTGAGATGGGTATTGGGGCAGTGCTCTCTCAGATGGGAGTGTCTGATAATCGCCTTCATCCCTATGCTTACTTTTCCCGTAAATTTTCGCCTGCCGAGATGAATTATGACGTGGGTAACCGGGAATTGTTGGCTATTAAGGATGCACTCGAGGAGTGGAGACACTGGATTGAGGGGGCTAAGTTTGTGGTCTCAATTCTCACCGACCATAAGAATCTGGCATATTTAGAGTCAGCGAAGCGTCTCAATGCCAGGCAGGCACGATGGGCTTTGTTTTTTGCTCGCTTTAATTTTTTGATAACATATCGCCCTGGGTCAAAAAACATCAAGGCTGATGCGCTCTCGCGGAGTTTTGCTCCAATCCAGGAGACCACCGAGGAGCCGTTGCCCATTGTGTCCCCATCATGTTTTAAAGTGGGCATTACCCAGGACCTCTTATCATTAGTCCTTAGAGCACAGGAGCAGGCTCCTCCAGACCATCCGGTAGGTCTTTTGTTTGTGCCTCCTAGGTTAAGACAGCGAGTGTTCCTGGAATTCCATGCCAAGAAGTCGGCAGGTCACCCGGGTATTGCCAGAACTCGGGAGTTGCTATCTAAGGCGGTGTGGTGGCCCTCGGTGGCTAAGGATGTGGATCAGTGGGTTCGGGCATGTGACATCTGTGCCCGAAATAAGACTCCTAGAGGGGTTCCTGTTGGCCCATTACATCCACTCTCTATTCCATCTAAGCCATGGACCCACATTTCAATGGATTTTGTGGTGGACTTGCCCAAATCCTCGGGGATGACAGCCATCTGGGTTGTCGTTGACAGGTTTTCGAAGATGGCGCACTTCGTTCCACTGGTTGGGCTGCCATCGGCCAGACGCCTGTCTGAATTATTTATGCTGCATGTTGTGCGTCTCCACGGGTTGCCACTTGATGTGGTCTCTGACCGCGGATCCCAGTTTGTGGCCAAATTCTGGAGGGCATTTTGTTCCGATCTCCAGATTTCTGTCAGCTTGTCGTCGGGCTACCATCCGCAGTCTAATTGGCAGACTGAAAGGGTGAACCAGTCCTTGGAGCAGTTCCTCAGGTGTTATGTCTCCAAGTGTCAGACTGACTGGGTTGCTCCTCTGTCCATGGCGGAGTTTGCCTATAACAACGCGGCTCACTCTGCTACAGGGATCTCTCCCTTCCTTTGTGTGTATGGGCATCATCCTAAGGCCAATTCTTTTGACCCCCTGGACTCCACGCCTGGTGGTTCCTCTGTGGTTTCGGTCCTTAGAGGTATTTGGAGGAAAGTGAAGAAAGCCCTTGTGTCTGTGTCATTAGTGACCAAAAGGGTTTATGATAAGCGGAAAAGACCCTGCAGCTTCAAATTAGGAGACTTCGTCTGGTTGTCTACCAAGAATTTGAAGTTGAGACAGCCATCTCATAAGTTAGGCCCCCGGTTCATCGGCCCTTATAAGATCACCAGGGTTATCAATCCGGTGGCATTTCAGTTAGATCTGCCCCGTTCTTTGGGTATCAATAAAACATTTCATTGTTCCCTTTTAAAACGGGCGATTAGTAATCCTTCTTCCAGTGGAAGACCTTCCCCTCTTCTGATACGTGGCCAGAGGGAGTTTGTTGTTGAAAGGATTCTTGACTCCAAGATGGTTCGGGGTCGGCTGTCATTTTTGGTGCACTGGAAGGGGTATGGCCCGGAGGAGCGGTCGTGGGTGCGCAGTTGTGATCTTCATGCCCCCAGACTGATACGCTCTTTCTTCTCGCAGTTCCCCGATAAACCCGGTGGTAGGGGTTCTTTGACCCCTCGTCAGAGGGGGGGTACTGTTAGGGTCTCCTGCCCTGTGCTGCCACGTCGTCATGGCAACCCGGAGACAAGTGCTAGCGGAGTAACCTGAGCGCAGCTGATACTCCGGTTCGGGTCTTTTGCTGTGCAGTGGTTACAGGCTCTGTGCACGGCAGGGGATCCGGTGCTGGTTTTTGTGCTCACAGTCTGTGAGGTCTGAGTGGGGCGTGGACAGCAACTGCTATATAAGGCCTCTTCTCAGGTTAAGCAGATGCTGCTGAATCTTTGTTGGTTAGTCAGTTCCTGAAAGTTAGCCAGTACTGTGTAGCTTTGTATTTGTTGTTGCTTACTGCAAATAGGCCTGGGGATTTGGTACTACACTCTGCCAATCCAGACCTAGCAGTAAGACTGGAGTCAGTCGTTTAACTTGCTGGGGTTCTTTTGCTACTCTGTGAACTTAGCAAGTTTGCGGCTGTATTCTCAGACTTGCCTGCCTAAATCCTGGCTCACTGTGCAAGGTGTTCAGGTGTCAGTTTAGTGGCAGTAAACTGAACCTGTGCACTGCAAGTGAGGATTAGGATTGTGGAGACTCTCCTTGTGTCTATCATTCCATCTCTGACCAAGGAGTTTACTGCCACACCCGTTGGTATCCCTTTAGGGTTTTGCTGTTGCCCTTAGCAACAGCATTTCGGGTTCTCTACGTATTAAAACACAACATCTTGCTTTTTCCATCTGAGCATTACTAATACTAGGGAGACACCCAGTTTCTTAGCCTCTGGGCTTCTCTGTTCACTTTGTGTTTATTTTGTTACCCTATCACCTTCTGTGTACGTAATGTCATATTCCCCAGTCTGCCTGTGAGTTCATTTGTTTTGCATCCCTATCCGTTCAGACACCAGTACATTCCTGCAGGCACTGGTGTGCATAACAGTTCAAACACCAGTACATTCCTGCAGGCACTGGTGTGCATAACAGTTCAGACACCAGTACATTCCTGCAGGCACTGGTGTGCATAACAACTTAGCTAGAAAAGCGAGGAAAAAGTATCAAGACCTGTGGGGTAGATGGCTTGAATCTCCATACTCCCTGAACCGGAGTGTCTGAGCGCTCACCATTGCGAGCTCTGTATCTAGATATCTGGGGGACTAGATATGTAATTGAGGGCTAGAGTGGGTCTGTGAATATGGATGTGCATCGTGTGAGTTGCCTATCCTTTCTGTGTGTTGCTCCTTGGCGCCTGCGGCCGGCCGCTCCTTTGCCCATGATGTTGCTATGTGATTGTTATATGATTTTGATTTGTTGTCATAAACGAATATGTCTATGGTATAATATATTTGTGCATTCCATGCTAACCCACGAATTCAGTCCTAATTCGTAATTTCTGTCTCGGAATTTAAGCCTGCACCTCTTTCTGATAGAAATGTATGTTACAACTGATGGGAATCTGCGCATTCCCTAGGATAGGATTTGTTCTGGTTTAGTTTTTGTTTTTGTTTTCTTGGAATACAGAAAATCAATAAAAAATATTGAATTTAAAAAAAAAGCTTGTGTTTTGTCAGTTTGCTTTGCGATCAAGCCCGATGTAACGTAATGTGCATAGACCTCGCTTATCTCTATCGCCCCTGTGTATTTTGGCTAGGGGATTGTGACGCTCCTTCAGCATTGCCCCGTAGCCTGCAAAACTTATGCCATCTCTCACTCCCTATCCGAGCGCTGCCTGCCACGTGGTGGGGGTTCAGGGGCGGTGGCCATTTTGCCAGTGTGCTATGCGATCGTGTCCGGTGTACCGTAATGTGCATAGACCCCGCTCATTCCTATCACCCCTGTGTATATTAGCTAGGGGACTGTGACGCTCCTTCAGCATTGCCCCATAGCCTGCAAAATCTGGACTGTTACTTGCTCCGTAGCCTAGGGCCTCCGTGGGCTAAGGAGTCATAGGTGGTAGCCATTTCTATTGAGTCTGCCCTGCTACAGAATTGTATGTGTACTGTACGGTGCATAGAACCTTAACGGTAGATCCGCTCCTGCAGCTTTGCCCTGGTTTGAGTGAATAAAAAAAATAATAAAGAGTCTGGAAAAAAAGAACATGCATTCGTACTTCAGGAATCAAACCCGGGACTCTGAGTATAGGAAGCGGAACACTTCGCTGCAGACAGATGAATAAATCCATTGGTTTTGATTATGCTGTAATGGCTATGAGATTAGGATGCTAACATACTGTACAAAATTCCTAATCTCAAGAGGCAATAGTAAACTTCTAACACGTCCATTTGCAACAGTGTACACTACTGGTTTTATGTTGTTTTGTCTGTGGGACTTGGACGCTCACATATTCATAAAGTACTGTAGATGGATCATATACTGTATGCTGTACTATTTGCGTCTGTACCGTATATACTGTATTAAATAATGCAGTGTAATGAGTATTTACTGTATTAAATAATGCAGCGTAATGAGTATTTACTGTATGCAGCCTAATGAGATGCCTTAGTAAAGTAGTCCTTATTATATATTTCAGTATTGTATTTTACGGGAGACCAGACGCATGCGCAGTGGTGATAGTAAAAAGCGACATCTGGTGGATGATCGCAGGTATTACACGTAAAGGTAACGCCAAACGCTCTGTCTGCCTCCGTGCGATTAGGTACGCCTCTCTGTGACTAGGCGCGCCTCCCTACGCCCCGGTATGCTGCGTATGCTTGATCGGGACAAACGCCACAGCCAGTCAAGATAAAGGTGGCTACATCTGTATATATAGTAGGAGGACAGTGCAGAATTTTGCTGACCACCAGTATATATATAGCAGTACTGTACAGTAGTCCACTGCTCTACCTACCTCTGTGTCGTCAAGTATACTATGCATCCATACCTGTGCTGCATTTTAGTTCTGCGCAGTATATAGTAGGAGGGGACAGTGTAGAATGTTGCTGTGACCACCTGTATATATATAGCAGTACGGTACAGTAGTCCACTGCTCTAACTCTGTGTCATCAAGTATACTATGCATCCATACCTGTGCTGCGTTTTAGTTCTGCGCAGTATATAGTAGGAGGGGACAGTGTAGAATGTTGCTGTGACCACCTGTATATATATAGCAGTACGGTACAGTAGTCCACTGCTCTACCTCTGTGTCATCAAGTATACTATGCATCCATACCTGTGCTGCATTTTAGTTGTGCGCAGTATATAGTAGGAGGTGACAGTGCAGAATGCTGCTGAGACCACCAGTATATATATAGCAGTACGGTACAGTAGTCCACTGCTCTACCTCTGTGTCGTCAAGTATACTCTGCATCCATACCTGTGCTGCATTTTAGTTGTGCGCAGTATATAGTAGGAGGGGACAGTGCAGAATGTTGCTGTGACCACCAGTATATATATATAGCAGTATGGTACAGTAGTCCACTGCTCTACCTACTTCTGTGTTGTCAAGTATACTATCCATCCATACCTGTGCTGCATTTTAGTTGTGCGCAGTATATATAGTAGGAGGACAGTGCAGAATTTTGCTGACCACCAGTATATATATATAGCAGTACGGTACAGTAGTCCACTGCTCTACCTACCTCTGTGTCGTCAAGTAGACTATGCATCCATACCTGTGCTGCATTTTAGTTGTGCGCAGTATATAGTAGGAGGGTACAGTGCAGAATGTTGTTTTGACCACCAGTATATATATATATATATATATATATATATATATAGCAGTGGGGTACAGTAGTCCACTGCTCTACCTCTGTGTCGTCAAGTATACTACAAAAGTTCAGTAAAATAACCCAAAAATCAAAATTAAAAGCGTCTGATGAGAAGCGTAAACTTGCCAATATGCCATTTACGACACATAGTGGCAAGGAACGGCTGAGGCCCTGGCCTATGTTCATGGCTAGTGGTTCAGATTCACATGAGGATGGAAGCACTCATCCTCTCACTAGAAAAATGAAAAGACTTAAGCTGGCAAAAGCACAGCAAAGAACTGTGCGTTCTTCTAAATCACAAATCCCCAAGGAGAGTCCAATTGTGTCGGTTGCGATGCCTGACCTTCCCAACACTGGACGGGAAGAGGTGGCGCCTTCCACCATTTGCACGCCCTCTGCAAGTGCTGGAAGGAGCACCCGCAGTCCAGTTCCTGATAGTCAAATTGAAGATGTCACTGTTGAAGTACACCAGGATGAGGATATGGGTGTTGGTGGCGCTGAGGAGGAAATTGACAAGGAGGATTCTGATGGTGAGGTGGTTTGTTTAAGTCAGGCACCCAGGGAGACACCTGTTGTCCGTGGGACGAATATGGCCATTGACATGCCTGGTCAAATTACAAAAAAAAATCACCTCTTCGGTGTGGAATTATTTTAACAGAAATGCGGACAACAGGTGTCAAGCCGTGTGTCGCCTTTGTCAAGCTGTAATAAATAGGGGTAAGGACCTTAACCACCTCAGAACATCCTCCCTTATACGTCACCTGGAGCGCATTCATCAGAAGTCATTGACAAGTTCAAAAACTTTGGGTGACAGCGGAAGCAGTCCACTGCCAACTAAATCCCTTCCTCTTGTAGCCAAGCTCCTGCAAACCACACCACCAACTCCTTCAGTGTCAATTTCCTCCATAGACAGGAAAGCCAATAGTCCTGCAGGCCATGTCACTGTCAAGTCTGACGAGTCCTCTCCTGCCTGGGATTCCTCTGATGCATCCTTGAGTGTAACAACTACTGCTGCTGGCGCTGCTGTTGTTGCTGCTGGGAGTCGATTATCATCCCAGAGGAGAAGTCGGAAGACCACTTGTACTACTTCCAGTAAGCAATTAACTGTCCAACAGTCCTTTGCGAGGAAGATGAAATATCACAGCAGTCATTCTGCTGCAAAGCGGATAACTCAGGCCTTGGCAGCCTGTGTGGTGTTAAACGTGTTTCTGGTATCCACCGTTAATTCACAGGAAACTAGAGAATTGCTTGAGGTACTGTGTCCCCGGTACCAAATACCATCTAGGTTCCATTTCTCTAGGCAGGCGATACCGAGAACGTACACAGACCTCAGAAAAAGAGTCACCAGTGTCCTAAAAAATGCAGTTATACCCAATGTCCACTTAACCACGGACATGTGGACAAGTGGAGCAGGGCAGACTAAGGACTATATGACTGTGACAGCCCACTGGGTAGATGTATTGCCTACCTCAGCAAGAACAGCAGCAGCGGCACCAGTAGCAGCATCTCGCAAACGCCAACTCGTTCCTAGGCAGGCTACGCTTTGTATCACCGCTTTCCATAAGAGGCACACAGCTGACAACCTCTTACGGAAACTGAGGAACATCATCGCAGAATGGCTTACCCCAATTGGACTCTCCTGGGGATTTGTGACATCGGACAATGCCACCAATATTGTGCGTGCATTACATGTGGGCAAATTCCAGCACATCCCATGTTTTGCACATACATTGAATTTGGTGGTGCAGAATTATTTAAAAAATGACAGGGGCGTGCAAGAGATGCTGTCGGTGGCCCGAAGAATTGAGGGTCACTTTCGGCATTCAGCCACCGCGTGCCGAAGACTGGAGCACCAGCAAACAGTCCTGAACCTGCCCTGCCATCATCTGAAGCAAGAGGTGGTAACGAGGTGGAATTCAACCCTCTATATGCTTCAGAGGATGGAGGAGCAGCAAAAGGCTATTCAAGCCTATACAGCTACCTACGATATAGGCAAAGGAGGGGGAATGCACCTGACTCAAGCGCAGTGGAGAATGATTTCAACGTTGTGCAAGGTTCTGCAACCCTTTGAACTTGCCACACGTGAAGTCAGTTCAAACACTGCCAGCCTGAGTCAGGTCATTCCCCTCATCAGGCTTTTGCAGAAGAAGCTGGAGAGATTGAAGGAGGAGCTAAAACATAGTGATTCCGCTAGGTTTGTGGGACTTGTGGATGGAGCCCTTAATTCGCTTAACCAGGATTCACGTGTGGTCAATCTGTTGAAATCAGAGCACTACATTTTGGCCACCGTGCTCGATCCTAAATTTAAAACCTTCGTTGTATCTCTCTGCAGAGGTTCAAAGACCTGCTGGTGAGAAAATTGTCAAGTCAAGCGGGACGTGACCCGTCAACAGCTCCTCCTTCACATTCTCCCGCAACTGGGGCTGCGAGGAAGAGGCTAAGAATTCCGAGCCCACCCGCTGGTGGTGATGCAGGGCAGTCTGGAGCGAGTGCTGACATCTGGTCTGGACTGAAGGACCTGCCAACGATTACTGACATGTCGTCTACTGTCACTGCATATGATTCTGTCACCACTGAAAGGATGGTGGAGTATTATATGAGTGACCGCATCCAAGTAGGCACGTCAGACAGTCCGTACGCATATTGGCAGTAAAAAGAGGCAATTTGAAGGCCCTTGCACAAACTGGCTTTGTTTAACCTAAGTTGCCCCCCCTCCAGTGTGTATTCCGAAAGAGTGCTTAGTGCAGCCACTCACCTTGTCAGCAATCGGCGTACGAGATTACTTCCAGAAAATGTGGAGAAGATGATGTTCATCAAAATGAATTATAATCAATTCCTCCGTGGAGACATTCACCAGCAATTGCCTCCAGAAAGTACACAGGGACCTGAGATGGTGGATTCCAGTGGGGAAGAATTAATCATCTTTGAGGAGGGGGATGTACACAGTGAAAGGGGTGAGGAATCGGAGGATGAGGAGGAGGTGGACATCTTGCCTCTGTAGAGCCAGTTTGTGCAAGGAGAGATTGATTTCTTCTTTTTTGGTGGGGGCCCAAACCAACCAGTCATTTCAGTCACAGTCGTGTGGCAGACCCTGTCGCTAAAATTATGGGTTTGTTAAAGTGTGCATGTCCTGTTTATACAACATAAGGGTGGGTGGGAGGGCCCAAGGACAATTTCATCTTGCACCTCTTTTTTCTTTCATTTTTCTTTGCATCATGTGCTGTTTGGGGACTATTTTTTTTAATCTGCCATCCTGTCTGACACTGTAGTGCCACTCCTAGATGGGCCAGGTGTTTGTGTCGGCCACTTGGGTCGCTTAGCTTAGCCATCCAGCGACCTTGGTGCAACTCTTTTTTTCTTTGCATCATGTGCTGTTTGGGGACTATTTTTTGAAGGGCCATCCTGTCTGACACTGCAGTGCCACTCCTAGATGGGCCAGGTGTTTGTGTCGGCCACTTGAGTCACTTAGCTTAGCCATCCAGCGACCTTGGTGCACCTGTTTTTTTCTTTGCATCATGTGCTGTTTGGGGACTATTTTTTAAAATGCCATCCTGTCTGACACTGCAGTGCCACTCCTAGATGGGACAGGTGTTTGTGTCGGCCACTTGGGTCGCTTAACTTATTCACACAGCTACCTCATTGCACCTCTTTTTTTCTTTGCATCATGTGCTGTTTGGGGACTATTTTTTAAATCTGCCATCCTGTCTGACCCTGCAGTTCCACTCCTAAATGGGCACGGTGTTTGTGTCGGCCACTTGAGTCGCTTAGCTTAGTCATCCAGCGACCTCGGTGCAAATGTTAGGACTAAAAATAATATTGTGAGGTGTGAGGTGTTCAGAATAGACTGGAAATGAGTGGAAATTGTGGTTATTGAGGTTAATAATACTATGGGATCAAAATGACCCCCAAATTCTATGATTTAAGCTGTTTTTGAGGGTTTTTTTAAAAAAAAACACCCGAATCCAAAACACACCCGAATCCGAAAAAAAATTTTCAGGGAGGTTTTGCCAAAACGCGTCCGAATCCAAAACACGGCCGCGGAACCAAATCCAAAACCAAAACACAAAACCCGAAAAATGTCCGGTGCACATCACTATATAAGATGTTCTTCAGCAAAATTCACTACAGTATCATTAAACTGTTTGGAAAACATAATTAAAACATTGACTAAACTTAGGCTAAAATGAAAACTGAGATCCACAAACTACTGTAACTCTTGCCTAAAATGAAAAAAAACAAAAAAAAACAAGACTAAAATGTGACTTTAATCTACAATTTACACTAGTAAGATACTAATACGAAAACTAAATTGAAAATCCTTGTCAAAATTGACAATGGTCTAAATGTAACCGTCCATATATAGATGGTATCTAGACTCTGGGTCGACACCCATTAGGTCGACACCACAAATAGGTCAACACGGCCATTAGGTCAACATGAACAAGGTCGACAGGCAAAAAGGTCGACATGAGTTTTTCACATTCTTTTTTTGGACTTTTTCATACTTTACGATCCCCGTGGATTACGATTGAGAAGCGAGCCATGCAAGGGGACGCAGTGCACTAATTGGGGTTCCCGGTCACTCGATGGAGAAACGACACCAAAACAAACATAAAAAAGTTACGTGGACCTTGTTCATGTCGACCTAATGGCAGTGTTGACCTATTTCTAGTGTCGACCTAGCCAATGTCGACCAATAGGTGTCGACCTAATGGGTGTCGAACTAATTGGTGTTGATTCTGAGTCCCATACTCATATATATATATATATGTTAGAGATGTGCACTTGAAATTTTTCGGGTTTTGTGTTTTGGTTTTGGGTTCGGTTCCGCGGCCGTGTTTTGGGTTCGACCGCGTTTTGGCAAAACCTCACCGAATTTTTTTTGTCGGATTCGGGTGTGTTTTGGATTCGGGTGTTTTTTTTAAAAAACACTAAAAAACAGCTTAAATCATAGAATTTGGGGGTCATTTTGATCCCAAAGTATTATTAACCTCAAAAACCATAATTTCCACTCATTTTCAGTCTATTCTGAATACCTCACACCTCACAATATTATTTTTAGTCCTAAAATTTGCACCTAGGTCGCTGGATGGCTAATCTAAGCGACCCTAGTGGCCGACACAAACACCGTGCCCATCTAGGAGTGGCACTGCAGTGTCACGCAGGATGGCCCTTCCAAAAAACACTCCCCAAACAGCACATGACGCAAAGAAAAAAAAAGGCGCAATGAGGTAGCTGTGTGAGTAAGATAAGCGACCCTAGTGGCCGACACAAACACCGGGCCCATCTAGGAGTGGCACTGCAGTGTCACGCAGGATGGCCCTTCCAAAAAACCCTCCCCAAACAGCACATGACGCAAAGAAAAAAAGAGGCGCAATGAGGTAGCTGTGTGAGTAAGATAAGCGACCCTAGTGGCCGACACAAACACCGGGCCCATCTAGGAGTGGCACTGCAGTGTCACGCAGGATGGCCCTTCCAAAAAACATTCCACAAACAGCACATGACGCAAAGAAAAATGAAAGAAAAAAGAGGTGCAAGATGAAATTGTCCTTGGTCCCTCCCACCCACCCTTATGTTGTATAAACAGGACATGCACACTTTAACAAACCCATAATTTTAGCGACAGGGTCTGCCACACGACTGTGACTGAAATGACTGGTTGGTTTGGGCCCCCACCAAAAAAGAAGAAATCAATCTCTCCTTGCACAAACTGGCTCTACAGAGGCAAGATGTCCACCTCCTCCTCATCCTCCGATTCCTCACCCCTTTCACCGTGTACATCCCCCTCCTCACAGATTATCAATTCGTCCCCACTGGAATCCACCATCTCAGCTCCCTGTGTACTTTGTGGAGGCAATTGCTGCTGGTCAATGTCTCCACGGAGGAATTGATTATAATTCATTTTAATGAACATCATCTTCTCCACATTTTCTGGATGTAACCTCGTACGCCGATTGCTGACAAGGTGAGCGGCGGCACTAAACACTCTTTCGGAGTACACACTTGTGGGAGGGCAACTTAGGTAGAATAAAGCCAGTTTGTGCAAGGGCCTCCAAATTGCCTCTTTTTCCTGCCAGTATAAGTACGGACTGTGTGACGTGCCTACTTGGATGTGGTCACTCATATAATCCTCCACCATTCTTTCAATGGTGAGAGAATCATATGCAGTGACAGTAGACGACATGTCCGTAATCGTTGTCAGGTCCTTCAGTCCGGACCAGATGTCAGCATCAGCAGTCGCTCCAGACTGCCCTGCATCACCGCCAGCGGGTGGGCTCGGAATTCTTAGCCTTTTCCTCGCACCCCCAGTTGCGGGAGAATGTGAAGGAGGAGATGTTGACAGGTCGCGTTCCGCTTGACTTGACAATTTTGTCACCAGCAGGTCTTTGAACCCCAGCAGACTTGTGTCTGCCGGAAAGAGAGATCCAAGGTAGGCTTTAAATCTAGGATCGAGCACGGTGGCCAAAATGTAGTGCTCTGATTTCAACAGATTGACCACCCGTGAATCCTTGTTAAGCGAATTAAGGGCTCCATCCACAAGTCCCACATGCCTAGCGGAATTGCTCCGTGTTAGCTCCTCCTTCAATGTCTCCAGCTTCTTCTGCAAAAGCCTGATGAGGGGAATGACCTGACTCAGGCTGGCAGTGTCTGAACTGACTTCACGTGTGGCAAGTTCAAAGGGCATCAGAACCTTGCACAACGTTGAAATCATTCTCCACTGCGCTTGAGACAGGTGCATTCCACCTCCTATATCGTGCTCAATTGTATACGCTTGAATGGCCTTTTGCTGCTCCTCCAACCTCTGAAGCATATAGAGGGTTGAATTCCACCTCGTTACCACTTCTTGCTTCAGATGATGGCAGGGCAGGTTCAGTCGTTTTTGGTGGTGCTCCAGTCTTCTGTACGTGGTGCCTGTACGCCGAAAGTGTCCCGCAATTCTTCTGGCCACCGACAGCATCTCTTGCACGCCCCTGTCGTTTTTTAAAAAATTCTGCACCACCAAATTCAAGGTATGTGCAAAACATGGGACGTGCTGGAATTTGCCCATATTTAATGCACACACAATATTGCTGGCGTTGTCCGATGCCACAAATCCACAGGAGAGTCCAATTGGGGTAAGCCATTCCGCGATGATCTTCCTCAGTTGCCGTAAGAGGTTTTCAGCTGTGTGCGTATTCTGGAAAGCGGTGATACAAAGCGTAGCCTGCCTAGGAAAGAGTTGGCGTTTGCGAGATGCTGCTACTGGTGCCGCCGCTGCTGTTCTTGCGGCGGGAGTCCATACATCTACCCAGTGGGCTGTCACAGTCATATAGTCCTGACCCTGCCCTGCTCCACTTGTCCACATGTCCGTGGTTAAGTGGACATTGGGTACAACTGCATTTTTTAGGACACTGGTGAGTCTTTTTCTGATGTCCGTGTACATTCTCGGTATCGCCTGCCTAGAGAAGTGGAACCTAGATGGTATTTGGTAACGGGGGCACACTGCCTCAATAAATTGTCTAGTTCCCTGTGAACTAACGGCGGATACCGGACGCACGTCTAACACCAACATAGTTGTCAAGGCCTCAGTTATCCGCTTTGCAGCAGGATGACTGCTGTGATATTTCATCTTCCTCGCAAAGGACTGTTGGACAGTCAATTGCTTACTGGAAGTAGTACAAGTGGGCTTACAACTTCCCCTCTGGGATGACGATCGACTCCCAGCAGCAACAACAGCAGCGCCAGCAGCAGTAGGCATTACACTCAAGGATGCATCGGAGGAATCCCAGGCAGGAGAGGACTCGTCAGAATTGCCAGTGACATGGCCTGCAGGACTATTGGCATTCCTGGGTAAGGAGGAAATTGACACTGAGGGAGTTGGTGGGGTGGTTTGCGTGAGCTTGGTTACAAGAGGAAGGGATTTACTGGTCAGTGGACTGCTTCCGCTGTCACCCAAAGTTTTTGAACTTGTCACTGACTTATTATGAATGCGCTGCAGGTGACGTATAAGGGAGGATGTTCCGAGGTGGTTAACGTCCTTACCCCTACTTATTACAGCTTGACAAAGGCAACACACGGCTTGACAAATGTTGTCCGCATTTCTGGTGAAATACTTCCACACCGAAGAGCTGATTTTTTTTGTATTTTGACCAGGCATGTCAATGGCCCTATTCCTCCCACGGACAACAGGTGTCTCCCCGGGTGCCTGACTTAAACAAACCACCTCACCATCAGAATCCTCCTGGTCAATTTCCTCCCCAGCGCCAGCAACACCCATATCCTCCTCATCCTGGTGTACTTCAACACTGACATCTTCAATCTGACTATCAGGAACTGGACTGCGGGTGCTCCTTCCAGCACTTGCAGGGGGCGTGCAAATGGTGGAAGGCGCATGCTCTTCACGTCCAGTGTTGGGAAGGTCAGGCATCGCAACCGACACAATTGGACTCTCCTTGTGGATTTGGGATTTCGAAGAACGCACAGTTCTTTGCGGTGCTTTTGCCAGCTTGAGTCTTTTCAGTTTTCTAGCGAGAGGCTGAGTGCTTCCATCCTCATGTGAAGCTGAACCACTAGCCATGAACATAGGCCAGGGCCTCAGCCGTTCCTTGCCACTCCGTGTGGTAAATGGCATATTGGCAAGTTTGCGCTTCTCCTCCGACAATTTTATTTTAGGTTTTGGAGTCCTTTTTTTACTGATATTTGGTGTTTTGGATTTGACATGCTCTGTACTATGACATTGGGCATCGGCCTTGGCAGACGACGTTGCTGGCATTTCATCGTCTCGGCCATGACTAGTGGCAGCAGCTTCAGCACGAGGTGGAAGTGGATCTTGATCTTTCCCTAATTTTGGAACCTCAACATTTTTGTTCTCCATATTTTAATAGGCACAACTAAAAGGCACCTCAGGTAAACAATGGAGATGGATGGATACTAGTATACTTATGGATGGACTGCCGAGTGCCGACACAGAGGTAGCTACAGCCGTGGACTACCGTACTGTGTCTGCTGCTAATATAGACTGGATGATAATGAGATGAAATCAATATATATATATATATGTATGTATATATAATATCACTAGTACTGCAGCCGGACAGGTAGATAATATATTTATTAGGTAATGATGACTGATGACGGACCTGCTGGACACTGTCAGCTCAGCAGCACCGCAGACTGCTACAGTAAGCTACTATACTATAGTAGTATGTACAAAGAAGAAAGAAAAAAAAAAACCACGGGTAGGTGGTATACAATTATGGATGGACTGCCGAGTGCCGACACAGAGGTAGCTACATCCGTGGACTAACGTACTGTGTCTGCTGCTAATATAGACTGGATGATTGATAATGAGATGAAATCAATATATATATATGTATGTATATATAATATCACTAGTACTGCAGCCGGACAGGTAGATAATATATTTATTAGGTAATGATGACTGATGACGGACCTGCTGGACACTGTCAGCTCAGCAGCACCGCAGACTGCTACAGTAAGCTACTATACTATAGTAGTATGTACAAAGAAGAAAGAAAAAAAAAACACGGGTAGGTGGTATACAATTATGGATGGACTGCCGAGTGCCGACACAGAGGTAGCTACAGCCGTGGACTAACGTACTGTGTCTGCTGCTAATATAGACTGGATGATTGATAATGAGATGAAATCAATATATATATATGTATGTATATATAATATCACTAGTACTGCAGCCGGACAGGTAGATAATATATTTATTAGGTAATGATGACTGATGACGGACCTGCTGGACACTGTCAGCTCAGCAGCACCGCAGACTGCTACAGTAAGCTACTATACTATAGTAGTATGTACAAAGAAGAAAGAAAAAAAAAAACCACGGGTAGGTGGTATACAATTATGGATGGACTGCCGAGTGCCGACACAGAGGTAGCTACATCCGTGGACTAACGTACTGTGTCTGCTGCTAATATAGACTGGATGATTGATAATGAGATGAAATCAATATATATATATGTATGTATATATAATATTACTAGTACTGCAGCCGGACAGGTAGATAATATATTTATTAGGTAATGATGACTGATGACGGACCTGCTGGACACTGTCAGCTCAGCAGCACCGCAGACTGCTACAGTAAGCTACTATACTATAGTAGTATGTACAAAGAAGAAAGAAAAAAAAAACACGGGTAGGTGGTATACAATTATGGATGGACTGCCGAGTGCCGACACAGAGGTAGCTACAGCCGTGGACTAACGTACTGTGTCTGCTGCTAATATAGACTGGATGATTGATAATGAGATGAAATCAATATATATATGTATGTATATATAATATCACTAGTACTGCAGCCGGACAGGTAGATAATATATTTATTAGGTAATGATGACTGATGACGGACCTGCTGGACACTGTCAGCTCAGCAGCACCGCAGACTGCTACAGTAAGCTACTATACTCTATAGTAGTATGTACAAAGAAGAAAGAAAAAAAAAAAACCACGGGTAGGTGGTATACAATTATGGATGGACTGCCGAGTGCCGACACAGAGGTAGCTACAGCCGTGGTCTACCGTACTGTGTCTGCTGCTAATATAGACTGGATGATAATGAGATGAAATCAATATATATATATGTATGTATATATAATATCACTAGTACTGCAGCCGGACAGGTAGATAATATATTTATTAGGTAATGATGACTGATGACGGACCTGCTGGACACTGTCAGCTCAGCAGCACCGCAGACTGCTACAGTAAGCTACTATACTATAGTAGTATGTACAAAGAAGAAAGAAAAAAAAAACCACGGGTAGGTGGTATACAATTATGGATGGACTGCCGAGTGCCGACACAGAGGTAGCTACAGCCGTGGACTAACGTACTGTGTCTGCTGCTAATATAGACTGGATGATTGATAAAGAGATGAAATCAATATATATATATGTATGTATATATAATATCACTAGTACTGCAGCCGGACAGGTAGATAATATATTTATTAGGTAATGATGACTGATGACGGACCTGCTGGACACTGTCAGCTCAGCAGCACCGCAGACTGCTACAGTAAGCTACTATACTATAGTAGTATGTACAAAGAAGAAAGAAAAAAAAAACCCACGGGTAGGTGGTATACAATTATGGATGGACTGCCGAGTGCCGACACAGAGGTAGCTACAGCCGTGGACTAACGTACTGTGTCTGCTGCTAATATAGACTGGATGATTGATAATGAGATGAAATCAATATATATATGTATGTATATATAATATCACTAGTACTGCAGCCGGACAGGTAGATAATATATTTATTAGGTAATGATGACTGATGACGGACCTGCTGGACACTGTCAGCTCAGCAGCACCGCAGACTGCTACAGTAAGCTACTATACTCTATAGTAGTATGTACAAAGAAGAAAGAAAAAAAACAAAACACGGGTAGGTGGTATACAATTATGGATGGACTGCCGAGTGCCGACACAGAGGTAGCTACAGCCGTGGACTAACGTACTGTGTCTGCTGCTAATATAGAGTCTAGACTGGAAGATAAATTATTGATAATGAGATGAAATCAATATAATATCACTAGTACTGCAGCCGGACAGGTACTATATATATTTATTATGTAATGACTGATGACGGACCTGCTGGACACTGTCAGGTCAGCACAGCACCGCAGACTGCTACAGTAAGCTACTATAGTAGTATGTATAAAGAAGAATGAAAAAAAAAAAAAACCACGGGTAGGTGGTATACAATATTATATATATATATATATTATATACAATTATATATATATATATATATATATATATTAAACTGTTGGTGATTGATTATTAAACTGGTGGTCACTTCAGGTCACGTTGCAACTTGCAACTAGTACTCCGAGGCCTAAGCAGACAATCACAAAATATATTATTATACTGGTGGTCAGTGTGGTCACAACAATGGCAGTGTGGCACTGACTCTGGCAGCAAAAGTGTGCACTGTACTAGAGATGAGCGGGTTCGGTTCCTCTGAATCCGAACCCGCCCGAACTTCAGGTTTTTTACACGGGTCCGAGCAGGCTCGGATCTTCCTGCCTTGCTCGGCTAACCCGAGCGCGCCCGAACGTCATCATCACGCTGTCGGATTCTCGCGAGGCTCAGATTCTATCGCGAGTCTCGGATTCTATATAAGGAGCCGCGCGTCGCAGCCATTTTCACACGTGCATTGAGAGTCATAGGGAGAGGACGTGGCTGGCGTCCTCTCCGTTTAGAGAAGAGAGAGACACAGTATTTTGGGGAGCATTATTAGGAGGAGTACTACTATACTGTATACTACTATACTACTTGCTGAAGTGATATTTATACTAGATTAGATAATAGATAGTGTGACTGTAAGTGTATTATCTGACTTGTGGGGGAGACACTGACAGTGGGGAGCAGTTAGAGTCTGAGAGCAGGACTCAGGAGTACATATAACGTACAGTGCACACTTTTGCTGCCAGAGTCAGTGCCACACTGCCATTGTTGTGACCACACTGACCACCAGTATAATAATATATTTTGTGATTGTCTGCTTAGGCCTCGGAGTACTAGTTGCAAGTTGCAACGTGACCTGAAGTAACCACCAGTTTAATAATCAATCACCACCAGTTTAATATATATATATATATATATATATATATAATTGTATATAATATATATATATATATATAATATTGTATACCACCTACCCGTGGTTTTTTTTTTTCATTCTTCTTTATACATACTACTATAGTAGCTTACTGTAGCAGTCTGCGGTGCTGTGCTGACCTGACAGTGTCCAGCAGGTCCGTCATCAGTCATTACATAATAAATATATATAGTACCTGTCCGGCTGCAGTACTAGTGATATTATATTGATTTCATCTCATTATCAATAATTTATCATCCAGTCTAGACTCTATATTAGCAGCAGACACAGTACGTTAGTCCACGGCTGTAGCTACCTCTGTGTCGGCACTCGGCAGTCCATCCATAATTGTATACCACCTACCCGTGTTTTTTTTTTTCTTTCTTCTTTGTACATACTACTATAGAGTATAGTAGCTTACTGTAGCAGTCTGCGGTGCTGCTGAGCTGACAGTGTCCAGCAGGTCCGTCATCAGTCATCATTACCTAATAAATATATTATCTACCTGTCCGGCTGCAGTACTAGTGATATTATATATACATACATATATATATTGATTTCATCTCATTATCAATCATCCAGTCTATATTAGCAGCAGACACAGTACGTTAGTCCACGGCTGTAGCTACCTCTGTGTCGGCACTCGGCAGTCCATCCATAATTGTATACCACCTACCCGTGTTTTTTTTTTTTCTTTCTTCTTTGTACATACTACTATAGAGTATAGTAGCTTACTGTAGCAGTCTGCGGTGCTGCTGAGCTGACAGTGTCCAGCAGGTCCGTCATCAGTCATCATTACCTAATAAATATATTATCTACCTGTCCGGCTGCAGTACTAGTGATATTATATATACATACATATATATATATTGATTTCATCTCATTATCAATCATCCAGTCTATATTAGCAGCAGACACAGTACGTTAGTCCACGGCTGTAGCTACCTCTGTGTCGGCACTCGGCAGTCCATCCATAATTGTATACCACCTACCCGTGGTTTTTTTTTTTCTTTCTTCTTTGTACATACTACTATAGTATAGTAGCTTACTGTAGCAGTCTGCGGTGCTGCTGAGCTGACAGTGTCCAGCAGGTCCGTCATCAGTCATCATTACCTAATAAATATATTATCTACCTGTCCGGCTGCAGTACTAGTGATATTATATATACATACATATATATATATATTGATTTCATCTCATTATCATCCAGTCTATATTAGCAGCAGACACAGTACGGTAGTCCACGGCTGTAGCTACCTCTGTGTCGGCACTCGGCAGTCCATCCATAAGTATACTAGTATCCATCCATCTCCATTGTTTACCTGAGGTGCCTTTTAGTTGTGCCTATTAAAATATGGAGAACAAAAATGTTGAGGTTCCAAAATTAGGGAAAGATCAAGATCCACTTCCACCTCGTGCTGAAGCTGCTGCCACTAGTCATGGCCGAGACGATGAAATGCCAGCAACGTCGTCTGCCAAGGCCGATGCCCAATGTCATAGTACAGAGCATGTCAAATCCAAAACACCAAATATCAGTAAAAAAAGGACTCCAAAACCTAAAATAAAATTGTCGGAGGAGAAGCGTAAACTTGCCAATATGCCATTTACCACACGGAGTGGCAAGGAACGGCTGAGGCCCTGGCCTATGTTCATGGCTAGTGGTTCAGCTTCACATGAGGATGGAAGCACTCAGCCTCTCGCTAGAAAACTGAAAAGACTCAAGCTGGCAAAAGCACCGCAAAGAACTGTGCGTTCTTCGAAATCCCAAATCCACAAGGAGAGTCCAATTGTGTCGGTTGCGATGCCTGACCTTCCCAACACTGGACGTGAAGAGCATGCGCCTTCCACCATTTGCACGCCCCCTGCAAGTGCTGGAAGGAGCACCCGCAGTCCAGTTCCTGATAGTCAGATTGAAGATGTCAGTGTTGAAGTACACCAGGATGAGGAGGATATGGGTGTTGCTGGCGCTGGGGAGGAAATTGACCAGGAGGATTCTAATGGTGAGGTGGTTTGTTTAAGTCAGGCACCCGGGGAGACACCTGTTGTCCGTGGGAGGAATAGGGCCATTGACATGCCTGGTCAAAATACAAAAAAAATCAGCTCTTCGGTGTGGAAGTATTTCACCAGAAATGCGGACAACATTTGTCAAGCCGTGTGTTGCCTTTGTCAAGCTGTAATAAGTAGGGGTAAGGACGTTAACCACCTCGGAACATCCTCCCTTATACGTCACCTGCAGCGCATTCATAATAAGTCAGTGACAAGTTCAAAAACTTTGGGTGACAGCGGAAGCAGTCCACTGACCAGTAAATCCCTTCCTCTTGTAACCAAGCTCACGCAAACCACCCCACCAACTCCCTCAGTGTCAATTTCCTCCTTACCCAGGAATGCCAATAGTCCTGCAGGCCATGTCACTGGCAATTCTGACGAGTCCTCTCCTGCCTGGGATTCCTCCGATGCATCCTTGAGTGTAATGCCTACTGCTGCTGGCGCTGCTGTTGTTGCTGCTGGGAGTCGATCGTCATCCCAGAGGGGAAGTTGTAAGCCCACTTGTACTACTTCCAGTAAGCAATTGACTGTCCAACAGTCCTTTGCGAGGAAGATGAAATATCACAGCAGTCATCCTGCTGCAAAGCGGATAACTGAGGCCTTGACAACTATGTTGGTGTTAGACGTGCGTCCGGTATCCGCCGTTAGTTCACAGGGAACTAGACAATTTATTGAGGCAGTGTGCCCCCGTTACCAAATACCATCTAGGTTCCACTTCTCTAGGCAGGCGATACCGAGAATGTACACGGACATCAGAAAAAGACTCACCAGTGTCCTAAAAAATGCAGTTGTACCCAATGTCCACTTAACCACGGACATGTGGACAAGTGGAGCAGGGCAGGGTCAGGACTATATGACTGTGACAGCCCACTGGGTAGATGTATGGACTCCTGCCGCAAGAACAGCAGCTGCGGCACCAGTAGCAGCATCTCGCAAACGCCAACTCTTTCCTAGGCAGGCTACGCTTTGTATCACCGCTTTCCAGAATACGCACACAGCTGAAAACCTCTTACGGCAACTGAGGAAGATCATCGCGGAATGGCTTACCCCAATTGGACTCTCCTGTGGATTTGTGGCATCGGACAACGCCAGCAATATTGTGTGTGCATTAAATATGGGCAAATTCCAGCACGTCCCATGTTTTGCACATACCTTGAGTTTGGTGGTGCAGAATTTTTAAAAAAACGACAGGGGCGTGCAAGAGATGCTGTCGGTGGCCAGAAGAATTGCGGGACACTTTCGGCGTACAGGCACCACGTACAGAAGACTGGAGCA
This sequence comes from Pseudophryne corroboree, assembly GCF_028390025.1. Taxonomy (NCBI): domain Eukaryota; kingdom Metazoa; phylum Chordata; class Amphibia; order Anura; family Myobatrachidae; genus Pseudophryne; species Pseudophryne corroboree. Next base: position 254,911,116 of record NC_086453.1, on the reverse strand, counting down.
CCACCAAAAACTACTGAACCTGCCCTGCCATCATCTGAAGCAAGAAGTGGTAACGAGGTGGAATTCAACCCTCTATATGCTTCAGAGGTTGGAGGAGCAGCAAAAGGCCATTCAAGCCTATACAATTGAGCACGATATAGGAGGTGGAATGCACCTGTCTCAAGCGCAGTGGAGAATGATTTCAACGTTGTGCAAGGTTCTGATGCCCTTTGAACTTGCCACACGTGAAGTCAGTTCAGACACTGCCAGCCTGAGTCAGGTCATTCCCCTCATCAGGCTTTTGCAGAAGAAGCTGGAGACATTGAAGGAGGAGCTAACACGGAGCGATTCCGCTAGGCATGTGGGACTTGTGGATGGAGCCCTTAATTCGCTTAACAAGGATTCACGGGTGGTCAATCTGTTGAAATCAGAGCACTACATTTTGGCCACCGTGCTCGATCCTAGATTTAAAGCCTACCTTGGATCTCTCTTTCCGGCAGACACAAGTCTGCTGGGGTTCAAAGACCTGCTGGTGACAAAATTGTCAAGTCAAGCGGAACGCGACCTGTCAACATCTCCTCCTTCACATTCTCCCGCAACTGGGGGTGCGAGGAAAAGGCTCAGAATTCCGAGCCCACCCGCTGGCGGTGATGCAGGGCAGTCTGGAGCGACTGCTGATGCTGACATCTGGTCCGGACTGAAGGACCTGACAACGATTACGGACATGTCGTCTACTGTCACTGCATATGATTCTCTCACCATTGAAAGAATGGTGGAGGATTATATGAGTGACCGCATCCAAGTAGGCACGTCACACAGTCCGTACTTATACTGGCAGGAAAAAGAGGCAATTTGGAGGCCCTTGCACAAACTGGCTTTATTCTACCTAAGTTGCCCTCCCACAAGTGTGTACTCCGAAAGAGTGTTTAGTGCCGCCGCTCACCTTGTCAGCAATCGGCGTACGAGGTTACATCCAGAAAATGTGGAGAAGATGATGTTCATTAAAACGAATTATAATCAATTCCTCCGTGGAGACATTGACCAGCAGCAATTGCCTCCACAAAGTACACAGGGAGCTGAGATGGTGGATTCCAGTGGGGACGAATTGATAATCTGTGAGGAGGGGGATGTACACGGTGATATATCGGAGGATGATGATGAGGTGGACATCTTGCCTCTGTAGAGCCAGTTTGTGCAAGGAGAGATTAATTGCTTCTTTTTTGGTGGGGGTCCAAACCAACCCGTCATTTCAGTCACAGTCGTGTGGCAGACCCTGTCACTGAAATGATGGGTTGGTTAAAGTGTGCATGTCCTGTTTATACAACATAAGGGTGGGTGGGAGGGCCCAAGGACAATTCCATCTTGCACCTCTTTTTTCTTTAATTTTTCTTTGCGTCATGTGCTGTTTGTGGAATGTTTTTTGGAAGGGCCATCCTGCGTGACACTGCAGTGCCACTCCTAGATGGGCCCGGTGTTTGTGTCGGCCACTAGGGTCGCTTATCTTACTCACACAGCTACCTCATTGCGCCTCTTTTTTTCTTTGCGTCATGTGCTGTTTGGGGAGGGTTTTTTGGAAGGGCCATCCTGCGTGACACTGCAGTGCCACTCCTAGATGGGCCCGGTGTTTGTGTCGGCCACTAGGGTCGCTTATCTTACTCACACAGCTACCTCATTGCGCCTCTTTTTTTCTTTGCGTCATGTGCTGTTTGGGGAGTGTTTTTTGGAAGGGCCATCCTGCGTGACACTGCAGTGCCACTCCTAGATGGGCACGGTGTTTGTGTCGGCCACTAGGGTCGCTTAGCTTAGTCATCCAGCGACCTAGGTGCAAATTTTAGGACTAAAAATAATATTGTGAGGTGTGAGGTATTCAGAATAGACTGAAAATGAGTGGAAATTATGGTTTTTGAGGTTAATAATACTTTGGGATCAAAATGACCCCCAAATTCTATGATTTAAGCTGTTTTTTAGTGTTTTTTAAAAAAAACACCCGAATCCAAAACACACCCGAATCCGACAAAAAAAAATTCAGTGAGGTTTTGCCAAAACGCGGTCGAACCCAAAACACGGCCGCGGAACCGAACCCAAAACCAAAACACAAAACCCGAAAAATTTCAAGTGCACATCTCTACACTGTACGTTATATGTACTCCTGAGTCCTGCTCTCAGACTCTAACTGCTCCCCACTGTCAGTGTCTCCCCCACAAGTCAGATAATACACTTACAGTCACACTATCTATTATCTAATCTAGTATAAATATCACTTCAGCAAGTAGTATAGTAGTATACAGTATAGTAGTACTCCTCCTAATAATGCTCCCCAAAATACTGTGTCTCTCTCTTCTCTAAACGGAGAGGACGCCAGCCACGTCCTCTCCCTATGACTCTCAATGCACGTGTGAAAATGGCGGCGACGCGCGGCTCCTTATATAGAATCCGAGTCTCGCGATAGAATCCGAGCCTCGCGAGAATCCGACAGCGTGATGATGACGTTCGGGCGCGCTCGGGTTAGCCGAGCAAGGCGGGAAGATCCGAGCCTGCTCGGACCCGTGTAAAAAACCTGAAGTTCGGGCGGGTTCGGATTCAGAGGAACCGAACCCGCTCATCTCTAATATATGTGTGTCTCTATATATGACCCTCAATGTACAGTATATGTGTATCTCTATACGTGACCCTCCATGTACAGAATACAGTATGTGTTTCTATATGTGACAAATCCTTGTATGTGTGTTTTCTCATCTGTTCCCCCCTCCTCTCTGTATACATGTATTTCTGTGTATGTGACCCACCTTGTGTATGTACACTATGGGCAGGATTCAAATGTTCCTCGCTCCCACCCCCTATAGCGGCCGCCGGCAGTATTCTAATGTTACTGCCAATGGGCACGACAACTTCATTTCAGCTTGCTACCCCCATTATTTTAGTCGGGTTTAGGCGCTTTATGCGCCTAACCCAGACTGTAATGAGCGCGATCAGCACGATAGCGGGGCACATTTGAATATCGCCCCTCTATCTTCCGTCACTTTAGACAAGAGATAGTGGGTGCGATATGATTTGAATCCGGCCCTATATTTGTCTCTATAAATAACTCCCCTCCCTGCGTATACAGTTTGTGTGTATCTCTGTATGTGATCCACTTTGTGTATGTACAGGATACGTTTATGTGACCGGCGGTCTATCACAATGGCGATGCCGGGATCCCGGCATCTGAAAATCCTGCCGGTCAGCATGCCGAACACAGGGACTATTCCCACTTATAGAGTGGGAATAGAATCTGTGGCGAGCGCAGTGAGACACCGAGCTCGCTGCGTGGCGAGTGCGCTGAGTCAGTAGACGATGCAAGCGCAGGAGTCTGGTTAGAGGAGTTAAGAGACTACTGATGATATTAGTTTTATATTTGATATTTTTAACTGTAATTTAGTTGAGGGGTGGGGGAGGTAACCGTGTTCTTTCCAGTGCCAGTTTGCTCTGTGAATGTGTGTTTTCATGCAAAAAAAAAAAATAAGAGGGGGGGGGGGGGGGGGGTTTAGTGTAGTGTTTGAATTACCCCAGAAATAGATTATGGTAAAGCGTGAATTTACCCCAATTTTTTTTTAATGAAAACAGATTGCAGCTAATTGAATTCCCCCCTATGCGTGTCGCTGCCTCTTCCAGCCTGCCTGCAGTCTGTATGTACACCAATAGTAATCAGATGCATACTGTAGAACAGTGGTTCCCAACCTCAGTCCTCAAGTACCCCCAACAGTTCATGTTTTCCAGGCCACCTAGCAGTTGAACAGGTGTACTCATTACTCACACATTTTAAAAGACCCACAGGTGGAGCAAATTATTTCACTTGTGATTATGTGTGACCTGGAAAATGTGAACTGTTGGTGGTACTTGATGACCGAGGTTGGGAACCACTGCTGTAGAACATGTGGGGTACATTTACTAACATTCGTAATTTCCGAAAATAGGTCAAAGTTCAATCACGAATGACATCGACAGTGTAAAACTGCAACTTTTTGAATTTATTACGATGGATTTACTAAGCTGTCGTATTCGTGTTTTTCTTTTCTTCCGATGTCGATGTCATTCGTTTTTTTTTACCTAATTTTACGGCAGTGATTAGCAAAACACTGCCGTTTTTTTTTACAATCAATCTCGGCCGGATCTGTGTGATCCGTGCTGGGGTTCTTTTTTTTTTTTTTTTTTAATTAAACAATGTAAAATCCCCCAAAAAAATGCGTGGGGTCCCCCCTCCTAAGCATAACCAGCCTCGGGCTCTTTGAGCCGATCCTGGTTGCAGAAATATGGGGAAAAAAATGACAGGGGTTCCCCCATATTTAAGCAACCAGCATCGGGCTCTGCGCCTGGTCCTGGTCCCAAAAATACGGGGGACAAAAAGAGTAGGGGTCCCCCGTATTTTTAAAACCAGCACCGGGCTCCACTAGCTGGACAGATAATGCCACAGCCGGGGGTCACTTTTATATAGTGCCCTGCGGCCGTGGCATCAAAAATCCAACTAGTCACCCCTGGCCGGGGTACCCTGGGGGAGTGGGAACCCCTTCAATCAAGGGGTCCCCCCCCCCCAGCCACCCAAGGGCCAGGGGTGAAGCCCGAGGCTGTCCCCCCCCATCCAATGGGCTGCGGATGGGAGGGCTGATAGCCTTTGTTGTAAAATAAAAGATATTGTTTTTAGTAGCAGTACTACAAGTCCCAGCAAGCCTCCCCCGCATGCTGGTACTTGGAGAACCACAAGTACCAGCATGCGGCGGAAAAACGGGCCCGCTGGTACCTGTAGTACTACCACTAAAAAAATACCCAAAAAAACACAAGACACACACACCGTGAAAGTATAATTTTATTACATACATACACACATACATACATACTTACCTTATGTTCCCACGCAGGTCGGTCCTCTTCTCCAGTAGAATCCAAGGGGTACCTGTTGAATAAATTCTACTCACGAGATCCAGGGGTCCAGGCTCCTCGGCAAATCCAGGGATAATCCACGTACTTGAATAAAACAAAAAAACGGTTGCCCGACCACGAACTGAAAGGTGACCCATGTTTGCACATGGGTCACCTTCCCACGAATGCCAGAAACCCACTTTGCCTTCTGGCTAAGTGGGTTTCTTCAGCCAATCAGGGAGTGCCACGTTGTAGCACTCTCCTGATCAGCTGTGTGCTGCTGTCCTCACTGACAGGCAGCACGCGGCAGTGTTACAATGTAGCGCCTATGCGCTACATTGTAACCAATGATGGGAACTTTCTGCTCAGCGGTGACGTCACTTTAGGTCAACCGCAGGGCAGAAAGTTCCCATCATTGGTTACAATGTAGCGCATAGGCGCTACATTGTAACACTGCCGTGTGCCGCCTGTCAGTGAGGACAGGAGCACACAGCTGATCAGGAGAGTGCTACAACGTGGCACTCCCTGATTGGCTGAAGAAACCCACTTAGCCAGAAGGCAAAGTGGGTTTCTGGCATTCGTGGAAAGGTGACCCATGTGCAAACATGGGTCACCTTTCAGTTCGTGGTCGGGCAACCGTTTTTTTGTTTTATTCAAGTACGTGGATTATCCCTGGATTTGCCGAGGAGCCTGGACCCCTGGATCTCGTGAGTAGAATTTATTCAACAGGTACCCCTTGGATTCTACTGGAGAAGAGGACCGACCTGCGTGGGAACTTAAGGTAAGTATGTATGTATGTGTGTATGTATGTAATAAAATTATACTTTCACGGTGTGTGTGTCTTGTGTTTTTTTGGGTATTTTTTTAGTGGTAGTACTACAGGTACCAGCGGGCCCGTTTTTCCGCCGCATGCTGGTACTTGTGGTTCTCCAAGTACCAGCATGCGGGGGAGGCTTGCTGGGACTTGTAGTACTGCTACTAAAAACAATATCTTTTATTTTACAACAAAGGCTATCAGCCCTCCCATCCGCAGCCCATTGGATGGGGGGGGACAGCCTCGGGCTTCACCCCTGGCCCTTGGGTGGCTGGGGGGGGGGACCCCTTGATTGAAGGGGTTCCCACTCCCCCAGGGTACCCCGGCCAGGGGTGACTAGTTGGATTTTTGATGCCACGGCCGCAGGGCGCTGTATAAAAGTGACCCCCGGCTGTGGCATTATCTGTCCAGCTAGTGGAGCCCGGTGCTGGTTTTAAAAATACGGGGGACCCCTACTCTTTTTGTCCCCCGTATTTTTGGGACCAGGACCAGGCGCAGAGCCCGATGCTGGTTGCTTAAATATGGGGGAACCCCTGTCATTTTTTTCACCATATTTCTGCAACCAGGATCGGCTCAAAGAGCCCGAGGCTGGTTATGCTTAGGAGGGGGGACCCCACGCAATTTTTTTAAAAAAAATAAGCACTTTCCCACCCCTTCCCACTGATATACATGCACGGATCTCATGGATCCGTGCATGCCTATCCGATCACGAATAAAAAAAAAAGTTCTGTTTTTTTTTAGCACTTTTTTACGAGTTGAAATTTTTCACGGCAGTGTTTGTTCTTTTTTGGCTTTGCACTTCTTAGTAAATGACCGAGATTCATACTTAAACAGCCGCGTTTTGACCGATGGTGTATTCATTCGTAATTTTTTACCTGAACTTGCAAAAAATTACGAATGCCCTCATCACTGCCGTGATTAGTGTTTAGTAAATGACCGAGATTAACCGAGATGACACTTTGAAGAAAAAACGGCATCTCGGTCAAAATCGGGAGCTTAGTAAATATACCCCTGTGTCTCTCTTCTAGGGATGTGCACCTGAAATTTTTCGGGTTTTGTGTTTTGGTTTTGTGTTCGGTTCCGTGGCCGTGTTTTGGGTTCGAACGCGTTTTGGCAAAACCTCACCAAATTTTTTTTGTCGGATTCGGGTGTGTTTTGGATTCGGGTGTTTTTTTCAAAAAACCCTAAAAAACAGCTTAAATCATAGAATTTGGGGGTCATTTTGATCCCATAGTATTATTAACCTCAATAGCATAATTTCCACTCATTTTCAGTCTATTCTGAACACCTCACACCTCACAATATTATTTTTAGTCCTAAAATTTGCACCGAGGTCGCTGGATGGCTAAGCTAAGCGACCCAAGTGGCCGACACAAACATCTGTCCCATCTAGGAGTGGCACTGCAGTGTCAGGCAGGATGGCCCTTCCAAAAAATACTCCCCAAACAGCACATGACGCAAAGAAGAAAAAAAAGAGGCGCAATGAGGTAGCTGTGTGAGTAAGCTAAGCGACCCTAGTGGCCGACACAAACACCTGGCCCATCTAGGAGTGGCACTGCAGTGTCACGCAGGATGGCCCTTCCAAAAAATACTCCCCAAACAGCACATGACGCAGAGAAGAAAAAAAAGAGGCGCAATGAGGTAGCTGTGTGAGTAAGCTAAGCGACCCTAGTGGCCGACACAAACACCTGGCCCATCTAGGAGTGGCACTGCAGTGTCACGCAGGATGGCCCTTCCAAAAAATACTCCCCAAACAGCACATGACGGAAAGAAGAAAAAAAAGAGGCGCAATGAGGTAGCTGTGTGAGTAAGCTAAGCGACCCTAGTGGCCGACACAAACACCTGGCCCATCTAGGAGTGGCACTGCAGTGTCACGCAGGATGGCCCTTCCAAAAAATACTCCCCAAACAGCACATGACGCAAAGAAGAAAAAAAAGAGGCGCAATGAGGTAGCTGTGTGAGTAAGCTAAGCGACCCTAGTGGCCGACACAAACACCTGGCCCATCTAGGAGTGGCACTGCAGTGTCACGCAGGATGGCCCTTCCAAAAAATACTCCCCAAACAGCACATGACGCAAAGAAGAAAAAAAAGAGGCGCAATGAGGTAGCTGTGTGAGTAAGCTAAGCGACCCTAGTGGCCGACACAAACACCTGGCCCATCTAGGAGTGGCACTGCAGTGTCACGCAGGATGGCCCTTCCAAAAAATACTCCCCAAACAGCACATGACGCAAAGAAGAAAAAAAAGAGGAGCAATGAGGTAGCTGTGTGAGTAAGCTAAGCGACCCTAGTGGCCGACACAAACACCTGGCCCATCTAGGAGTGGCACTGCAGTGTCACGCAGGATGGCCCTTCCAAAAAATACTCCCCAAACAGCACATGACGCAAAGAAGAAAAAAAAGAGGCGCAATGAGGTAGCTGTGTGAGTAAGCTAAGCGACCCTAGTGGCCGACACAAACACCTGGCCCATCTAGGAGTGTCACTGCAGTGTCACGCAGGATGGCCCTTCCAAAAAATACTCCCCAAACAGCACATGATGCAAAGAAGAAAAAAAAGAGGCGCAATGAGGTAGCTGTGTGAGTAAGCTAAGCGACCCTAGTGGCCGACACAAACACCTGGCCCATCTAGGAGTGGCACTGCAGTGTCACGCAGGATGGCCCTTCCAAAAAATACTCCCCAAACAGCACATGACGCAAAGAAGAAAAAAAGAAAAAAGAGGTGCAAGATGGAATTGTCCTTGGGCCCTCCCACCCACCCTTATGTTGTATAAGCTGGACATGCACACTTTAACCAACCCATCATTTCAGCGACAGGGTCTGCCACACGACTGTGACTGAAATGACTGGTTGGTTTGGGCCCCCACCAAAAAAGTAGCAATCAATCTCTCCTTGCACAAACTGGCTCTACAGAGGCAAGATGTCCACCTCATCATCATCGTCTGATTCATCACCCCTTTCACTGTGTACATCCCCCTCCTCACAGATTATTAATTCGTCCCACTGGAATCCACCATCTCAGATCCCCGTGTACTTTCTGGAGGCAATTGCTGCTGGTGAATGTCTCCATGGAGTAATTGATTATAATTCATTTTAATGAACATCATCTTCTCCACATTTTCTGGAAGTAACCTTGTACGCCGATTGCTGACAAGGTGAGCGGCGGCACTAAACACTCTTTCGGAGTACACACTGGAGGGAGGGCAACTTAGGTAGAATAAAGCCAGTTTGTGCAAGGGCCTCCAAATTGCCTCTTTTCCCTGCCAGTATACGTACGGACTGTCTGACGTGCCTACTTGGATGCAGTCACTCATATAATCCTCCACCATTCTTTTAATGGTGAGAGAATCATATGCAGTGACAGTAGACGACATGTCAGTAATCGATGGCAGGTCCTTCAGTCCGGACCAGATGTCAGCATCAGCAGTCGCTCCAGACTGCCCTGCATCACCGCCAGCGGGTGGGCTCGGAATTCGTAGCCTTTTCCTCGCACCCCCAGTTGCGGGAGAATGTGAAGGAGGAGATGTTGACGGGTCGCGTTCCGCTTGACTTGACAATTTTCTCACCAGCAGTTCTTTGAACCCCTGCAGACTTGTGTCTGCCGGAAAGAGAGATCCAACGTAGATTTTAAATCTAGGATCGAGCACGGTGGCCAAAATGTAGTGCTCTGATTTCAACAGATTGACCACACGTGAATCCTGGTTAAGCGAATGAAGGGCTCCATCCACAAGTCCCACATGCCTAGCGGAATCGCTCTGTTTTAGCTCCTCCTTCAATGCCTCCAGCTTCTTCTGCAAAAGCCTGATGAGGGGAATGACCTGACTCAGGCTGGCAGTGTCTGAACTGACTTCAAGTGTGGCAAGTTCAAAGGGCAGCAGAACCTTGCACAACGTTGAAATCATTCTCCACTGCGCTTGAGACAGGTGCATTCCACCTCCTTTGCCTATATCGTGGGCAGATGTATAGGCTTGAATGGCCTTTTGCTGCTCCTCCATCCTCTGAAGCATATAGAGGGTTGAATTCCACCTCGTTACCACCTCTTGCTTCAGATGATGGCAGGGCAGGTTCAGGTTTTTTTGGTGGTGCTCCAGTCTTCTGTACGCGGTGCCTGCATGCCGAAAGTGGCCCGCAATTCTTCTTGCCACCGACAGCATCTCTTGCACGCCCCTTTCGTTTTTTAAATAATTCTGCACCACCAAATTCAAGGTATGGGCAAAACATGGGACGTGCTGGAATTTGCCCAGATGTAATGCACGCACAATATTGCTGGCGTTGTCCGATGCCACAAATCCCCAGGAGAGTCCAATTGGGGTAAGCCATTCTGCGATGATCTTCCTCAGTTGCCGTAAGAGGTTTTCAGCTGTGTGCGTATTCTGGAAAGCGGTGATACAAAGCGTAGCCTGCCTAGGAACGAGTTGGCGTTTGCGAGATGCTGCTACTGGTGCCGCCGCTGCTGTTCTTGCAGCGGGAGGCAATACATCTACCCAGTGGGCTGTCACAGTCATATAGTCCTGAGTCTGCCCTGCTCCACTTGTCCACATGTCCGTGGTTAAGTGGACATTGGGTACAACTGCATTTTTTAGGACACTGTGGAGTCTTTTTCTGACGTCCGTGTACATTCTCGGTATCGCCTGCCTAGAGAAGTGGAACCTAGATGGTATTTGGTAACGGGGGCACACTACCTCAATAAATTGTCTAGTTCCCTGTGAACTAACGGCGGATACCGGACGCACGTCTAACACCAACATAGTTGTCAAGGCCTCAGTTATCCGCTTTGCAACAGGATGACTGCTGTGATATTTAATCTTCCTCGCAAAGGACTGTTGGACAGTCAATTGCTTACTGGAAGTAGTACAAGTGGTCTTCCGACTTCCCCTCTGGGATGACGATCGACTCCCAGCAGCAACAACAGCAGCGCCAGCAGCAGTAGGCGTTACACTCAAGGATGCATCGGAGGAATCCCAGGCAGGAGAGGACTCGTCAGACTTGCCAGTGACATGGCCTGCAGGACTATTGGCTTTCCTGGGTAAGGAGGAAATTGACACTGAGGGAGTTGGTGGTGTGGTTTGCGCGAGCTTGGTTACAAGAGGAAGGGATTTACTGGTCAGCGGACAGCTTCCGCTGTCGCCCAAAGTTTTTGAACTTGTCACTGACTTATTATGAATGCGCTGCAGGTGACGTATAAGGGAGGATGTTCCGAGGTGGTTAACGTCCTTACCCCTACTTATTACAGCTTGACAAAGGCAACACACGGCTTGACACCTGTTGTCCGCATTTCTGTTGAAATACTTCCACACTGAAGAGCTGATTTTTTTGGTATTTTCACCAGGCATGTCAATGGCCATATTTCTCCCACGGACAACAGGTGTCTCCCCGGGTGCCTGACTTAAACAAACCACCTCACCATCAGAATCCTCCTTGTCAATTTCCTCCCCAGCGCCAGCAACACCCATATCCTCATCCTGGTGTACTTCAACACTGACATCTTCAATTTCACTATCAGGAACTGGACTGCGGGTGCTCCTTTCAACACATGCAGGGGGCATGCAAATGGTGGAAGGCGCAAGCTCTTCCCGTCCAGTGTGCATCGCAACCGACACAATTGGACTCTCCTTTGGGATTTGTGATTTCGAAGAACGCACAGTTCTTTGCTGTGCTTTTGCCGCAAGTCTTTCTTTTTTCTAGCGAGAGGATGAGTGCTTCCATCCTCATGTGAAGCTGAACCACTAGCCATGAACATAGGCCAGGGCCTCAGCCGTTCCTTGCCACTCCGTGTCGTAAATGGCATATTGGCAAGTTTACGCTTCTCCTCAGACGCTTTTAATTTTGATTTTTGGGTCATTTTTTTACTTATCTTTTGTGTTTTGGATTTTACATGCTCTGTACTATGACATTGGGCATCGGCCTTGGCAGACGACGTTGATGGCATTTCATCGTATCGGCCATGACTAGTGGCAGCAGCTTCAGCACGAGGTGGAAGTGGATCTTGATCTTTCCCTATTTTTTTAACCTCCACATTTTTGTTCTCCATATTTTGCGCACAACTAAAAGCCACCACAGGTATACAATGTAGATGGATGGATAGTATAGTATTACTTATACTTATGGACGACGAGTGACGACACAGAGGTAGGTACAGCCGTGGCCTACCGTACTGCTGCTTAGTGCTTATATATAAATTTAATATACTGTATAACGGACCTGGTGGACAGTGTCAGCAGACTGCTAAACTAGTATGAAGAAAGAAAAAAAAACCACCACAGGTATACAATGTAGATGGATGGATAGTATAGTATTACTTATACTTATGGATGACGAGTGACGACACAGAGGTAGGTACAGCCGTGGCCTACCGTACTGATTCTTAGTGCTTATATATAAATATAATATACTGTATAACGGACCTGGTGGACAGTGTCAGCAGACTGCTAAACTAGTATGAAGAAAGAAAAAAAAACCACCACAGGTATACAATGTAGATGGATGGATAGTATTACTTATACTTATGGACGACGAGTGACGACACAGAGGTAGGTACAGCCGTGGCCTACCGTACTGCTGCTTAGTGCTTATATATAAATATAATATACTGTATAACGGACCTGGTGGACAGTGTCAGCAGACTGCTAAACTAGTATGAAGAAAGAAAAAAAAAAACACCACAGGTATACAATGTAGATGGATGGATAGTATAGTATTACTTATACTTATGGACGACGAGTGACGACACAGAGGTAGGTACAGCCGTGGCCTACCGTACTGCTGCTTAGTGCTTATATATAAATATAATATACTATATAACGGACCTGGTGGACAGTGTCAGCAGCAGACTGCTAAACTAGTATGAAGAAAGAAAAAAAAAACACCACAGGTATACAATGTAGATGGATGGATAGTATAGTATTACTTATACTTATGGACGACGAGTGACGACACAGAGGTAGGTACAGCCGTGGCCTACCGTACTGCTGCTTAGTGCTTATATATAAATATAATATACTGTATAACGGACCTGGTGGACAGTGTCAGCAGACTGCTAAACTAGTATGAAGAAAGAAAAAAAACCCACCACAGGTATACAATGTAGATGGATGGATAGTATAGTATTACTTATACTTATGGACGACGAGTGACGACACAGAGGTAGGTACAGCCGTGGCCTACCGTACTGCTGCTTAGTGCTTATATATAAATATAATATACTGTATAACGGACCTGGTGGACAGTGTCAGCAGACTGCTAAACTAGTATGAAGAAAGAAAAAAAAAACACCACAGGTATACAATGTAGATGGATGGATAGTATAGTATTACTTATACTTATGGACGACGAGTGACGACACAGAGGTAGGTACAGCCGTGGCCTACCGTACTGCTGCTTAGTGCTTATATATAAATATAATATACTGTATAACGGACCTGGTGGACAGTGTCAGCAGACTGCTAAACTAGTATGAAGAAAGAAAAAAAAACCACCACAGGTATACAATGTAGATGGATGGATAGTATAGTATTACTTATACTTATGGACGACGAGTGCACTGACGACACAGAGGTAGGTACAGCCGTGGCCTACCGTACTGCTGCTTAGTGCTTATATATAAATATAATATACTGTGTGTATAACGGACCTGGTGGACAGTGTCAGCAGACTGCTAAACTAGTATGAAGAAAGAAAAAAAAAACACCACAGGTATACAATGTAGATGGATAGTATAGTATTACTTATACTTATGGACGACGAGTGACGACACAGAGGTAGGTACAGCCGTGGCCTACCGTACTGCTGCTCAGTGCTTATATATAAATATACTGTATAACGGACCTGGTGGACAGTGTCAGCAGCAGACTGCTAAACTAGTATGAAGAAAGAAAAAAAAAAACACCACAGGTATACAATGTAGATGGATGGATAGTATTACTTATACTTATGGACGACGAGTGACGAGTCGACACAGAGGTAGGTACAGCCGTGGCCTACCGTACTGCTGCTTAGTGCTTAATTATATATATCATATACTGTATAACGGACCTGGTGGACACTGCAATGTCAGCAGACTGCTAAACAAACTAGCATGAAGAAAGAAAAAAAAAAACACCACAGTGTTTTTCTGGCAGACAAACGTATACTGGACTGGTGGTCACTGTCAGCAAAACTGTGCACTGTACTCCTGCTATAACTGCTCCCCAGTCCCCACAATTAGGCAGTGTGAGCAGTGCACTCAGCACAGATATATCATGCAGCAGTGCAGCACACCGAGTGAGCACAGATATGGTGGAGCGTTTTTTTTCAGGCAGAGAAACAACGGATTAAACTCAAAACCCTGCACTGTACTCCCTAACAGCTGCTCCCCGTCCCCAATCCTCCCCACAATTATAACTAACTAAGTTCTAATATAATACAACGGACTCGGAGAGGACGCCAGCCACGTCCTCTCCCTATCAATCTCAATGCACATGTGAAAATGGCGGCGACGAGCGGCTCCTTATATAGAATCCGAGTCTCGCGAGAATCCGACAGCGGGATGATGACGTTCGGGCGCGCTCGGGCCCGTGTTAAAAAAAGGTGAAGTTCGGGCGGGTTCGGATTCCGAGGAACCGAACCCGCTCATCACTACTCTCTTCACACCTAATAAAGTTCCTTGATCAGGTTTACTGGCAAACCAAAAAAGCAAGCAAATGGGCAAAACCATGTTGGACTGCAGGTGGGGCAGATGTAACATGTGCAGAGAGAGTTAGATTTGGGTGGGGTGTGTTCAAAGAGAAATCTAAATTACAGTGTAAAAATAAAGCAGACAGTATTTGCCCTGCACAGAAACAATATCTAATTCTCTCTGCACATGTTACATCTGCCCCAACGGCGGCGCCGCTGGCCAGGACGGGCCAGCGGCCGAAGATTGAAGAAGAGCGGCGGAGAGGTCACCAGGGGTGGGAAGAAAAGAGCTGACGAAGCTCCCCCCTGGTGCCTCTCCCAGCGGGTCAGGTAGGCCCTTTTCAGGTGCCCCTGTACCCGCTCCTCCCTAGACCACCGGGTGTTCGGGCAATAGGCCCGTGGGGACAGTCAGGCCCTCCCGGCCTGGGGGCATGTAGTCGGGCCCTCCCGGCCCGTGGGCATTTAGTCGGGCCTCCTGGCCCGTGGGGCATGTAGTCGGGCCCTCCAGGCCCGTGGCCAAGATAGGCAGGCACTAGGCCTGGGGCACAGGTTGGGCACTAGGCCCATAAGGATAGTCAGGCCACCGGCCTGTGGGACGGTTAGGCGGGCATTAGGCCCGAGGGGCATATCAGGCAATAGGCCTGTGGGGCATTAGAGGGCATTAGGCCCTAGTGTATTCTGGCCAAATAGGGTAACATAAGGTGACCCTGGGCGCTAGGCCCAGGTCACCCAACGGGTGACAAGTTAGGCGGGCACTAGGCCCGTGGGTGAAGTCAGGCCTCCGGCCTGTGTGTAGTCAGGGGGGGGCGCTAGGCCCAGTGGGTAAGTGCCCCCGAGGTGAATAAAGGTGGCACTGGGCGCTAGGCCCAGGCCACCCTGAGGTGTTAGGTAGGCAGGCCCGCTCGGCCTGAGCCCTAAGAAGAGAGTACGGTAGGTGGGTGAGCTGTGCGGCCCCCACTACTGGGTGTTCTGAGTCTGGTAACTAAAAGGACCGTACCGTCGCTTGCATTGTGTATCGTGATGTATGTTACCGTGCGGGGCAAAGTGTGAGCTCGTTAAGTGTGTTTAGTTTTGTTGCACCACACCACTAGTTCGAGGGCTCTGCCGTTGTAGTTAGTATAGGGTGTGACACTAGGTTAGAGTTAGGCCCCGCACGGCTGTTTGCTTGTTTGTTTACCTCCTTACAGGGACCTGTAAGAGAAGAAGACGTTCGCAGTGCGAAACTGACGGTGAGTAACATCTGTGTGCGTTTGTCCCTAGTCTGTCCCCGAGCGCCGGAATCGGGATTGCTCACGGACGTGAGAATCCTTTTCATCACACTACGTGCGAGAGCGCGAGTGTGTGAAATCTGGGTGGCTGAGGCTTTGTGCCGGTGATGACCATTCACCCAACCGGTGAAGGTCGCGGTCACCCCTGGGGTATCCCCTGTTCCAGTGGAAGAAGGGTCGATACCCCCTTTAAGGTAAACTATTCTCTCCTCAGCTCGGTCGTCGGTCAGCTCCGAGAGGGAATCGCCGCGTCCGGATCCGATTGAAGATTGCCAGGTCCGTTGAAGGTTCCGGTACCTGAAGGTGAGAGAGAGCGGCGCCTGGTGAGTACCGAAGCTACACCTGCACGGCAGCAGGCACCACACGCACCGCAGCCGCACCTCTCACATTTGGCGTAGTCGGCAGGATCAAAGAGACCGGATCACGGACACGATGTTGAACGCCACCAAGAAGATCTCCCTGCGGACGGCTCCGGAGAAGACTCACCCCCTGATGTGTGCGGACCAGAGCGACTGGGTGACGGTGTCTAGGGCAGACCTCCTGAAGATGGTGCAGCGGTCGGTCCAGCGTGGAAAGGAAGAGCGCCGGGAGAAGGGGCGCAAGAAAGCCGCTGTGATGCCCTGTAAGAAATGTCGGCAAACAGGGCACTTTGCCAGCGAGTGTACTTGGCGAGAGACGTCCCCAAAGAAGGTGGTCCAGGAAGCGGACCGAAGACGTCAGAAGGGCCAAGCGAAGAAGGAGTCCTGGTGTTTGCTCTGCGGAAACTACGGGCATGAGCACAACAGTTGTCCCTGGGACGAAGAGTTGAGCGAAGACGAGGTTGATCCCCGGTGTGAAAGTTGTGGAGATCCCCGACATCGGCTCCTGGAATGTCCATGGACGGAAGACAGGACGGACTACGAGGCCACGGTGAAGCAGATGACTGAGTCTCGTCAGCAACTTTGGGACCGGGTGGCTGCAGAGCCCGTGTGTACGCTCTGCGAGGCGAGAGGACATGCGCTTCCCGATTGTCCGTGGAATGAAGACCGGATGATTGCGGATGGTCGCGCCCAGAGATGGGAGGAGGAAACCAGGGAAATGGAGCGGAAGGCCTTGCTTGAAGTTAGTCCGCAGGTGCCCATTTCCTCTGAGCCGGAACCAACGGGTGAAGATTCCCCAGTGAAGGAGGTGGACCAGGAACCCGTCTTGGAGAAGGTGGCAGTGGCCCTCCCTTGTTGGAAGTGTCGGCGACCAGGACATGCGGCCAGTGAGTGCCCCTGGGAAGATGCCGCGGACCTACTCTGTCCCAAGAAAGTGACCCCAGTAACGAAGGATCCTTTCCCGCATCAGGCGGAGGTGGACGACTGGGAGGAGAAGAAACCACGCTGTGAAGAAAGACGTGAAGACCCAGTGACGAGGATGTCCGGAATCTCCCCGCGTTGGAACCGTCCACGACCAGGACGTGCGGAACAGGTGTGTCCTGGGTACCTAGAGATGCCAGCGGAAGCGAAGGACTACGCTGAGGCATTAGAGATACCAGCGGAAGAGAAGTACGCTGAGGAAGCAGACGTACCAGCGGAAGAGACTAAGTACGCTGAGGAGGAAAATGATACCCCAGTCCAGATATCGGAGGAGGACTCGGACTACGGTGAGCTGTCCGCTGACGAATCCCTCCAAGAACAGATGGAGGACGACTCTGGCATCGGAAGCGCCGACGAGAGTGACTGGCAGGATCGGGTGGAGTCGTGCTCCCAGTTGAATGCCCTCCGTGAAGAGGAGGAGGTAGTCCTGGAGCAAGAATACCTGCCGGAAGTGCCGAAATGGACGGACGTACGGGGACAGGATCGCGATGCCGTGGGAGGACCCGTTCCAGAGGAAGATACAGGACCTTTGGAGATGCCCCACGAGGAAATGCGACATGTGGTGGCTGTTGCCCGGGAGGAAACGGATGCCCCGGAGGATTCCGCTGTTGGGTGGTGGTCGATACCACACCCGGAAGACAGGGACGAAGCCACAGACGATATCAAAGGTCAAGAGTGGGTGACTGTTGTCCCCGTGGAAGAAGATTCCCCATGGTGGCCAACGTCGAGCGACCGTGAGGAGATGCCACTCCCCCAGAGGATCCGCCGATGGAGGTCAGGACGTAAGAGGAACCCGGAGCTGGAGGAGGAAGGATGTGGGGTCACAGCTGGTCCAGGCTGGGCCCCCGAATGCACCCTCGCCGGAAGGACCTTGGAATTCCCTGACCCGCGGACGATGGATGTCGTGGAGATCTTTGTAGGGACTGCAAAGGAAAAAGGGGGGGGAAATGTGGGAATGTGTCCTGTTTTACAGGACACATTCCAGCTGCAGCAGCCAGGGCGCCTGTGTCCCCTGCCGGACAATGTCTCTGACAGCGCGGGGACAGCTTGTCTGTCCCCAGCGCCTATCAGTGTGTGGCGGCGGCGGGTGTCCGGTGCAGGGATTACCTTTTTCCATGCACCGGACCAGAGACTGCAGGGGCATTTGAATCTTGGCGCCCTCCGGGAGCCAATCGCGGCTCACGGAGCGGCAGCCAATCGGAGAGGGGCGCGGCGAGCCAATCGGCGCTCGCCGCGTCATAGGCCCCGCCCCCGGCGTCTGACGTCAGACGCCGGGCGGGAGCCTGAAGGAAGGACGGCGCGCAGTAGCGCGAAGAGGAGAGACGCCGGGCGGGAGCCGAGAACACCGCGCGCGCGGAAGAGCGCGAGGAAGAAGAGATCGTGGTCGGAGTTCGGGTGGCCGCGGAAGAGGCCTGAAGACGTCCGGCGGCAGGAAGATGTCCAGCGGCGGCTGGACGCGGCGAGGCGACGGCGGCGCCGCTGGCCAGGACGGGCCAGCGGCCGAAGATTGAAGAAGAGCGGCGGAGAGGTCACCAGGGGTGGGAAGAAAAGAGCTGACGAAGCTCCCCCCTGGTGCCTCTCCCAGCGGGTCAGGTAGGCCCTTTTCAGGTGCCCCTGTACCAGCTCCTCCCTAGACCACCGGGTGTTCGGGCAATAGGCCCGTGGGCACAGTCAGGCCCTCCCGGCCTGTGGGCATGTAGTCGGGCCCTCCCGGCCCGTGGGCATTTAGTCGGGCCTCCTGGCCCGTGGGGCATGTAGTCGGGCCCTCCAGGCCCGTGGCCATGATAGGCAGGCACTAGGCCTGGGGCACAGGTTGGGCACTAGGCCCATAAGGATAGTCAGGCCACCGGCCTGTGGGACGGTTAGGCGGGCATTAGGCCCGAGGGGCATATCAGGCAATAGGCCTGTGGGGCATTAGAGGGCATTAGGCCCTAGTGTATTCTGGCCAAATAGGGTAACATAAGGTGACCCTGGGCGCTAGGCCCAGGTCACCCAACGGGTGACAAGTTAGGCGGGCACTAGGCCCGTGGGTGAAGTCAGGCCTCCGGCCTGTGTGTAGTCAGGGGGGGGCGCTAGGCCCAGTGGGTAAGTGCCCCCGAGGTGAATAAAGGTGGCACTGGGCGCTAGGCCCAGGCCACCCTGAGGTGTTAGGTAGGCAGGCCCGCTCGGCCTGAGCCCTAAGAAGAGAGTACGGTAGGTGGGTGAGCTGTGCGGCCCCCACTACTAGGTGTTCTGAGTCTGGTAACTAAAGGGACCGTACCGTCGCTTGCATTGTGTATCGTGATGTATGTTACCGTGCGGGGCAAAGTGTGAGCTCGTTAAGTGTGTTTAGTTTTGTTGCACCACACCCACAGAGCTAGTTCGAGGGCTCTGCCATTGTAGTTAGTATAGGGTGTGACACTAGGTTAGAGTTAGGCCCCGCACGGCTGTTTGCTTGTTTGTTTACCTCCTTACAAGGACCTGTAAGAGAAGAAGACGTTCACAGTGCGAAACTGACGGTGAGTAACATCTGTGTGCGTTTGTCCCTAGTCTGTCCCCGAGCGCCGGAATCGGGATTGCTCACGGACGTGAGAATCCTTTTCATCACACTACGTGCGAAAGCGCGAGTGTGTGAAATCTGGGTGGCTGAGGCTTTGTGCCGGTGATGACCATTCACCCAACCGGTGAAGGTCGCGGT
Organism: Pseudophryne corroboree; assembly: GCF_028390025.1. NCBI lineage: Eukaryota > Metazoa > Chordata > Amphibia > Anura > Myobatrachidae > Pseudophryne > Pseudophryne corroboree. The sequence continues at coordinate 254,891,500 of NC_086453.1, read as the reverse complement.
CACCCCTGGGGTATCCCCTGTTCCAGTGGAAGAAGGGTCGATACCCCCTTTAAGGTAAACTATTCTCTCCTCAGCTCGGTCGTCGGTCAGCTCCGAGAGGGAATCGCCGTGTCCGGATCCGATTGAAGATTGCCAGGTCCGTTGAAGGTTCCGGTACCTGAAGGTGAGAGAGAGCGGCGCCTGGTGAGTACCGAAGCTACACCTGCACGGCAGCAGGCACCACACGCACTGCAGCCGCACCTCTCACACTGGTACCAGCCGATACAACACCAGAGTGTACTGGCCAGTCCAAGAGGATCTAGCTCCCTTGCCCTGCTGTCACTGCTGGCTGGCTGCTAGTCTGCTCTCACTCTTCCCCACACTACCAGCCCCAGCAGCTATTCCGGCTCACAGCTCCCTGAGTCACCGTCCGCCACCAGTCGGTCCTGCTGATACTCATCTCAACATCTCCCTCGGCCCTCCCCTGCTTCTCTTCACTCACGTGACACATTATGGCCGTCCGCATCCCCTATGTGCGTGTTGCACGCACCGCCACTGGCTCCTCCCCCAGCAGTCCCACTGGTTTGTGGGCTGGTGGAGGCAGAGTCCCCTTATTCCGGGAGAATCCCAGAATCCGGGGAGAGGAAAAGCCTCCTGGAGGGTTGCCACCAAATCCAGGGGAATCCAGGAAATCAGGGAGAGGTGGCAACCCTACCTATCCCCTGTGTCATCTCTCAGCACACCATCACCTCCCCTTGTGACGTCTCTCAGCAAACCATCACCTCCCCCTGTGGCGTCTCGCAGCACACCATCACCTCCCCCTGTGTCGTCTCTCAGCACACCATCACTCCCCCTGTGTCATCTCTCAGCACACCATCAGCATGCATAGTCTCCCCCTTCATTCTATGGGGGGTATCCAGTTACCCACTGTCAATGACCGCTGGGGTAATTTTATCGCTGGGGGCTATCCAATTAGCCCCGATGCCGGCACTTATCAGGGATTATGCTTCAGGTACCTCAGGCATCCGAAGCATAATCCGTGATAAATGTCCTGCCGGAGCTGCGATAACACATGGGTTTGGGGACTTATCCCCGTTCCCATGTATTATCGCACGATCGCGGCTCCAATTTAATCTGATAAAAACTGCCTGTAATTGGATACTGTGATAATGACCATTAGTCATTAATCGAGATTTTATCGGCTGAAGCGGCATCGGGGCTAATTGGAAACCCCCTATTTCTCTCTGTGTCCGTTCCCCACCATCATTCTTTGCTTCACTGTGTCCCCCCCACCCCTTATTCTATGCCTCAGTGTGTATTCCTCCCCTTCATTCTTTGCCTCTCTGTGACCCCCCCTTATTGTATGCCTCTCTTTGTGTATACCCCCCCTATATTCTATGCCTCTCTCTTTGTGTCTAGATTGATTCCCCCCTTCCCCCCCACCTCTCAAGCCGGTGGGGATGAGGACTGGCTGCAGACAGGTCAGGGAGCATTACACTGGCATTGCGGTCACGCTCCCGGCAGCAGACCTAGCAAGGAGGGAGGCTAGGAGCTGCTGCTGCAGTAACGCCGCTGAGCACCATGGCGGTACTTGCTCGGCTGTGAAATTGTGTCAAGTGCAGGCAGGGCCAGATTAAGCCTTAGGGGGGCCAGGGGCACTTAAGACATACCCCCTTTCCCCCTCGGCTGTGCCCATGTGTGTGTGCTTCCCCCCCCTGTACTTCCATTTGACAGCAGTAGGACCTGCAGCAGGGCCATCAATAGCTGACAAGGGCCCAGGTACTGTGTGTCATAGCCTCATCTGCCCCCGTGGCTCTTGGCCTCACCCCCCCCCCCCTTTGTCTCTCACATCTTGCGTCTCTTAATCTTAAACCCCAGTGTCTCTCAGCCTCACTCCCACCCCCCGCCATGTGTCATGAACCAAGTTGGAGAAAGGACCTCTGACATCAGGGCACCAACTTGGTTTTAGCCATAACCCTTCCCTCAGTGTCTCTCAGCCTTTTCCACCTGTCTCTCAGCCTTAGACCCTGTCATGTCTATGTACTGTACTTACAGTATGCTCACCTCGGCTCTCTCTGCTCCTCAGCCCGTTGGCGCACCAGCGGGCAACTGTATGCAGGGCAGGCTCACTCCGTCTGACACAGTCACTCATCTTCCTTTTCAGCAGCATCGCTAGGGGCTCCAGCGCTCCTGAATAGACACACCTCCTCCCTTACTCCGGCTCCTGCTTCCACTTCCTCCTCCTCAGCCCTGACTGCGGCAGGAACGATCTTTGAGGAAGTGGAGGATAGCGGAGATGTGAGGGCCAAGGAAGCAGTGCCGCAAGAAGGGCAATGTCACCCGCCTCAGCCCCACGCTACTGCTTCTATCGGTGGAGGCTGGGTAGAACCAACTTCGACTGGGGGCCCCCCAGAGAAATTGAAGCCCTGGGTACTCACACCCTGTGACCTCGCTTAATCCAGCTCTGGATGCAGGCAGTGGCGGCTGTGGGCAAGGGGTGTGGAAGTGGCAGTGGGCGGTCAGGCGGGTGCGATGCCCTGGACGGAGGCACCCCACTCAGCTGTGCCCACCACAGCACCCAGGGCACGCATCCTGCTCGCCCTACCTTTGTTACGCCACTGCTTATAATGAAGGTCTGAATAGGCAGTAATTAGAGATGAGCGGGTTCGGTTTGTTGAGATCCGAACCCCCCCGAACTTCACGTGGTTTACATGGGTCCGAGGCAGCCTTGGTTCTTCCCGCCTTACACGCAAAACCCGAACGGGGTAAAACGTCATCATCCCGCTGTCGGATTCTCGCGAGATTTGGATTCCATATAAAGAGCCGCGCATCGCCGCCATTTTCATTCGTACATTGACGAGATAACAAGAGGACGTGGCTGCGTTCTCTGCCTGAATAGCCCAATATCAGCTAAATATCAGCTCAATATCTGTGCTCAGTATCAGTGCTGCATTGTGGTGACCAGTATATAGTAGTACAGTACAGTAGTCCATTGCTGTATTTTGCTGCTTCGTGTCAGTTCTATAATCCTGAACAGAGCTCAATATCTGTGCTCATTATTATCATTGCTGCATTGTGGTGACCAGTATATGGTAGTACAGTACAGTAGTCCAGTGCTGTTCTTGCTGCGCAGTGTCAGTTCTATTATCCTGAACAGTGCTCAATATCTGTGCTCATTATTATCATTGCTGCATTGTGGTGACCACTTACCAGTATATAGTAGTACAGTACAGTAATCCAGTGCTGTTCTCGCTGCCCAGTGTCAGTTCTATTATCCTGAACAGTGCTCAATATCTGTGCTCATTATTATCATTGCTGCATTGTGGTGACCACTGACCAGTATATGGTAGTACAGTCCAGTAGTCCAGTGCTGTTCTCGCTGCCCAGTGTCAGTTCTATTATCCTGAACAGTGCACAATATCTGTGCTCATTATTATAATTGCTGCATTGTGGTGACCACTGACCAGTATATAGTAGTACAGTACAGTAGTCCAGTGCTGTTCTCGCTGCCCAGTGTCAGTTCTATTATCCTAAACAGTACTCAATATCTGTGCTCATTATTATCATTGCTGCATTGTGGTGACCAGTATATGGTAGTACAGTACAGTAGTTCATTGCTGTATTTTGCTGCTCCATGTCAGTTCTATTATCCTGAACAGTGCTCGATGTCTGTGCTCATTATTATCATTGCTGCATTGTGGTGACCAGTATATGGTAGTACAGTACAGTAGTTCATTGCTGTATTTTGCTGCTCCGTGTCAGTTCTATTATCCTGAACAGAGCTCAATATCTGTGCTCATTATTATCATTGCTGCATTGTGGTGACCAGTATATGGTAGTACAGTTTAGTACAGTACAGTAGTCCAGTGCGGTTCTCGCTGCCCAGTGTCAGTTCTATTATCCTGAACAGTGCTCAATATCTGTGCTCATTATTATCATTGCTGCATTGTGGTGACCACTGACCAGTATATAGTAGTACTGTACAGTAGTCCAGTGCTGTTCTCGCTGCTCAGTGTCAGTTCTATTATCCTGAACAGTGCTCAATATCTGTGCTCATTATTATCATTGCTGCATTGTATCACTGACCTGGTTTGGGATTGTTGTGGACTCGGGGTTTCTTCCGAAGATCGGGAAGAGGAACTGCAACTGGGCCGCAACAGAGATGGATGAATATAGGTTTTCCTAATACAGGATTCGGACAGCAGGCAAGAGGCACATGTTGGATATTGAAGATCTCCTGAAAAACAAGAACTTGAAAGGGCTGATGAATCCTCTGCAGACAGATGATAATGAACGTGGCTGGAGAACAGGAAGATTGAGAATAGCAACCGTGGCTGGAATGCACGGTGCGGAAGCCTGTGTTTGCTGGACGCACGGTAAATTAGAGGTACAGGACACGGAAGGCATTGACTGCGCTAATAGATACAAAAGTGCTTGGCGGCACTGAGGTGCTTGAGGCACGGAGGTGCTTGGAGGCACGGAGGTGCTGGAGGTACGGAAGTGCATGGAGGCACGGAGGTGCTCAGAGGCATGGAGGTGCTGGGGGCATGGAGGTGCTTGAGGCACGGAGGTGCTTGGAGGCACGGAGGTGCTTGGAGGCACGGAGGTGCTGGAGGCACGGAGGTGTTTGGAGGCACGGAGGTGCTTGGAGGCATGGAGGTGCTGGTGGCACGGAGGTGCTTGGAGGCACGGAGGTGCTTGAAGCATGGAGGTGCTTGGAGGCACAGAGGTGCTTGGGGCACGGAGGTGCTTGGAGGCACGTAGGTCTGGTGATCACCAATCTGGGGAACTGATGATACTCAGGCACTGATGCAGTGCCTGGCGCCTGAATTTAGACTGGTTGGTGGGAAGTGCCTGATGACGTCTGGTTGGTGGGAAGTGCCTGATGACGTCACCCGCCCAGACGCCGGACAGAGCACCGGGAGCTGCCAATGAGGACGGCCACAGAGAGGACCAGTGCGCCCAGAGAGGTAAGTATGGTGGGCGGGGCAGCGGTGTGACAGTACCCCCTCCTCTAGGGGTGGCCCCTGGACACTTCCCAGGTTTCGTAGGGTGCTTGGCATGGAAAATACGAATTATCCGAGGAGCTGAGACCTCAGAAGCTCCTATCCAACTTCTCTCCTCAGGACCATAACCTTTCCATTCTACCAGATATTGCAGGTTCTTATGATGATAACGAGAGTCCAGAATAGTTTTGATCTCGAAGTCTGTCCCAGTTTCAGTTTCTACCGAAGTGGGGCTTGAGGGCTTAGAATAAAAACGATTAAGGATGAGAGGACGAAGGAGAGAAACATGAAAGGCATTCGGTATGCGTAGATGAGAAGGAAATCCCAACTTGCAGACCACAGGATTCAGGATTTGTAGCACAAGGTATGGACCGATGAATCTTGGGGCGAACTTCATGGTGGGTACCTTTAGCCGGAGGTTACGTGTGGAGAGCCATACCCTGTCACCAACCTTGTGTTGAGGAGCGGCTCGCCGTTTCTTGTCCGCGAAGAACTTGTATCGGACAGAAACCTTATTAAGACTAGCATGAACCTTACTCCACATTTGTCTGAAGTGTAGTAGAGTGGAAGTCACAGCTGGAACCTCTCCTGTTGGAAGAATTGGTAATTCCGGAACTCGTGGGTGGAAACCATAGTTGATGAAGAACGGAGATTCGCCAGTGGAGGAATGAAATGAATGGTTATGTGCAAACTCTGCCCAAGGCAATAACTCTACCAAGTTGTCCTGTGAAGGGGAGAGATACAGGCGGAGGAAAGTCTCCAAATCTTGATTGACTCGTTCCGTTTGCCCAAAAGTTTGGGGGTGATAAGCGGACGAAAACTTAAGTTTAATTTGTAAGGCCGAGCAGAGAGCTTTCCAAAACCTTGCGGTGAACTGTACCCCTCGATCAAAGACTATTTCTTGAGGCAACCCATGCAACCGAAAATGTTCTCGGACGAATAACAGAGCTAATTTAGGAGCTGTCGGCAGACCAGTCAATGGAACGAAATGCGACATCTTCGAAAAACGGTCGACGATCACCCAGACGGTGTTGTAACCTTTGGAACAGGGCAAGTCGGTGATGAAGTCCATGGAAATGTGAGTCCAGGGTTTCATAGGAATGGACAGAGGACGAAGCAACCCAGCAGGAGGCAGGCGAGGAGATTTATGCTGTGTACAATGTGGACAAGAATTAACGTAATCCTGTACATCCTTCCTCATGGTGTCCCACCAGTAAGATCTTTGCAGAAACTTGTACATCTTCTGGGGGCCGGGATGACCGGAAAACTTGGAGATATGGGCCCACTGTAGTATTCGCGGCCAGAATTTAGCTGGTACGGACATTCTTCCAGGGGGAGGACCTGGAGTAGTTGAGGCAGCGGAGACAGAAATTGGATTCAGAATTAAACTCCGCTCAAAAGAATCCTCTTCATCTGTGGGAGTTTGTGAACGGGACAGCGCAAACGCTTTAGTATTGAAAGTCCCGGCCCGGTACTTGATAACAAAAGAAAATCGAGTGAAGAAGAGTGCCCATCTAGCTTGGCGAGGATTCAAGCACTGTGCGGTTTTGATATACAACAAATTTTTGTGATCAGTGTAAATGGTAATCACATGTTTGGCCCCTTCTAAGAGATATCTCCACTCTTCCAAGGCAGATTTAATTGCCAAGAGTTCCTGATCTCCAATAGTGTAATTTCGTTCGGCCAGAGAGAATTTACGAGAGTGGAAGCCACACAGATGTAATCTCTTATCTGAGGAGTACTGAGAGAGAACGGCCCCAACTCCGACCGAGGATGCGTCAACTTCTAGGAAGAAAGGTTCTTCGAAATTTGTTTGTTGGAGTACTGGAGCGGACATAAAAGCTGATTTCAAGTGGGAAAAAGCCTCAATGGCTTCGGGAGGCCACAAACCCGGGTTGGAGCCCTTTCTCGTCAAGGCGGTAATGGGCGCAGCAATGGTGGATAAAATCCTAATGAATTTTCTGTAATAGTTCGCAAAACCCAGGAATCTTTGTATTGCTTTCAAGGAGAGTGGCTGTGCCCAGTCCCGAATGGCGGAAAGTTTCTCCGGGTCCATGCGAAGCTCCGTCCCCGAGATGATATAACCGAGGAACGGTATCGATGTTACTTCGAAGGTACACTTGGAGATCTTGGCATAGAGTTGATTCTCACGTAAACGGCGGAGTACCTCTTTGACCTGTGTCCTGTGTTCAGCAAGATCTTTGGAAAAAATCAGTATGTCATCCAAATATACCACGACACTTCGGTATAACATGTCTCGGAAGATTTCATTGACTAATCCCTGGAAGACAGCAGGAGCATTGCTAAGACCGAAAGGCATCACCAGATACTCATAATGCCCATCCCAGGTATTGAAGGCGGTCTTCCATTCATCTCGCTCTCTGATGCGTATAAGGTTATAGGCCCCCCTCAAATCGAGCTTGGATAAAACGTGGGCACCACGAACTCTATCAAATAGCTCTGTGATTAGGGGCAAGGGGTATTTATTTTTGATGGTAATATCGTTTAGGCCGCGATAGTCGATACATGGTCTTAACCCCCCGTCCTTCTTTTTCACGAAGAAGAAGCCCGCTCCAGCCGGGGAGATAGAGGGGCGAATGAATCCCTTGTGAAGATTGGACTTGATATAGTCTGACATAGCTTGTGTCTCTGGAAGGGACAGAGAATAAATGCGACCCCGGGGCGGCATTTTCCCTGGGATGAGGTCAATGGGGAGGTCCCAAGGCCTATGGGGTGGTAACTGGTCAGCCGCCTGTTCCGAGAACACATCCTTGAACTCTTGATACGCCGCCGGGATAAGTTCTTCCTCCGCCTCAGTAGAGACACGAAGCGGACAGACAGGGGTGAGACAGTTAGCGTGACAAAAAGAACTCCAAGACAGAATCTGTGAGGTCTTCCAATCGATATGGGGATTGTGAATTTTGAGCCAAGGCATTCCGAGAACCAGATCGTGATGCATTTCCGGAATCACCAGGAATTCCAAATATTCTTGATGTAGAGCCCCGACCTGTAGTTTAACTGGGACCGTGCGCCCTGTTATGATACCCTTGGATATCCTAGTACCATTGATAGCTGTCAAAGAAATAGGCCGCTCGATGGGCCGTACTTTCAAATTCAGGCTTTGGACACAGAGAGAAGAAACGAAATTCTCCGCAGCCCCGGAGTCCAACAGGGCCTCAAAAGACTTGGAAGTAGACTTGGTGGTTAAAGATACAGGGAGCAAACAGTCCGAAGTCGGAGAAGATTTGGTTGTAACCCCCAACTTGACTCCTCCGGAACAAGATAGGCCTGCCCGTTTCCCGGACGGGATTTGCAGGACTTGATGAAGTGACCTGCAGCTCCGCAGTACAGACAGAGTTTACCCTCATGACGACGCTGTCGCTCTTCCGGAGACCATCGGGATCGGTTAATCTGCATGGGTTCGTCCGGACTTGGAACCACTGCTTGCCTTGCAGGGGGGAGCCGGAACCTAGAACGATCCGATCGATTACGTTCACCTCCACGTTCCTGCATCCAGAGATCTACCTTGACGCAGAGAGAGATCAATTCCTCTAAAGAATCCGGAAGCTCCCGAGTGACCAACTCATCCTTCAGGCGATCAGAGAGACCGTTCCAGAAAGCAGCTCTCAGGGCCTCATTATTCCAGCAAAGTTCAGAGGCAATGGTTGGAAAATGAACCACATACTGACCCACGGATCGGGAGCCTTGACGGATGCGGAGCAAGTCAGAAGAGGCCGAGGTCATCCTGCTGGGCTCCTCAAAAATTCTTCGAAAAAACGTGATGAATTCGGGGTAATTGGAAACCAGTGAATCAGATCGTTCCCATAATGGAGACACCCAATCAAGGCAGATCCTTCCAGCAGAGAAAAAATATATGCCACCTTGGACCGGTCTGTAGGAAAGTTACGTGCAAGTAGCTCGAAATGAACCTCGCATTGGTTTAAAAAACCACGACAATTTTTAGGATTCCCATTATAACGGGACGGAGTAGGCAGTTGAAGGCGCGGAGTGGCACCGGCCGATGGCTGAACATTGCTGGAGGCGGCAACTGGTGCGGCTACGGGAACTGGTGCTGGAATTACCGAGGCTAGGGACGCTTGAATCTGATCCAGATGCCCGGACAACTCCTGGAGGTACTGCATCACCTGACCTTGTGCCGCTTCCTGACTTTGTACTCGGGAAGCCAGATTCTGGATAGCACTTGATTCCGTGTTCCGATCCCCCAGGTCCATGTGGCCTGAGTATACTATCACTGACCTGGTTTGGGATTGTTGTGGACTCGGGGTATCTTCCGAAGATCGGGAAGAGGAACCGCAACTGGGCCGCAACAGAGATGGCCGAATGTAGGTTTTCCTCATACAGGATTCGGACAGCAGGCAGGAGCCACGTGTTGGATATTGAAGATCTCCTGAAAAACAAGAACTTGAAAGGGCTGATGAATCCTCTGCAGACAGACGAAAATGAACGTGGCTGGAGAACAGGAAGATTGAGAATAGTAACCGTGGCTGGAATGCACGGTGCGGAAGCCTATGTTTGCTGGACGCACGGTAAATTAGAGGTACAGGACGCGGAAAGCACTGACTGCGCTTTGAGATACAGAAGTGCTTGGCGGCACTGAGGTGCTGGAGGCACGGAGGTGCTTGAGGCATGGAGGTGCTTGGAGGCACGGAGGTGCTCGGAGGCACGGAGGTGCTGGAGGTACGGAGTTGCTTGGAGGCACGGAGGTGCTGGAGGCACGGAGGTGCTTGGGGTACGGAGGTGCTTGGAGGCACGGAGGTGCTGGAGGCACGGAGGTGCTTGAAGCACGGAGGTGCTGGAGGCACGGAGGTGGTGGAGGCACGGAGGTGCTTGGAGGCACGGAGGTGCTGGAGGCACGGAGGTGCTTGGAGGCACGGAGGTGCTGGAGGCACGGAGGTGCTTGGAGGCACGGAGGTGCTTGGAGGCACGGAGGTGCTGGGGGCACAGAGGTGCTTGAAGCATGGAGGTGCTTGGAGGCACGGAGGTGCTGAAGGCACGGAGGTGCTTGGAGGCATGGAGGTGCTGGAGGCACGGAGGTGTTTGGAGGCATGGAGGTGCTGGAGGTACAGAGGTGATTGGAGGCACAGAGGTGCTTGGAGGCACGGAGGTGCTGGAGGCACGGAGGTGCTTGAAGCACTGAGGTGCTTGGAGGCACGGAGGTGCTGGAAGCACGGAGGTGCGGGAGGTACGGAGGTGCTTGGAGGCACGGAGGTGCTGGAGGCACGGAGGTGCTGGAGGCACGGAGGTGCTTGGAGGCATGGAGGTGCTGGAGGCACGGAGGTGCTTGGAGGCATGGAGGTGCTGGAGGCACGGATGTGCTTGAATCACGGAGGTGCTTGGAAGCACAGAGGTGCTGGAGGCATGGAGGTGCTGGAGGCACAGAGGTGCTTGAAGCACGGAGGTGCTGGAGGCACGGAGGTGCTTGGAGGCACGGAGGTGCTGGAGGCATAGAGGTGCTTGAAGCACGGAGGTGCTTGGAGGCACGCAGGTGCTGGAGGCACGGAGGTGCTTGGAGGCACGGAGGTGCTGGAGGCACGGGGGTGCTGGAAGCACGGAGGTGCTTGGAGGCACGGAGGTGCTTGGGGCATGGTGGTGCTTGGGGCACGGAGGTGCTTGGAGGCACGGAGGTCTGCTGATCACCAGTCTGGGGAACTGTTGATACTCAGGCACTGATGCAGTGCCTGGCGCCTGAATTTATACTTCCCACCACCGTCTGGTTGGTGGGAAGTGCCTGATGACGTCACCCGCCCAGACGCCGGACAGAGCGCTGGGAGACGGGAGCCACCAGCGAGGATGGCCGCAGAGAGGACCAGCGCGCCCGGAGAGGTAAGTATGGCGGGCGGGGTGGCGGCGTGACACATTGTGGTGACCAGTATATGGTAGTACAGTACAGTAGTCCATTCCTGTATTTTGCTGCTCCATGTCAGTTCTATTATCCTGAACAGAGCTCAATATCTGTGCTCATTATTATCATTGCTGCATTGTGGTGACCAGTTTATGGTAGTACAGTACAGTAGTCCAGTGCTGTTCTCGCTGCCCAGTGTCAGTTCTATTATCCTGAACAGTGCTCAATATATGTGCTCATTATTATCATTGCTGCATTGTGGTGACCAGTATATGGTAGTACAGTACAGTAGTCCAGTGCTGTTCTTGCTGCCCAGTGTCAGTTCTATTATCATGAACAGTGCTCAATATCTGTGCTCATTATTATCATTGCTGCATTGTGGTGACCACTGACCAGTATATGTTAGTACAGTACAGTAGTCCAGTGCTGTTCTCACTGCCCAGTGTCAGTTCTATTATACTGAACAGTGCTCAATATCTGTGCTCATTATTATCATTGCTGCATTGTGGTGACCACTGACCAGTATTTGGTAGTACAGTACAGTAGTCCAGTGCTGTTCTCGCTGCCCAGTGTCAGTTCTATTATCCTGAACAGTGCTCGATATCTGTGCTCATTATTATCATTGCTGCATTGTGGTGATCACTGACCAGTATGTAGTAGTACAGTACAGTAGTCCAGTGCTGTTCTCACTTCCCAGTGTCAGTTCTATTATCTTGAACAGTGCTCAATATCTGTGCTCATTATTATCATTGCTGCATTGTGGTGACCAGTATATGGTAGTACAGTAGTCCATTGCTGTATTTTGCTGCTCCGTGTCTGTTCTATTATCCTGAATAGTGCTCAATATCTGTGCTCATTATTATCATTGCTGCATTGTGGTGACCAGTATATGGTAGAACAGTACAGTAGTCCATTGCTGTATTTTGTTGCTCCATGTCAGTTCTATTATCCTGAACAGAGCTCAATATCTGTGCTCATTATTATCATTGCTGCATTGTGGTGACCAGTTTCTGGTAGTATAGTACAGCAGTCCAGTGCTGTTCTTGCTGCCCAGTGTCAGTTCTATTATCCTGAACAGTGCTCAATATATGTGCTCATTATTATCATTGCTGCATTGTGGTGACCAGTATATGGTAGTACAGTAGTCCATTGCTGTATTTTGCTGCTCCGTGTCTGTTCTATTATCTTGAACAGTGCTCAATATCTGTGCTCATTATTATCATTGCTGCATTGTGGTGACCACTGACCAGTATATAGTAGTACAGTACAGTAGTCCAGTGCTGTTCTCACTGCCCAGTGTCAGTTCAATTATACTGAACAGTGCTCAATATCTGTGCTCATTATTATCATTGCTGCATTGTGGTGACCACTGACCAATATATGGTAGTACAGTACAGTAGTCCAGTGCTGTTCTCGCTGCCCAGTGTCAGTTCTAATATCCTGAACAGTGCTCAACATCTGTGCTCATTATTATCATTGCTGCATTGTGGTGACCACTGCCAAGTATGTAGTAGTACAGTACAATAGTCCAGTGCTGTTCTCGCTACCCAGTGTCAGTTCTATTATCCTGAACAGTGCTCAATATCTGTGCTCATTATTATCATTGCTGCATTTTGGTGACCACTGACCAGTATATAGTAGTACAGTACAGTAGTCCAGTGCTGTTCTCGCTGCCCAGTGTCAGTTCTATTATCCTGAACAGTGCTCAATATCTGTGCTCATTATTATCATTGCTGCATTGTGGTGACCACTGACCAGTATGTAGTAGTACTGTACAGTAGTCCAGTGCTGTTCTCGCTGCCCAGTGTCAGTTCTATTATCCTGAACAGTGCTCAATACCTGTGCTCATTATTATCATTGCTGCATTGTGGTGACCAGTATATGTTAGTACAGTAGTCCATTGCTGTATTTTGCTGCTCCATGTCAGTTCTATTATCCTGAACAGAGCTCAATATCTGTGCTCATTATTATCATTGCTGCATTGTGGTGACCAGTTTATGGTAGTACAGTACAGTAGTCCAGTGCTGTTCTCGCTGCCCAGTGTCAGTTCTATTATCCTGAACAGTGCTCAATATATGTGCTCATTATTATCATTGCTGCATTGTGGTGACCAGTATATGGTAGTACAGTACAGTAGTCCAGTGCAGTTCTCGCTGCCCAGTGTCAGTTCTATTACCCTGAACAGTGCTCAATATCTGTGCTCATTATTATCATTGCTGCATTGTGGTGACCACTGACCAGTATATGGTAGTACAGTACAGTAGTCCAGTGCTGTTCTCACTGCCCAGTGTCAGTTCTATTATACTGAACAGTGCTCAATATCTGTGCTCATTATTATCATTGCTGCATTGTGGTGACCACTGACCAGTATATGGTAGTACAGTACAGTAGTCCAGTGCTGTTCTCGCTGCCCAGTGTCAGTTCTATTATCCTGAACAGTGCTCGATATCTGTGCTCATTATTATCATTGCTGCATTGTGGTGACCAGTATATGGTAGTACAGTAGTTCTTTGCTGTGTTTTGCTGCTCTGTGTCTGTTCTATTATCCTGAACAGAGCTCAATATCTGTGCTCATTATTATCATTGCTGCATTGTGGTGACCAGTTTATGGTAGTACAGTACAGTAGTCCAGTGCTGTTCTCGCTGCCCAGTGTCAGTTCTATTATCCTGAACAGTGCTCAATATATGTGCTCATTATTATCATTGCTGCATTGTGGTGACCAGTATATGGTAGTACAGTACAGTAGTCCAGTGCTGTACTCGCTGCCCAGTGTCAGTTCTATTATCCTGAACAGTGCTCAATATCTGTGCTCATTATTATCATTGCTGCATTGTGGTGACCACTGACCAGTATATGGTAGCACAGTACAGTAGTCCAGTGCTATGCTCACTGCCCAGTGCCAGTTCTATTATACTGAACAGTGCTCAATATCTGTGCTCATTATTATCATTGCTGCATTGTGGGGACCACTGTCCAGTATATGGTAGTACAGTACAGTAGTCCAGTGCTGTTCTCGCTGCCCAGTGTCAGTTCTATTATCCTGAAAAGTGCTCGATATCTGTGCTCATTATTATCATTGCTGCATTGTGGTGACCACTGAACAGTTTGTAGTAGTACAGTACAGTAGTCCATTGCTGTTCTCGCTGCCCAGTGTCAGTTCTATTATCCTGAACAGTGCTCAATATCTGTGCTCATTATTATCATTGCTGCATTGTGGTGACCAGTATATGGTAGTACAGTAGTCCATTGCTGTATTTTGCTGCTCCGTGTCTGTTCTATTATCCTGAACAGTGCTCAATATCTGTGCTCATTATTATCATTGCTGCATTGTGGTGACCAGTATATGGTAGTATAATACAGTAGTCCAGTGCTGTTCTCACTGCCCAGTGTCAGTTCTATTATCCTGAACAGTGCTCAACATCTGGGCTCATTATTATCATTGCTGCATTGTGGTGACCAGTATATGGTAGTACAGTACAGTAGTCCAGTGCTGTTCTTGCTGCCCAGTGTCAGTTCTATTATCATGAACAGTGCTCAATATCTGTGCTCATTATTATCATTGCTGCATTGTGGTGACCACTGACCAGTATATGTTAGTACAGTACAGTAGTCCAGTGCTGTTCTCACTGCCCAGTGTCAGTTCTATTATACTGAACAGTGCTCAATATCTGTGCTCATTATTATCATTGCTGCATTGTGGTGACCACTGACCAGTATTTGGTAGTACAGTACAGTAGTCCAGTGCTGTTCTCGCTGCCCAGTGTCAGTTCTATTATCCTGAACAGTGCTCGATATCTGTGCTCATTATTATCATTGCTGCATTGTGGTGATCACTGACCAGTATGTAGTAGTACAGTACAGTAGTCCAGTGCTGTTCTCACTTCCCAGTGTCAGTTCTATAATCCTGAACAGTGCTCAATATCTGTGCTCATTATTATCATTGCTGCATTGTGGTGACCAGTATATGGTAGTACAGTAGTCCATTGCTGTATTTTGCTGCTCCGTGTCTGTTCTATTATCCTGAATAGTGCTCAATATCTGTGCTCATTATTATCATTGCTGCATTGTGGTGACCAGTATATGGTAGTATAATACAGTAGTCCAGTGCTGTTCTCACTGCCCAGTGTCAGTTCTATTATCCTGAACAGTGCTCAACATCTGGGCTCATTATTATCATTGCTGCATTGTGGTGACCAGTATATGGTAGTACAGTACAGTAGTCCAGTGCTGTTCTTGCTGCCCAGTGTCAGTTCTATTATCATGAACAGTGCTCAATATCTGTGCTCATTATTATCATTGCTGCATTGTGGTGACCACTGACCAGTATATGTTAGTACAGTACAGTAGTCCAGTGCTGTTCTCACTGCCCAGTGTCAGTTCTATTATACTGAACAGTGCTCAATATCTGTGCTCATTATTATCATTGCTGCATTGTGGTGACCACTGACCAGTATTTGGTAGTACAGTACAGTAGTCCAGTGCTGTTCTCGCTGCCCAGTGTCAGTTCTATTATCCTGAACAGTGCTCGATATCTGTGCTCATTATTATCATTGCTGCATTGTGGTGATCACTGACCAGTATGTAGTAGTACAGTACAGTAGTCCAGTGCTGTTCTCACTTCCCAGTGTCAGTTCTATAATCCTGAACAGTGCTCAATATCTGTGCTCATTATTATCATTGCTGCATTGTGGTGACCAGTATATGGTAGTACAGTAGTCCATTGCTGTATTTTGCTGCTCCGTGTCTGTTCTATTATCCTGAATAGTGCTCAATATCTGTGCTCATTATTATCATTGCTGCATTGTGGTGACCAGTATATGGTAGAACAGTACAGTAGTCCATTGCTGTATTTTGTTGCTCCATGTCAGTTCTATTATCCTGAACAGAGCTCAATATCTGTGCTCATTATTATCATTGCTGCATTGTGGTGACCAGTTTCTGGTAGTATAGTACAGCAGTCCAGTGCTGTTCTTGCTGCCCAGTGTCAGTTCTATTATCCTGAACAGTGCTCAATATATGTGCTCATTATTATCATTGCTGCATTGTGGTGACCAGTATATGGTAGTACAGTAGTCCATTGCTGTATTTTGCTGCTCCGTGTCTGTTCTATTATCTTGAACAGTGCTCAATATCTGTGCTCATTATTATCATTGCTGCATTGTGGTGACCACTGACCAGTATATAGTAGTACAGTACAGTAGTCCAGTGCTGTTCTCACTGCCCAGTGTCAGTTCAATTATACTGAACAGTGCTCAATATCTGTGCTCATTATTATCATTGCTGCATTGTGGTGACCACTGACCAGTATATGGTAGTACAGTACAGTAGTCCAGTGCTGTTCTCACTGCCCAGTGTCAGTTCAATTATACTGAACAGTGCTCAATATCTGTGCTCATTATTATCATTGCTGCATTGTGGTGACCACTGACCAATATATGGTAGTACAGTACAGTAGTCCAGTGCTGTTCTCGGTGCCCAGTGTCAGTTCTAATATCCTGAACAGTGCTCAACATCTGTGCTCATTATTATCATTGCTGCATTGTGGTGACCACTGCCAAGTATGTAGTAGTACAGTACAATAGTCCAGTGCTGTTCTCGCTACCCAGTGTCAGTTCTATTATCCTGAACAGTGCTCAATATCTGTGCTCATTATTATCATTGCTGCATTTTGGTGACCACTGACCAGTATATAGTAGTACAGTACAGTAGTCCAGTGCTGTTCTCGCTGCCCAGTGTCAGTTCTATTATCCTGAACAGTGCTCAATATCTGTGCTCATTATTATCATTGCTGCATTGTGGTGACCACTGACCAGTATGTAGTAGTACTGTACAGTAGTCCAGTGCTGTTCTCGCTGCCCAGTGTCAGTTCTATTATCCTGAACAGTGCTCAATACCTGTGCTCATTATTATCATTGCTGCATTGTGGTGACCAGTATATGGTAGTACAGTAGTCCATTGCTGTATTTTGCTGCTCTGTGTCTGTTCTATTTTCCTGAACAGTGCTCAATATCTGTGCTCATTATTATCATTGCTGCATTGTGGTGACCAGTATATGGTAGTACAATACAGTAGTTCAGTGCTGTTCTCACTGCCCAGTGTCAGTTCTATTATCCTGAACAGTGCTCAACATCTGTGCTTATTATTATCATTGCTGCATTGTGGTGACCAGTATATGTTAGTACAGTAGTCCATTGCTGTATTTTGCTGCTCCATGTCAGTTCTATTATCCTGAACAGAGCTCAATATCTGTGCTCATTATTATCATTGCTGCATTGTGGTGACCAGTTTATGGTAGTACAGTACAGTAGTCCAGTGCTGTTCTCGCTGCCCAGTGTCAGTTCTATTATCCTGAACAGTGCTCAATATATGTGCTCATTATTATCATTGCTGCATTGTGGTGACCAGTATATGGTAGTACAGTACAGTAGTCCAGTGCAGTTCTCGCTGCCCAGTGTCAGTTCTATTACCCTGAACAGTGCTCAATATCTGTGCTCATTATTATCATTGCTGCATTGTGGTGACCACTGACCAGTATATGGTAGTACAGTACAGTAGTCCAGTGCTGTTCTCACTGCCCAGTGTCAGTTCTATTATACTGAACAGTGCTCAATATCTGTGCTCATTATTATCATTGCTGCATTGTGGTGACCACTGACCAGTATATGGTAATACAGTACAGTAGTCCAGTGCTGTTCTCGCTGCCCAGTGTCAGTTCTATTATCCTGAACAGTGCTCGATATCTGTGCTCATTATTATCATTGCTGCATTGTGGTGACCAGTATATGGTAGTACAGTAGTTCTTTGCTGTGTTTTGCTGCTCTGTGTCTGTTCTATTATCCTGAACAGAGCTCAATATCTGTGCTCATTATTATCATTGCTGCATTGTGGTGACCAGTTTATGGTAGTACAGTACAGTAGTCCAGTGCTGTTCTCGCTGCCCAGTATCAGTTCTATTATCCTGAACAGTGCTCAATATATGTGCTCATTATTATCATTGCTGCATTGTGGTGACCAGTATATGGTAGTACAGTACAGTAGTCCAGTGCTGTACTCGCTGCCCAGTGTCAGTTCTATTATCCTGAACAGTGCTCAATATCTGTGCTCATTATTATCATTGCTGCATTGTGGTGACCACTGACCAGTATATGGTAGCACAGTACAGTAGTCCAGTGCTATGCTCACTGCCCAGTGCCAGTTCTATTATACTGAACAGTGCTCAATATCTGTGCTCATTATTATCATTGCTGCATTGTGGGGACCACTGTCCAGTATATGGTAGTACAGTACAGTAGTCCAGTGCTGTTCTCGCTGCCCAGTGTCAGTTCTATTATCCTGAAAAGTGCTCGATATCTGTGCTCATTATTATCATTGCTGCATTGTGGTGACCACTGAACAGTTTGTAGTAGTACAGTACAGTAGTCCAGTGCTGTTCTCGCTGCCCAGTGTCAGTTCTATTATCCTGAACAGTGCTCAATATCTGTGCTCATTATTATCATTGCTGCATTGTGGTGACCAGTATATGGTAGTACAGTAGTCCATTGCTGTATTTTGCTGCTCCGTGTCTGTTCTATTATCCTGAACAGTGCTCAATATCTGTGCTCATTATTATCATTGCTGCATTGTGGTGACCAGTATATGGTAGTATAATACAGTAGTCCAGTGCTGTTCTCACTGCCCAGTGTCAGTTCTATTATCCTGAACAGTGCTCAACATCTGGGCTCATTATTATCATTGCTGCATTGTGGTGACCAGTATATGGTAGTACAGTAGTCCATTGCTGTATTTTGCAGCTCCGTGTCTGTTCTATTATCTTGAACAGTGCTCAATATCTGTGCTCATTATTATCATTGCTGCATTGTGGTGACCAGTATATGGTAGTACAGTACAGTAGTCCAGTGCTGTTCTCGCTGCCCAGTGTCAGTTCTATTATCCTGAACAGTGCTCAATATCTGTGCTCATTATTATCATTGCTGCATTGTGGTGACCACTGCCAAGTTTGTAGTAGTACAGTACAGTAGTCCAGTGCTGTTCTCGCTACCCAGTGTCAGTTCTATTATCCTGAACAGTGCTCAATATCTGTGCTCATTATTATCATTGCTGCATTGTGGGGACCACTGACCAGTATATAGTAGTACTGTACAGTAGTATAGTGCTGTTCTTACTGCCCAGTGTCAGTTCTATAATCCTGAACAGTGCTCAATATCTGTGCTCATTATTATCATTGCTGCATTGTGGTGACCAGTATATGGTAGTATAGTACAGGAGTCCATTGCTGTTCTCGCTGCCCAGTGTCAGTTCTATTATCCTGAACAGTGCTCAATATCTGTGCTCATTATTATCATTGCTGCATTGTGGTGACCGCTGACCAGTATATAGTAGTACTGTACAGTAGTCCAGTGCTGTTCTCGCTTCCCAGTGTCAGTTCTATTATACTGAACAGTGCTCAATATCTGTGCTCATTATTATCATTGCTGCATTGTGGTGACCAGTATATGGTAGTACAGTACAGTCGTCCAGTGCTGTTCTCGCTGCCCAGTGTCAGCTCTATTATCCTGAACAGTGCTCAATATCTGTGCTCATTATTATCATTGCTGCAATGTGGTGACCACTGACCAGTATATGGTAGTACAGTACAGTAGTCCAGTGCTGTTCTCGCTGCCCAGTGTCAGTTCTATTATCCTGAACAGTGCTCAATATCTGTGCTCATTATTATCATTGCTGCATTGTGGTGACCACTGACCAGTATGTAGTAGTACAGTACAGTAGTCCAGTGTGGTTCTCGCTGCCCAGTGTCAGTTCTATTATCCTGAACAGTGCTCAATATCTGTGCTCATTATTATCATTGCTGCATTGTGGTGACCACTGACCAGTATATAGTAGTACAGTATAGTAGTCCAGTGCTGTTCTCACTGCCCAGTGTCAGTTCAATTATACTGAACAGTGCTCAATATCTGTGCTCATTATTATCATTGCTGCATTGTGGTGACCACTGACCAGTATATGGTAGTACAGTACAGTAGTCCAGTGCTGTTCTCGCTGCCCAGTGTCAGTTCTAATATCCTGAACAGTGCTCAACATCTGTGCTCATTATTATCATTGCTGCATTGTGGTGACCACTGCCAAGTATGTAGTAGTACAGTACAATAGTCCAGTGCTGTTCTCGCTACCCAGTGTCAGTTCTATTATCCTGAACAGTGCTCAATATCTGTGCTCATTATTATCATTGCTGCATTTTGGTGACCACTGACCAGTATATAGTAGTACTGTACAGTAGTCCAGTGCTGTTCTCGCTGCCCAGTGTCAGTTCTATTATCCTGAACAGTGATCAATATCTGTGCTCAGTATCAGTGCTGCATTGTGATGACTAAAAGTCCAGTGTCTTGTGCTACATCTTGCTGCTGTAGAGTGCTGTGGTAGTGTTCTGTCACTGTGCATAGGTCATCATCATTCCAGTCACAGTGGTATCTGGTATCTATCTAGTGGTATCTAATTCCAGACATTACTGCCGTCTAATTCCAGATATATTACTGGCATATAATTCTACACATTAAAACATGGAGAACAAAAATGTGGAAGGTAAAATAGGGATAGATCAAGATCCACTTCCACCTAGTGCTGAAGCTGCTGCCACTAGTCATGGCAGAGACGATGAAATACCATCAACGTTGTCTGCCAAGGCCGATGCCCAATGTCAGAGAGTAGAGAGCCTGTAAAATAAAAAAAAACAAAAGTTCAGTAAAATTACACAAAAATCTAAATTAAAAGTGTCTGAAGAGAAGCGTAAACTTGCCAATATGCCATTTACGACATGGAGTGGCAAGGAATGGCTGAGGCCCTGGCCTATGTTCATGGCTAGTGGTTCAGATTCACATGAGGATGGAAGCACTCATGCTCCCGCTAAAAAAATGAAAAGAGTTAAGCTGGCAAAAGCTCAGCAAATAACTGTGCGTTCTTCTAAATCACAAATCCCCAAGGAGAGTCCAATTGTGTCGGTTGCGATCCCTGACCTTCCCAACACTATATGGGAAGAGGTGGCTCCTTCCACCATCTGCACGCCCCCTGCAAGTGCAGGAAGGAGCACCCGCAGTCCAGTTCCTGATATTCAAATTGAAGATGTCACTGTTGAAGTACACCAGGATGAGGATATGGGTGTTGCTGGCGCTGAGGAGGAAATTGACAAGGAGGATTCTGATGGAGAGGTGGTTTGTTTAAGTCAGGCACCCGGGGAGACACCTGTTGTCCGTGGGATGAATATGGCCATTGACATGCCTGGTCAAAATACAAAAAAAAATCACCTCTTCGGTGTGGAATTATTTCAACAAAAATGCGAACAACTGGTGTCAAGCCATGTGTTGCCTTTGTCAAGCTGTAATAAGTAGGGGTAAGGGCGTTAACCACCTAGGAACTTCCTACCTTATACGTCACCTGGAGCGCATTCATCAGAAGATATTGACAAGTTCAAAAACTTAGGGCGACAGCGGAAGCGGAAGCAGTCCACTGACAACTAAATCCCTTCTTCCTCTTGTACCCAAGCTCCTGCAAACCACACTACCAACTCCCTCAATGTCAATTTCCTCCTTAGACAGGAACGCTAATAGTCCTGCAGGCCATGTCACTGGCAAGTCTGACGAGTCCTCTCCTAACTGGGATTCCTCCGATGGATCCTTGAGTGTAACGCCTACTGTTGCTGGCGCTGCTGTTGTTGCTGCTGGGAGTCGATCGTCATCCCAGAGGGGAAGTCGGAAGACCACTTGTACTACTTCCAGTAAGCAATTGACTGTCCAACAGTCCTTTGCGAGGAAGATGAAATATCACAGCAGTCATCCTGTTGCAAAGCGGATAACTCAGGCCTTGACAACTATGTTGGTGTTAGAAGTGCGTCCGGTATCCGCCGTTAGTTCACAGGGACTTAGAGAATTGCTTGAGGTAGTGTGGCCCCGGTACCAAATACCATCTAGGTTCCACTTCTATAGGCAGGCAATACCGAGAATGTACACAGACCTCAGAAAAAGAGTCACCAGTGTCCAAAAAAATGCAGTTTTACCCAATGTCTACTTAACCACGGACATGTGGACAAGTGGAGCAGGGCAGACTAAGGACTATATGACTGTGACAGCCCACTGGGTAGATGTATTGCCTCCCGCAGCAACAACAGCAGCGGTGGCACCAGTAGTAGCATCTCGTAAACGCCAACTCTTTCCTAGGCAGGCTACGCTTTGTATCACCGCTTTCCATAAGAGGCACACAGCTGACAACCTCTTACGGAAACTGAGGAACATCATCGCAGAATGGCTTACCCCAATTGGACTCTCCTGGGGATTTGTGACATTGGACAAAGCCACCAATATTGTGCGTGCATTATATGTGGGCAAATTCCAGCACATCCCATGTTTTGCACATACAATGAATTTGGTGGTGCAGAATTTAAAAAAAAATGACAGGGGCGTGCAAGAGATGCTGTCCGTGGCCGAAAAATTGCGGGCCACTTTCGGCATTCAGCCACCGCGTGCCGAAGACTGGAACACCAGCAAACACTCCTGAACATGCCCTGCCAAGAGGTGGTAACGAGGTGGAATTCAACCCTCTATATGCTTCAGAGGATGGAGGAGCAGCAAAAGGCCATTCAAGCCTATACAGCTACCTACGATATAGGCAAAGGAGGGGGAATGCACCTGACTCAAGCGCAGTGGAGAATGATTTCAACGTTGTGCAAGGTTCTGCAACCTTTTGAAGTCAGTTCAGACACTGCCAGCCTGAGTCAGGTCATTCCCCTCATCAGGCTTTTGTAGAAGCAGCTGGAGAGATTGAATTAGGAGCTAAAATGGAGCGATTTCGCTAGGCATGTAGGACTTGTGGATGGAACCCTTAATTCGCTTAACCAGGATTCACGGGTGGTCAATCTGTTGAAATCAGAGCACTACATTTTGGCCACCCTGCTCGATCCTAGGTTTAAAGCCTACATTGTATCTCTCTTTCCGGCAGACACAAGTCTGCAGAGGTTCAAAGACCTGCTGGTGAGACAATTGTCAAGTCAAGTGGAACGTGACACGCCAACAGCTCCTCCTTCATTTTCTACCGCCACTGGAGCTGTCAGAAAAAGGATAACGTTTCCAAAACCACCTGCTGGTGGTGATGCAGGGCAGTCAGGAGCGATAGCTAACATCTGGTCCGGACTGAAGGACCTGCTAACGATTACTGACATGTCGTCTACTGTCAGTGCATATGATTCTGTCACCATTGAAAGAATGGTGGAGGATTATATGAGTGACAGCATCCAAGTAGGCATGTCAGACAGTCCGTACGTATACTGGCAGTAAAAAGAGGCAGTTTGGAGGCCCTTGCACAAACTGGCTTTATTTTACCTAAGTTACCCCCCCTCCAGTGTGTACTCCGAAAGAGTGTTTAGTGCAGCCGGTAACCTTGTCAGCGATCGGCGTAGGAGGTTACTTCCAGAAAATGTGGAGAAGATGATGTTCATCAAAATGAATTATAATCAATTCCTCCGTGGAGACATTTACCAGCAATTGCCTCCAGAAAGTACATAGGGACCTGTGATGGTGGATTCCAGTGGGGACGAATTAATACTCTGCGAGGAGGGGGATGTACACAGTGAAAGGGGTGAGGAATCGGACGATGAGGAGGAGGTGGACATCTTGCCTCTGTAGAGCCAGTTTGTGCAAGGAGAGATTGTTTGCTTCTTTTTTGGTGGGGGCCCAAACCAACCAGTCATTTCAGCCACAGTCGTGTGGCAGACCCTGTGGCTGAAATGATGGGTTTGTTAAAGTGTGCATGTCCTGTTTATACAACATAAGGGTGGGTGGGAGGGCCAAAGGGCAATTCCATCTTGCACCTCTTTTTTTATTTATTTATCTTTGCATCATGTGCTGTTTGGGGACTTTTTTTTTTTAAGTGCCATCCTGTCTGACACTGCAGTGCCACTCCTAGATGGGCCAGGTGTTTGTGCTGCCCACTTTGGTCGCTTAGCTTAGTCATCCAGCGACCTCAGTACAAATTTTAGGACTAAAAATAATATTGTGAGGTGTTCAGAATAGACTGGAAATGACTGGAAATTATGGTTATTGAGGTTAATAATACTATAGGATCAAAATTACCCCCAAATTCTATGATATAAGCTATCTTTTAGGGTTTTTTGAGAAAAAAACACCCGAATCCTACAAAAATTCTTAAGGGAGTGATAATGTCAAATATTACCTTAAAACATATAGCTATACACTATTACCGTGGAGCCGCTATGGCCGCTAGACTTATTACACACACTACGGACTAAGTACGCTATTTGCGCACTGAGTACCGTAGGGGTACACACTTAGCGTAGCAGACGCTAGGCCGTGGGCGCGACGCACGAGCGGCACGTACGCTCTCGGATTCACGCTTCGTACTAAGCACGCTATTGGCGTACTGAGTACCGTACTGCTACGCTATTAGCGTAGCAGACGCTGCGCCGTGGACGTGAGACACGAGCGGCACGGACGCTCACAGAATGATATACAGTAAACCTTTTTAATAGAACAATGTAAGAATATGCTTATACTCTAAACCTTAGTAGTCAAATACTGTAACGATGTAACGCCTAAAAACCTTAACAATGCTTATGCTGTTTGAGCGATTAAGACGCTAAGAAAGCCCTTTGCAGGAAAGTGAAAACACAACACCGGGTTTTGTCAAACCACAGCGGCTCTAACACCGTGGATTATTCAGAGAAAAAGGGGAAAACAGATACAAGTTATACACTACAAGCTAACAAGGAAATCTAACAGAATAACAGAGAATAATGATGGCTACAGAGAATATACATACGTGGGAAATCGTTCGCAAGCGCGACCTGGATCCAGTCCTCAGCTATTCAGGTAGAAAGCCTTCAGAGTCTCAGACTGGCCAGGCAACAGTGGTCTTTATATACACAACATACATTCACAATACAATGGTCCCTGTAATCTCATTGTTCATTGGACACAGGGATGTGTCTCTACATTACAGGAAAGGTCATAGGTGGATTTGAACAGGTGGGCTGTGTCTTTCCCCAACTGCTCTTGTGGGTGGTATCCTCTGGATTCCCGCCGCATGTGTAATTTACAGCAAATACAGTTAATGTTCATAATCTACTTCTGTACATAACTATACGCAGGAGCGAGCGATCCTTTCCTAACTAACACCGGAATGTTACCCTTAAAATACCCTACAGCTGGATACTAGACACCACCTTTCATCCTTTATCTGACCCTTCCTATCATGCAAAGAGGAATCCCTCTGTCCAGGAACTGTTTAAACTAATAATACTCGCTGACATGGTCTAGGGGAACAATATCTACAAAATGCACTATTTGGGTTAAATATGCTACGTTCGAGTCGCACGCTACACGCTCACAAACTCCGCCGTAAATACACATATGATGCGCACGAGTCGCTAGAGCGTCTCTTACGCAACTTGCGGGTATGTGTACGCACGGGGGACCAGGTGCACGAGCAGCGTGCGTGTGCATGAGGGGTTAGTACAAGGGATATGTATCATGATATTTTTCACCCTTTGGCAGTCAACAATAACTGCCACTATCTAAACAATTAAGCAGAAAAATATACAATACAATGAAATACCTATAAATGATTGGGTGGAGGGAGAAGAGGAGAAGGTGGGAAATGTATGACCTAGTGGGATAGTAAAAGCATGTATGTATGAAATTCATGTCTGAGGGGCATGTATCATCGTGCCGTACATGTTCTAGATAAGCTTCGAGGTATTGCGAAGTATACATTAAATCCTTCTTATCCCGTATTAAGGGTCTGTAAGTGGGCCAACAAACACTACAGAGCTCTTTTCGGCTTCTTGTTCTAACAAATGGGGTGCACATTAGTTGATGATACATGGAGGGGGGGGAAACATATGAGTGCTAATATATGTACCTATATCACCTGTCGACTATGTGTGTCACTACCTGAAGGTTATAGAGATGAAGATAAACATGTGTCACAAACGCATTCATATGATAATATGTGTAATTGTCCTTGGGTGTCTGTTGAAGTCTTGTCCGGATAGGTGTATCCTTGCTGTGGGTGATAAGCAAAGTCTTTCAAGTGTCCATACGAAGTCTTTTAAAGTCTCTTAAGTGTCTCGCAAAGTCTGTGGAAATGTTCATCAAAGGTCTGTAGAAATGTGCATCAACGGTCTGTAGAAATGTTCAGCAAAATCTTCTTCCGAGTGGATGTCTTTTTACCTTGGAGAAAAACAAAGGAGAAACGGGTGAAAGAAACGGACCGTGGAATCACGTCTTATCACAACATTGTCTCGATTGATGGGTCATAAATTAAACCAGTTGTTGTAACAATGCCGTCGCTCCTCAAACTCATCACTCTGGTACTGCGCTTGCACTGCATTAAAATCCGAACACATCGAAATATCAAACCAATCATTATGACAACTTCCAGGATACAAAGGAGAAACTTTCCTACATTCACGATAACATTTTGAGCCCATTCTCCTAAACCTGAGAACCAATTGCGTGGGTTCAACCATGAAACCCAGCCGGTCAGTTCATTACTCACAGCAATAAGGGTAAGGTTGTGTCTCCTTCGGAACTCCCAATTCAATTGCAAGATATCGTCCATCTTTTGATCTATGACCTCGGTTGGGTCATCGGTGCTGTTTGGGATATATGTACAGCACTTCACACCATACTGAGTTGCTAGGGTGACACAATACCCGCCTGTCACTGCCGTGATGTAATTGAGAACCATCCTGTGCTGGATCAGTTCCGTTTTGTAAGCTTGCAATTCCCTCCCAGTATACCTGAAGGTGTCATCATACATCTCGGTGATATTGTCTATCAGGTTCGCTAGCGCAGTAATATACCTAAAATTTATAATTCCTCTGGCGGTACGGGTGATATCTAGCGCGAGTAGGAATTGAATCCCGGTGGACTCGTGGATCAAATCAGAGGCTGCGTGCTCTGTCCTATCTATAAGGTGTCTCTTAATAATGTGTTCGTAGTGAGTGTGAGTGTAAGGAACTTGAGCATTGCGGTGAACGTCTTTCATCTTATAATGGGTAATGGTCATTACTTCTGGCAACACTCTTCCAATGTAACACAATCCCTCTGAGTTTGGGGCAAGCCACTTATACGCCTTCCTCCCACATATGAAATATGCATAATCGGGGAGAACATATGGGACAGAATATGACATCACCATATTGCAAACCTTCCAGGTGAAAAATCCTATCCCTAACTCTCCCATCTGTTCAGTACACGTATCAGGCTGTATGATATGCGCACAGTATCCTGGTGATACTTCTCCAACCCGCATGGTCCTACTTCCTAGAGTATACCTATACTGAAAATATCTCCCACCGTCGGCTATTTGGCGTATAAGTTCTGAGTCTACGGGCATTCTATTGGCTCTGTGTGAAAATGTCATGGTTTGGTTGTTCCATGTCACTTCCCAATTTCCCGGCTTTCGGGGATTGGAAATGTTAAAATATACTAAGAACCTATCCACATGATATTGGTGGAGATTCAAACTAGGAGGCCTAGAAATATTAAATTTCTTGTCCACCGGTCTCCCACCCCTTAATTCAAATACCTCGTCTATTGTTAAAGAGTATGGTACTAGTCCTGACTTGCTCTGACCTTGAGGTACTTGTGAGCACACCCAGCATTCCGTTTGGTTTAAAACCTTACCCACTAATGAGTGATAGTCACTCAATGGATGACGGTCCATGTTGATATTAAGGCTGGACTGACATCTCTGGATGCACCCATCCTCAACTATGTTTTCACAATTCCTACAGATACAGTTCTCCTCAGCTAACAATCCTTCACAATGTCTCCTAGTGTCATGACTACCAGATCGTTTTCTGATACTCGCCTTTGCTCGGTGACTGTGTTACTCTTGGAATTCTACTAATCCGTCCTTGTCATCAGAACCCATTCCAGATCCTTTCTCGACCTCTCTGGTACTCTCACCGAAATAGACTGTTCTGGTCAACAACAGGAAAACCCGGAACGCAATCTCTTGGGGTAAGTCCATCTTGCAGGAGGAGAAAGAAAGAGTGGTAATGGGAGGTAAAGAAAATAATAGAAGGGAAAGAAAAACTGGTGCGACAACCGCCTCTGATCTTGTAGTTCTCTGTGCTCAGGTGCCGTGACAACAGTCCTGCCTCTCAACCTTCCCGGAACAGGCACTCCAGTGATATGGTTTCCTCTACACTCTGCTCTCTTTGTAACGGGCTTTCTCTGGGTCAGCGACCTTCTTACAGTGGGACGAGTGGACCCAAGTCTCTCTTTTGGCAACCTTCAATGCTGTCGTGCTGGTTAGTAAGACTTGGTACGGTCCTTCCCACCGGTCAATCAGGCAACCTGAGCGTAGAAAATTTTGAATCATTACATAATCCCCAGGTTCAATGTCATGACAATTACTGTCTGGCAGATCAGGAATCACTAGCTTTAGATTGCTGTTTTGATTCCTCAACTGCTTGCTCATCTTAACCAAGTACTTTACAGTCACTTCATTATTGCATTTCAAATCATCCTGGGGGTCAATCATTACATGGGGTTGTCGACCAAAAATAATCTCAAAGCGTGACAGGTTAAGAGGGGACCTGGGAGTGTTTCTGATGCTGTACAATACAAGTGGCAAAGCTTCTGGCCACAACAATCCAGTTTCAGCCATCACTTTGCTCAACTTGTTCTTAATAGTGCTGTTTACTCTTTCCACTTTCGCACTCGCCTGTGGGCGGTACGGAGTATGCTGCTTACTATTTAATTCCCATTAATTTGCACATCACCTGAAAGACTTCACCTGTAAAATGGGTACCCCTATCACTTTTAATTATCCTAGGGATACCATACCTGCACACAAATTCCTGCACAATTTTCTTTGCAGTAAACACAGAAGTATTTGTGGCAGCGGGGAACGCTTCTACCCAATTTGAAAACACATCAATACAAACCAACACATACTTTACATTTCTACAGGGTGGCAATTGTATTAATTCAATTTGTATTACCTGAAAAGGGCCGTCTGTTGGCGGGATATGGGTTGGTTCTGTTGGTATTGCCTTTCCAATATTCTTCCTCAAGCAGGTAAGGCATGTCATTGCTCTTTTACCCGCATGAGAAGAGAATCCTGGTGCGCACCAGTAGGCTCTTACCAACTTGCACATACCTTCTTTGCCCAGATGAGTCAGACCATGTGCCGGCTCAGCTAAACTTGGAAGGTATGCTCTGGGAGCCACTGGCTTTCCCTGTCCATCTGTCCAGAGCCCTGAGGACTCCTGGCCATATCCTTTTGACCTCCAGACTGCCCTTTCCTGTGGGGAACACAAATTTTGCATTTCACTCAATTTCTGTGTGTTGACGGTATTGAATACCATCAGTTGTGTGATGTCTGTCTGTATGGGGGTGCTGGCTACTGATTTAGCAGCTTCGTCTGCCCGGCTGTTACCACGTGACACTGGGTCTTGGCTGTACGTGTGGGCTTTACACTTGATAACAGCCACTCTGTCAGGTTCCTGTATCACTGCTAGAAGTCTTTTGATGTGGGCCGCATGCGCCACGGGTGTGCCAGCTGCCGTCATGAAATTTCTGATACGCCATAGGGCCCCGAAATCATGCACTACTCCAAAGGCATACCTAGAATCCGTGTAGATATTGTCTGACTTACCCTTAGCCAATTCACACGCTCTGGTTAGGGCGACCAGCTCAGCAACTTGTGCTGAGTGTGGTGGACCCAGGGGTTCCGCTTCTATGGTACCTTTGTCATCTACGACTGCGTATCCAGTACACAAGTCTCCCGAGTCCGTCTGTCTGTGGCAACTACAGTCAGTGTAAAAAGTAAAATCTACGCCTTCCAGTGGGTTGTCACTGATGTCGGGCCTTGCAGTGAAAATTTGGTTCAAATATTCCATACAATCATGTGTGTCAGTGTCTGTACTAAATCCTCCTTCACCATCACTCTCATCCCCCACCCTTTGTGCCTGTCCAGGCACACCTGGGAGATACGTTGCAGGATTTGGTGCGCTGCATCTCCTTATGGTGATGTTTACAGGGGCCATTAGTGCTAATTCCCACCTTGTAAACCATGTAGATGAGACGTGTCTGGTTTGGGCAGAATTCAGTAAGGCTGACACTGCATGAGGTGTATGGATGGTCAGGTTGTGTCCCAACACTACATCTTCGCTCTTTCTCACTAGCAATGCTATCGCTGCAACACTTCGCAAGCATGTGGGGAGAGACCGTGCTACGGTGTCCAATTGTGCACTGTAGTAAGCTACCGGCCTGCTGGCATCACCATGTCTCTGGGTTAAAACACCTGCCGCCCACCCAGCACTCTCCGTACCATACAATTCAAAGGGTTTCCCATAATCTGGCATACCTAATGCTGGTGCCTGTGATAGGCACTGTTTGAGTCTCTCAAATGCCAGTTCAGACTCATCTGTGTGCGAAATCCGATCTGGTTTGTTTGACGAGACCATCTCTTGCAAAGGTAAGGCTAGCATGGAAAACACTGGGATCCAGTTTCGGCAATACCCACACATTCCTAGGAAAGTGCGGATCTGTTGCTGGGTTTGTGGCAGAGTCATGTCGCTAATCGCCTGTATTCTATCAGCGGTGAGGTATCTCAGTCCTTGTGTTAAGCAATGTCCCAAATATTTTACCTTGGTCTGGCATAACTGCAACTTATCCTTTGAAACCTTGTGTCCCGTGTCAGAAAGATGAAACAAAAGCTGTTTCGTGTCTCTCAAGGACGATTCGAGTGAATCAGAACACAGCAGTAAATCATCTACATACTGTATTAATACCGATCCGCTCTCAGGTTGAAAGGATTGTAAACAGTCATGCAAAGCCTGTGAGAAAATACTTGGGCTGTCAATGAAACCTTGTGGTAAGCGAGTCCAGGTGTACTGTACTCCTCTGTATGTGAATGCAAACAAGTATTGGCTGTCAGGGTGCAGAGGGACCGAGAAGAAGGCGGAGCAGAGGTCAATAACAGTGAAAAATTTCGCAGTAGGAGGGATTTGCATAAGGATGACAGCTGGATTTGGCACTACGGGGAATTGGCTCTCGACTATTTTGTTGATCCCCCTTAGATCCTGTACTAGCCTGTAACCCCTCCCCCCACTCTTTTTCACAGGGAAGATGGGACTATTGGCAGTGCTGGACGTCCTAACTAGGATGCCCTGTTGCAGTAAGTGTTCTATGATTGGGTACACTCCTAATTCCACCTCTGGCTTCAGAGGATACTGTGGGATTTATGGAGCTATCCTACCATCTTTTACTTGCACTACTACAGGAGCTACATTTGCCATCAATCCAGTGTCTTGTCCATCTTTGGTCCAGAGGGACTCCGGTATCTGGGAGATCATTTCCTCTACCTTGGATGGACACCTGTCTGTAACAGCAGAGTGTGACATCAACCTTTGAGGGGAGTCTAACATATCCTGCACTTCCTGAGCATGATTCTCGGGTATATCTAAGAAAACACCTTCAGGAGTACAATATATGACACACCCCATCTTACACAGTAAAT
Source organism: Pseudophryne corroboree (assembly GCF_028390025.1). Classification (NCBI taxonomy): domain Eukaryota; kingdom Metazoa; phylum Chordata; class Amphibia; order Anura; family Myobatrachidae; genus Pseudophryne; species Pseudophryne corroboree. Next base: position 254,860,110 of record NC_086453.1, on the reverse strand, counting down.
CTCTCCCAAGTAGATTAGTCGGAGCTGAAGCAGCTAGCAGAAAAGAGTGCTTGGTCTGCAAAGGCCCTATCATAATCTCTGCTGGTTTACTTAAAGGGTAGTGTTGTACTACTCCTGTTACTCCCATTGCTGGAATTGTTTTACCCGTGGTTTTCATACCCACCGTTGAATTTAACACTGACTTGGCCGCCCCCGTATCTACAAGGAAAGGTAGTGATCTACCAGCTACATCAATTGTGACCTCAGGTTCACTTCCAAGGCTCGCAATTCATTTCACTGGCTGCAGACTACAGGTGTGGCCCCACCCCTATTGTGTGTGGTGACCTCCCTGCAGCGTGCTGGCAGCTACAATATGTGAAGGAGGTAACTGAGAATTTTCAGAGACCTGCCAGTCTCTCCTTGGTGGGTACCTCTTTGTTTCCCCTGCATGCGGTTCATAACTTCTCCTCTGCGGTCCCTGATCCCAATTACGTGCGTCATATTGTGTGTCATGTTGTGGTCTAGCGGGTCTATATACCTTATGTGGGTCTTTAAAATTACAATTTCGTGCATAATGTCCTTCTCTCTGACATTTAAAACATGTTATCACATACGACTTACCAACAGGGGTCTGGGGTTTAGGCTGATGTGGCCTTGTTGTAAGGGCCTGTATACTTACTGTCATCAGCTTGTCCCCCTGTGACTCCCTGTGCCTAATGATGTTCCGATCATGCTCAATAGCGGACTCTCTCAAGGCAGCCACCGAGATACCTCTCCAGCTAGGTTGAGTGGTTTGTACCCTGGTTCTCAACACTTCCTTTAACCCGTCCATTAATACATACACCGCTACCTCCCTATGGTGCACATTATCCTTAATGTCTTCGATCCCAGTATATCTAGCTATTTCCTGCAGTGCTCGATGGAAATAGTCAGAAGCAGTTTCACCTTCTTTTTGTCTAATCGAGAAGACTTTGTTCCATTTGACAACAGCTGTTAAATATACTCCTAACTGCAAATTGATCTGTTTTACGTTCTCCTGATTGTACTCATCAGTGAGAGGTACCTCTTCATCTAATTTACAGTCAGTGATGAATTTCACGGGGTCAATATTGGAGGGCAAACATGCCCTCAGCAATGTCCGCCAATCTTTGTTATTGGGTTCGGCGGCGTTACCTAGTTCTTTAATACATTTTTGACATGCGGCTAGATCTTTCCTGGGATCAGGAAATTCAGACATAATTGTTCTCAATTCTGTCCGGGACCAGGGGCAATGCATAGCAATGTTCCTGACGGGAGTGATTTCCAGTGTGTCAGTCTTTCCATTGGGGACTGCGATCACCCTGACAGGATTCAGTTCAATTACATCATTTTGTGTTGACTCTACAATGCGAGGTGCAATTGTTTCTGCGTAACGTACAGTACTGTACTTACCTGTGGACACGACCTCACCTGTCCCTCCACTAGGGGCCTTTGCTTCTGCTCTTACTGGTTGGGCCGTGCCCACTTGAGTTTCTTGTATGGTGGCTGCTAGAGAGAGTGCCGATATCGTGCTGGGCTCATCCTCTGGGTCGCAGTCCTGAGGGAAGTTTAAGATGGGATACAACTTGCACAGTTAGCATTAGCATTAATACACTTATCTACTTTACTCTTATCACCATTAATACATTTATTAAGTGCACTTTTATCGTATACCAGTATGCCATTCTCTGTAGCCATTTTCTCCCCTGTAATGTACGGTGGTGGTGGTGCAGTTGCTATCAGTTTCCTGCTAGGGTTGGAACCAGCTGCTTGAGCTAATCCCTGTTGTATCTCACCCTCCTGTTGCCATAACTGTAAATAATCATAATGTCTAATCCTTTGTCTTCCGGATTTTATCAGACATATCCTTCTCCTTAGATTTTGCAACACTTCAGGATTAAAACTGCCTACCCTAGGGAACGGTTCCCTATCATCCACAGTCATTCGTTCCCATTCATTGCATAAAACCTCTGCGTGTGATCCATATTTCTCACACATTATGTACCTCGCCGACCCTTTGGGCTGCGGAATATCAACCTGAACCCTGGTTGATCGTCCCTTACTTGAGCAACTGGCCCCCATTCTTTACAGGTATTGCCTTCTCAGCTAATTCCTACAAAAACCAAATTACTCAATATAAGGCAACGGTGAAAGTTGAACGAGTGCTCTCACCCACTCTCGCCCACGTCGGCCAATACACCTACACACTGTCTGCAGTGCTGGTCGTACCCAACCTAGGGCCCCTGTGTAACCTCTATTTACTGAGAGCGTGTGGGAGTATGCTACCCCTCCCAGTAAATATCAGTTGCTGGAGATTTCCTGAGTGAACAGCGAAACTCCCTTAAAATAAAAAAAACCTGTTACACAAATCACGTTACGTGTACAATTAGCGTCTATGACCCCGCGATTGTACGCAAATTGCGTAATGGGTATCAAGTTGAACTAACTAATGCACACAGTAACGTGCGGTACAGTCGCACTGCGTATAAGTAACTGTTACTTATCCGCTGCACGACCAACGGAATCAATTGTTTAGGCTGCGAAACCTCAACCGGAGCGTATTCTCAAAACGGGCCTATATGGGTACTACGCAAACCCCCGGGGCTGCGCTATCACCGCTGACCTTTCTCAGGCCACGGTTTTCAGAGCTTCGCTTGCCCTAGTCAGCGGATTTCTGACTTCGCTGACCTCTTGGTCTGCTGTTACTTGCTACCTTGCTCCTTTATACCTTATCAACGTTAACGTGAGCAAGCCAATCTCACGCCACCAAGTGTTCACTCCACTGGTGTCCTATGGGATCCCGGATCCCGAGTTCACAAAACCTTTATTTGCATACACACGCTCGTTCACTCATATACACTTTGATTTTTCTGTACAGAAAATTAACTTTCATTCAGGTGAAACAGCCTAATCCCAGAGGTGATGCAATAAGAGAAGGATCTTTTAAACTAAATTTTGGACACTGATCAATTTGTGCTATTATCGCGTGGCTACCGCGTTGCTTAAACTAAAGCAATGCTATCTTGTGATTTGTATTAAATGGGCGTACCTGTACGCACGTTGCGTAAAATACGCCACATGTGTAGGCCTTTGCATTGCGTACGCAGTCTCTCACGCTGTCCGAGACACGTGTACAAAGGCCGGATACGTCCGCCGCAATACAAATAACACGTTTCTATAAATGTAAACAATATTTAACTATAATCGCTTACCAACACCACACAGTATCTCCTGTATAAACCTTTATAACTGGGCCAGGCTGCGTGTGTGTTTTACACTTACTCCCTTAAATATTACTCTTTACTTTTAACTAAATAGCAACAAATTTCTCAGCACGTAATCAATGCTAATGGCAAACAAGAGGGTAGATATGCAAAATACACAAATAAAATACAGGTGTGTGCGTGTGTTACGTGTGTTGCGTGAGCAGTAAAACCGAAATTAAACAGATTTAAAAAAACAATAGCGTTACGTTCTTACCTTTCGGATCCCACCAGCATCCCTACAAACCATGCGGAGCAGACGCTTATCTAATCAGCACCAGTGTATCCCCGACCACAAAACGGCTAACAGGGGATACTACCTTCCCGCCCTTTGCTGATAGATAAAAAGTCTGCCTTGTCCTGCTAGGCTGCGGATATGAGGAGGACCGGATGATGCCCCCAATTGATAATGTCAAATATTACCTTAAAACATAAAGCTATACACTATTACCGTGGAGCCGCTATGGCCGCTAGACTTATTACACACACTACGGACTAAGTACGCTATTTGCGCACTGAGTACCGTAGGGGTACGCACTTAGCGTAGCAGACGCTAGGCCATGGGCGTGACGCACGAGCGGCACGTACGCTCTCGGATTCACGCTTCGTACTAAGCACGCTATTGGCGTACTGAGTACCGTACTGCTACGCTATTAGCGTAGCAGACACTGCGCCGTGGACGTGAGACACGAGCGGCACGGACACTCACAGAATGATATACAGTAAACCTTGTTAATAGAACAATGTAAGAATATGCTTATACTCTAAACCTTAGTAGTCAAATACTGTAACGATGTAACGCCTAAAAACCTTAACAATGCTTATGCTGTTTGAGCGATTAAGACGCTAAGAAAGCCCTTTGCAGGAAAGTGAAAACACAACACCGGGTTTTGTCAAATCACAGTGGCTCTAACACCGTAGTGGATTATTCAGAGAAAAAGGGGAAAACAGATACAAGTTATACACTACAAGCTAACAAGGAAATCTAACAGAATAACAGAGAATAATGATGGCTACAGAGAATATACATACGTGGGAAATCGTTCGCAAGCGCGACCTGGATCCAGTCCTCAGCTATTCAGGTAGAAAACCTTCAGAGTCTCAGACTGGCCAGGCAACAGTGGTCTTTATATACACAACATACATTCACAATACAATGGTCCCTGTAATCTTATTGTTCATTGGACACAGGGATGTGTCTCTACATTACAGGAAAGGTCATAGGTGGATTTGAACAGGTGGGCTGTGTCTTTCCCCAACTGCTCTTGTGGGTGGTATCCTCTGGATTCCCGCCGCATGTGTAATTTACAGCAAATACAGTTAATGTTCATAATCTACTTCTGTACATAACTATACGCAGGAGCGAGCGATCCTTTCCTAACTAACATCGGAATGTTACCCTTAAAATACCCTACAGCTGGATACTAGACACCACCTTTCATCCTTTATCTGACCCTTCCTATCATGCAAAGAGGAATCCCTCTGTCCAGGAACTGTTTAAACTAATCATACTCGCTGACATGGTCTAGGGGAACAATATCTACAAAATACACTATTTGGGTTAAATATGCTACGTTCGAGTCGCACGCTACACGCTCACAAACTCCGCCGTAAATACACATATCATGCGCACGAGTCGCTACAGCGTCTCTTACGCAACTTGCGGGTATGTGTACGCACGGGGGACCAGGTGCACGAGCAGCGTGCGTGTGCATGAGGGGTTAGTACAAGGGATATGTATCATGATATTTTTTGACTTTGACAGGAGGTTTTGCCAAAACGCGTCCGAATCCAAAACACGACGGCGGAACCTAATCCAAAACCAAAACACAAAACCCGAAAAATGCCCAGTGCACATCCCTATTAAGTGTGCCTTTGGCTGATTTGGGAGCAAGAAAGATAGTTTCTAAGAAGAAACGTGAAATGTACGTGTGTGTGCAGCATGTGATAAATCCTTCTGAGGGACAGAAGGTGCTCTGTTTTGTGAGTACTGTGATCAGAAGAGTCTCACACCTGAGCAGCAGCCTAATCAGTTGCAGGTGTTGGACTGGGAAGGGGGTGGGGGGGGGCCCAATTCAGAAATGATCTTAGTACCAAAATTGTTAGCAGTTGGGCAAAACCATGTTCACTGCAGGTGGGGCAGACATAACATGTGCAAAGAGAGTTAGATTTGGGTGGGGTGAGTAAGTTCAAACTGAAATCTAAATTGCAGTGTAAAAATAAAGCAGCCAGTATTTACCCTGCACAGAAACAATATAACCCACCCAAATCTAACTCGCGCTACAAATGTTATATCTGCCACACCTGCAGTGCACATGGGGGGGGGGGGTCATACTACAGACCTGATCACTCGCTAGCGTTTTTTGCAGCGCTGTGATCAGGTCAGAATTGCGCATGCGTATGCACCGCAATGCGCAGGCGCATCACACGTGTACAAAGCGGATCGTTGCTGTGCTATGGGTTTTACGAAGAATCCATTTGCACAGTCAATCACAAGGAGATTGATAGGAAGAAAGTGTTTGTGGGTGGCAACTGACCGTTTTCTGGGAGTGTTTGGAAAAACGCAGGTGTGTCCATGTGTTTGCAGGGAGGGCTCCTGATGTCAATTCCGGCCCTGAACAGTCTGAAGTGATCGCAGCGGCTGAGTCCTGGGCAACTCAGAAACTGCACAAAATTTTTTTGTACCGCTCGGCTGCACATGTGATCGCACACTTGCAAAGCAAAAATACACTCCCCTATGGGCAGCGACTATCTGCACGCAGCAGTGCAAAAAAAACCTAGTGAGCGATCAGGTCTGAATTAGGCCCATGGTTTTGCCCAACTACTAACAAATTTGCTGCTATGATCAGGTCTGAATTACCCACTGGATGCGAAAGTCATTTGTATCCAAGTAGGAGTTCTTAACTGTGCAGAAAAGCAAAAGGTCTAGGTCAGCGGCAAGTCTTGAGTATGATGGTATATCAGCTGGATATTATTCTCTGTAAGAAGTTTATGATGTGTCAAGTGAGGAATCAGGAGAAACTCGAGAAGATATTAGATCTTTTAATGATAAATTGGTGGAGACCATGTTATCTATCTATCTATCTATCTATCTATCTATCTATCTATCTATCTATCTATCTATCTATAAAAAATAATGAATTATAAGGATGATTCACAGCAGAAGGACGAGATGAATTTCGATGAATCTGACTGAAAAATCTGAAGAAAAGTGTCACATCGGATGGCTCTTCCGATCCGATGCGCAGTCCCGTGTCAGATATGTCTGAACTACAGATCTCTGTGGCTGCCCCAACTATTTATCTGAATCTGAAGAAATCAGTGTTTTTTTTTTACTTCAGATGTATCTGCTCAGATTCATCTGAAGCGTCACTTGACTGGCATCTCCCTGGCCACTCCCACCCACCATAAGAACTCGGCAGCAGGATTAGACGGCACCATCAGACAAGTTGGCCCAGATTCCTTTGATTTTTGATATGTGAAGGGCACACTGTCCACCAATGGTTTGCTTACAGTGTATTTTCCTACTGCTCACCAATGTTTACTGTATAATCCCACTGCCCACCAATGGTTATTGTTTACAGTGTATAATCCCACTGTCCACCAATGGTTATTGTTTACAGTGTATAATCCCACTGTCCACCAATGGTTATTGTTTACAGTGTATAATCACACTGCCCACCAATGGTTAGTGTTATATACCCCCCTGGTAGCCCAGCCTACTATATTTAAATATCGCATCAGATCAATCACATGTAGCATGTGTGCATCAGATACATCTGATGCGATCTGTCGGCACATGATAGATCGCATCAGATATTTCTGAAGTGATTGTAGAGAAAATTAAAGCCAGGGTCCGATCCGATTGCCGTGAAGCTCACGGGAGAGTTCAAGAGAAATCTGATGCGATCTGCAGTTCAGACAAGTCTGAGTAGTGGATGGCAACCTTAAGGAAATGCAGAAGATTTCCTGTTCACAAGCTAATGAAGGAGATTGTGATTAAAGACTGGAAAAACCTGGAAAATAGGCAGGGGGGCAGATGTATTAACCTGCAGAAGGCATAAAGAAGTGATAAACCAGTGATAAGTGCAAGATGATAAACGCACCAGCCAGTGAACAGTTAGGAGCTGATTGAACAGTTAGGAGCTGATTGGCTGGTGCGTTTATCACCTTGCACTTATCACTGGTTTATCACTTCCTTATGCCTTCTCCAGGCTTAATACATCTGCCCCAGGGTAACTTGTATCGGAAAGATCAGATGTATCCAATGAAGGATGAAGATGTGTTAAAGTGGTGTGTGTTACCTAAGGTTGATGTCGCAGTGGCAGAAATTATGACTAAAACAACAATCCCTCGTGAGGATGGTGTAGCATTTAAAGACACCATGGACAAAAAAACGGAAAATGCGTTTAAAAATTGTATATCTCTACCGCTGTATCTGTATGTCTGCGATCATGGATGGCAGATGCAAGTTCTAAAAATAGGCAACACTGCCATATGAAGGTGGTTTCTTGTTTGGGAGTGATTTAGATTCTATGATACATAGGATGTCTGGAGACGACAAGACAACAATATAGGGAAGCCAAGAGTTACAGACTGGGCAGTCAGTATATAACAGAAGATATTCAGCAGGAATATCCCGATAGGCATTTTGTCAGAATTTTTTGAGATTTAATGTTACGCAACAATGACTACAGGTTATCTCCTCCTGTTCTACCAGTGGGAGGAAGGCTGCTACAATTTGCAAATGTATGGACCCAATTTACAGAGGACAAATGGGTGTTAAAGATAGTAATCAAGGGCTATCAGGTAGAGTTCAAGAAGGAACCAAGAAGGAACAGGTTTATACAATCAAAAACATCAGTCACAAAACCAGAAAGGATTGCATTACAAAATAGTTTAAAAAGCTTAATAGAACTTCAAGCAATAGAAGAAGTACCAGTAATGGAAGAGTTAACAGTTCTATTCACATCTTTTTCTAGTAAAAAAGCCTTTGGGAATCTTTAGGACTATCCTAGATCTCAGAGATCTAAACAAACATATTCGGACAAGAAAATTCCATATGGAGACGCTAAAATCAATTTTAGCAGGAATAAGGCCGCAGGACTATCCAAGTTCAATCGATTTGCAAAATGCTTACTTTCATGTCTCGGTTAGGAAGGAGTGTCAGAAATTTCTGAAGTTCTGGATTGCAGGAAAGCATTACCAGGATACATGCCTTCCATTTGGACTGTACACTTCACCAAGGACGTTTACAAAAGTATTCGTAGTCATGAAAGCTCATCGGAGAAAACATGGAATCCTGATATGGCCATATATGGGTGTCAGGAGGGACAAAAAAGATAGTAAAAGAAAGCATGTATCAAACAATACAATTCTTTCAAAGAAATGGTTGGATCATAAGCTAGAGGAAAAGTCATCTAGAACTTACCAGTAGGATTTAATTGTTAGCGGTACAAATAGATACTCAGAGTTACCAAATCAAACTATCGGAGAAAGGTGCGTGAAGATAATAAAGTTAACCAGAAAGGTGCAAGAAAGCAAGCAGGTCCAGCTGCAAACAGGGTTAAAACTGTTCGAGATGATGTCATCAACGATAAATGTGGTGCCCTGGGCAAGATGGCATATCAGGGATCTGCAGTGGAATATAATAAAGTATGTTTGGAGAAGAGTGCCCCTACATTATCACATAAAATTAGGACAACAGACAAAATCTTCAATGAACTGGTGGAGAAGTATAGAATTACAAGAAAGAGCAACAAGTTTGATACAGCCACAGTCAGGAGCGGATTGGGAACAAAAAGCGGCCCTTGAAAAATTTGTACTAGTGGCCCCACATGGGCAGCACCAGAGGTGTAAGGTCTAGCCATGGGCCATGGCAGCAGCACCCTCCCCCCAAGACTTTCCAGATAGTGGGCATGTTTAGCATCATGGGGGAAGTTAAAAGGAAATTAAATTAAATATTATGAGCACATTATATGATACACCTTTAGAATTTAGGAAACTATAGAATTCTTTAGAAAGATATATTTTCTTGCTTATTACACTAACTGCGTATCCCAATCACTATTCACTCAATCTTATATGTCAGCCAAGCAGGCAGACAGAGCATACACTAGATCATCTGCAATCACAGGCTAAGTGGCAAAGAAATTTTCATATATGCAAATTATTTTGCATCTTATTCATTATGTCTATAAATAGGACCACATGTCCTCAAACAAAACAGGCCCGCGGGTGCGTCGGCCCACCGGGAATCTTCCCTATAAGTCCTATGGCCAATCCGCCTCTGTCCACAGTATCTAAAGGTGGGTACACACTAGAAAGATATATCTGCAGATCAATTGATCTGCAGATATATCTATGGACGGATCGGGCAGTGTGCTGTGCATACACACTGCCCGATCTGGCGGGTACTGACGTCATGAACTGGGCGCGCCCGCCCAGTTCAGCTGTCAATCACCGCCGGCCGCCGCAGCATGTGTACGGGCGGTCGGCCGGCCGCCGTACACACACACAGCGATGCGCCAATATATCGGTAGATATATTGGCCGTCGGCTGTGCTGCGGGGCCGACGCGATACGTCTGTGAATGATGGAGTTCACAGACGTAGCGGCCGTACACACTGGCCGATGGACCCGCGATATATCGGCCGTTCAAGAGAACGGCCGATATATCAGCCAGTGTGTATGGGCCTTAACACTAACAACCGATGCAAGTTCAAAAGATTGGGGAGCACATCTGTTACATCAGGTAGTGCAAGGCTGGTGGAAGATTCACAAAGTAAAGTTACCCTCAGATCTAATGGAGTTAAAGGCAGTTTGGAATGCAATGTCTCTTTTCCAAGATCAAATCAGAGGATCTCATTTGAGCAAATTCTCAGACAACATGACTATAGTAATGTACATAAATCGTCAAGGACGCACCAAAAGTCACAGTCTTATGACAGAGTTAGCAAAGATTATGCGTTGAGGAGAAAAGTATCTTTTCTCCATATCAGCACTACATGTGTCAGGAAAATAGAACTTCATGGCAGATTTTCTGAGCAGACAAGAGCTATTGCCAGGAGAGTGGGAATTAAAAACAGAGATATTTCAAGTAGTCGTGGACAGGATTGGTTGTCCAGAAATAGATTTAATGGAGACAAATACAAACAAAGAGGTATTTCAGTTTGTCTCAAGACATCAGGTACCAGGGACAAAAGGAGTGGATGCACTGACACAAAAATGGAGTTTTAATCTCGGTCACGGCTTCCCTACTCTTCCAATGATATACCAGATACTCAGGGCCGGTTCCAGGGCTTCTTGCACCCCGGGCGGCATTAGGGGGTGTGGTTTCATACAGGGGGCATGGTCAGTTACGCCCCCTGTACTGTAGTAGGATGTGCGGTGCGCGATGACGTCATCGCGCACTGCACAGCAAAGGTCCTCTCCACGAAGGAAAACTAGACGCTAAGCGTCTAGTTCCCTTCGTGGAGAGGACCTTTGCTGTGCGGTGCACGATGACGTCAACGCGCACCGCACATCATTACAGTTAAGGTCCTCTCCAGGAAGGAAACTAGACGCGTAGCGTCTAGTTTCCCTTCACAGCGGACAGCGGCAGTTGGGGGCACCAAAGCAGCAGCGGATCTTGCCATGGTGCGGCGCCCTCCGGATGGCGCTGGCGCCCTCCGGATGGCGCCGGCACCCTCCGGAAGGCGGCGCCCCGGGCAAAAGTCCTGCTTGCCCGTGGCAAGATCCGCTACTGCAGATACTAAGAAAATCAGAGAAGAAAAGGCTCCGGTAATATCAATCTTACTGTGTTGGCGAAGAAGGGCCTGGTTTTCAATGGCACTACAAATGTCAGTAGCGGAACCTTGAATGTTACCAATATAGCCAGACATGTTGATGCAAGGTCCCTTAACTTATCAGACCCCGGTGTCTCCCTGTTTAATGGGGTGGAGATTGAGCTTGAAATATTAAGTAGGAAGCTTTAATGGATGCTCCGTATGAACCACTGGAGCAGGCTGATCTCAGGCATCTAACATGGAAGGTGGACTTCTTATTAGTAATCACATCTGCAAAAAAGAGTGAGTGAGATATAGGCCTTATGGGTAGAAGAGCCATACATAAATATAAGACCAGACAGAATAATACTACGAACAAACCCAAAATTTGTCCCAAAAGTAGTGTCGGTATTTCATATTAATCAAGACATTAAATCACCAGCATTTTGTTCTGAAGAAAAAATTATACCAAAAAACAACTACACACTTTAGATCTGGTAAGGGCAATCCCTATATATCTGTCAAGAGTAAAGGAATTTAGGAAAAATAAATCATCTAATTGTGTTACCAACAGACTATTGTGAGATGGATAATAGAGATCATCAGTTTTGTGTATGAAAAAGAGGGTTTGAAAAAACCAACAGTTCTTAAGGCACACTCGACACAAGCAGTGTCAACATCTTGGGCAAGGAAAGTGGATGCATCAATCAATGATATCTGCAAAGCAGCTGCATGGTCATCAGTGCATATGTTCTGACGTCATTATGCTTTGGATGTATCAGAAGATCATTTAGGAAATAATGTCCTACAAGAGGCACTTAAATAAATGTATTGATTATGCAGTGATTATGTGTTAATTGGTATTATTACCCCCCCCCCCATATGTACAGTAGCGGCTCTTGCCACGGGCAAGCAGGCTTTTTGCCCATAGCGCCGCTACCCTGAGGGCGCCGCCGCTGTGGCAAGAGCCGCTACTAATCCATCCTCCCTCCCCGCTCCCTGGCCACCGGCTGCAGCGAGCACCGTGTGCGCCCGCTACAGCCGGCGTCGCTGACTGACGCTAGAGGTCAAAATTGACCCCTAGTGTCTGTGCGGCGCTGCTATGGGAGAGACGTCATGACATCTCCCCCATAGAGAGGAGCCGGCTCCCGGAGACAGCAGCAGCGGCAGCAGTGGCAGCAGCAGCGGTCCGGAAGCAGGAGCAAGGTTGGTAAGTATTTTTTTTAGGGTTTCAAAGCGGCGCTACTACAAGGGGCACATACTGGGGGCACTACTACAATGGGCACATACAGGGAGCACAGCTACTGGGGGCAGATCTACAGGGGGCACAACTACAAGGGGCACATACTGGGGGCACTGCTACAGGGGGAACAGCTACTGGGGGCAAATCAACTGGGGGCATAGCTACTGGGGGCACTACTACAGGCGGCACTGCTACAGGGGGCACTGCTCCAAGGGGCACAGCTACAGGGGGCACAACTACTAGGGGCACAACTACAGGGGGCACTGCACCAGGGGGAACAGCTACTGGGGGCAAATTAACTGGGGGCACAGCTGCTGGGGGCACAACTACTGGGGGCACAGCTACAGGAGGGCACAAGTACAGGGGGCACAACTACTGGGGGCAAATCTACAGGGGGCACAACTACTGGGGGCACAGCTACAAGGGGCACACTACTGGGGGCACTATTATAGGGGTCACTGCTACTGGGGGCACAGCTACAAGGGGCACAACTACAGGGGGCCCATACAGGGGGCACAGCTACTGGGGCAAACTTTCGCCCTGGGCGCCACAAGATCTAGAGCCGGCCCTGCATATGTAGTAAGCTTTGGCATATCTCAACGTAAGGCTGCCATCGCCATGGAAGAACAAAGAAGAAACCATCAGATTATACTTACTGATAATTCCTTTTCTTGGAGAGACTCCATGGCAGACAGTAGAATCCCTCTAGTGTTGAATTTTTTCAGGTACCATTGTAATGAGACACTCATAATCAGTAAGGGATAAAGGGGAGGGGGTAAAATCTTCTGCACAAGTCAAAGGTCAATTAGTATTCTTTTAAATATGATACATACCCCATTAATACATGTATTGTAATTTTCATTCACAATCATATGTTGGGGGTGCTGCCATAGACAATAAGATTGAGGTCAAAAAGAAGGATAGAGAAGATTGTCTCTTGGTTGGCGCACAAAGAGAAGAAAAGATTAATTGGTCTAAAATATAACTTTTATTGTCAATCAATTAAAATGATGTGAAATATATATGAAAAGAATGTTTACAAATAAAAGATACTGTATCTATTAAAATATATATTCACTGTGTGTCATTTATTGTGTTCCCATGTGTAATGATATTGGTGTTTGTAGGGCCTGGACCACTCGTGGCAGTCTCACTATGCCCAGTGCAGCTATACAATTAGGGTCCGACAAGTTGCTACACTTCTCAATATCCTCAATATTATTTGCCTTTGAGGTATGGATCGTAGCGTGTCCTTAATTCCCTATTATTATAGAAAATAGTTTGAAAGTCTGTATAACCCTGATGTTGTTGCCTGAGTATGATATTGGCACAGATTACCATTTATCAGTGCTAGGTTCTCAACCTAATCGGTCGCTCATAATAAGATAAGATAATTGACAGTATAGCAAATTATTAAATGAATTGTTTGCATTCAAATGCTCTACCTGCATTGCTGTAATGATTTATATACAAGTGCAGCTGCAGAAACACATTTCCTATAAGAACTGTTGTTGAAAGGTTTGTTGAGAAGAGCCACACTGTAACGTATTAAACTATACAATGTTGCGGCTCTGTTATCTAGTGCCGCAACACTGTAACAGCTTGTATGGTTAGGTCTCTTCTATTGCAGAGAAGCTCGACTCTATATGTTGGTCATTTTATGAAAGATATTAATGAGAAACCATTAGAGCGTATAGTAAATCACAGCCTGATTAGTACGGTATATTTATGCCAAACATCATATCATTTATGGCAAAAGGGTTTTAGGTCATATTCTGTACCACTGGGTTGACCACCTCAAATCCTTCATTGAATGTCACTGTTATACTGAAATAATCAGCTGCATATAGTTATGGGAACAGTGGCGGAACTAGAGAGGGGTGGGCCCAGGTGCGACAAAATGCTTTGCCCCCCCCACCCCACCCCATCCAAGTCCACCCCCTCACCCCTGGAGAGGATCTGGTGAGGGGGACCTGCTCAGGGCCAGAGAAATGGATACCTAGCAACAGTGTCGTAACTAGACATTTTAGCACTGTGTGCAAGAAACGGCATCGGAGCCCCACCCCTGCATGCAAATAAGGGGCAGTGCGCGTCATAGGCGCGCGCAAAATTACATAGTGGTGTGGCTTCGTGGGGAAGGGGTGTGGCCACAAAATAATACCAATTCATAAAACGGTGCACAGTAGTCTCCATTCTTCAAATTACACCGCACAGTAGCACCACTACACCAGGTAGAGACCCTTTTACACCTTACAGCGGACAGATTCCTCTTTTTACACATTACGGCAGACAGCGTCCCCTTTTTACACATTACGGCAGACAGCGTCCCCCTTTTTACACATTACGGCAGACAGCGTCCCCCTTTTTACACATTACGTCAGACAGCATGCACTTTTTACACATAACGGCAGACAGCGTGCCCTTGTTACACATAGTGGCAGACAGCGTACACTTTTTACACATAACTGCAGACAGCGTGCCCTTTTTACACATTACGGCAGCCAGCGTGCCCTTGTTAAACATAGCGGCAGACAGCGTACACTTTTTACACATAACGGCAGACAGCGTGCCCTTGTTAAACATAGCGGCAGACAGCGTACACTTTTTACACATAACGGCAGACAGCGTCCCCCTTTTTACACATTACTGCAGACAGCGTGCACTTTTTACACATAACGGCAGACAGTGTCCCCTTTTTACACATTACGGCAGACAGCGTGCCCTTGTTACACATTACGGCAGACAGCGTCCCCCTTTTTACACATTACGGCAGGCAGATTCCCCCTTTTTACACATAGCGGCAGGCAGATTCCCCATTTTTACACATAGCGGCAGGCAGTCCCCCCTTTTTAAACATTGGGGTAGGCAGATTCCCCCTTTTTACACATTGCTGCAGGCAGTCCTCCGTTTTTACACATAGCGGCAGGCAGATTCCCCCTTTTTACACACTGCGGCAGGCAGTCCCCCGTTTTTACACATTGCGGCAGGCAGATTACCCATTTTTACACATTGCGGCAGGCAGATTCCCCCTTTTTACACATAACGGCAGGCAGTCCCCCATTTTTACACATAGCGGCAGGCAGTCCCAACAAAGAAAGAAAGAGACAGAAAGAAAGAGACAGAAAGAAAGAGACAGAAAGAAAGAAAGAATTATACTTACCCTCTCCGCTGGCTCAGGCTCCTTGGTGCAGCGTCAGACGATTCCCGGGCTGGAGAGGAGGAGGAGCAGGGAGGTGGAGGAGGGAGCCGCAGCAGCGCTGTGTTATTGGTGGGGGCGCTGCTGCCCCTCTGCTTCACTATAGGCTGTTCTCGGAAGACAGCCTATAGTGAAGCAGAGGGACAGCAGCAGCAGCGCCTCCACCAGTAACAAAGCGCTGCTACGGCTCCCTCCTTCACCACCCTCCTCCTCCTTCCCCCGTAACGCTGCTCCTCTCTTCTCTCCGGGCGGCTGTGCGCTGTGGGCAGCGGTTGCCCGCAGCACACAGCGGCATGTAATGAGTCAGTTTGACTCATTACATGCTTTGGGCCCCTGGACAGAGGCGGGCCCCAGTGCAACGCACTGGTTGCACTGGCGGTAGTTCCGCCTCTGTATGGGAGCCTATCGTAGAGAGTGTTTGTATGAGGCTGCTATTATGCACCTATATTATCACATTCACATAAATATTCTCTGTATGTGCTATGTATGGCACATTGCCTTAATTCAATTGGTGTAATTAACTCCGTGTTTAGATCCCGTCCTAAACAGTTTCTAGGGCATATAATCAGGTGCTGCTGCCGGGCTAGTTTGAGCAGGGTAACTAATGAGTGCAGTCAGATCCCATGTCATAGATTCCTACATTAAATCACTGTTGTACTAAATCGATCGACTTGATAAGATTGCGGGGACCAATCATAAAGGATATTCACATGCGGCTACTATTTTACACAAATACAATCCCGTTCACATGTGTATTGTCTGTATGTGGCACACTGTCTTAATTTAATTGGCGTGATTAGTTCTGCATGTGAATCTTATCCTAAGAGGCAGAGGCGGAACTACCGCCAGTGCAACCAGTGCGTTGCACTGGGGCCCGCCTCTGTCCAGGGGCCCAAAGCATGTAATGAGTCAAACTAACTCATTACATGCCGCTGTGTGCTGCGGGCAACCGCTGCCCACAGCACACAGCCGCCCGGAGAGAGGAGAGGAGCAGCGGAACGGGGGAAGGAGGAGGAGGGAGGTGAAGGAGGGAGCCGTAGCAGCGCTTTGTTACTGGTGGAGGCGCTGCTGCTGCCCCTCTGCTTCACTATAGGCTGTCTTCCGAGAACAGCCTATAGTGAAGCAGAGGGGCAGCAGCAGCGCCTCCACCAATAACACAGCGCTGCTGCGGCACCCTCCTCCACCTCCCTCCTCCTCCTTCTCTCCTGCCCGGGAATCATCTGACGCTGCACCGAGGAGCCTGAGCCAGCGGAGAGGGTAAGTATAATTCTTTCTTTCTGTCTCTTTCTTTCTGTCTCTTTCTTTCTGTCTCTTTCTTTCTTTGTTGGGACTGCCTGCCGCTATGTGTAAAAATGGGGGACTGCCTGCCGCTATGTGTAAAAAGGGGGAATCTGCCTGCCGCAATGTGTAAAAATGGGGGACTGCCTGCCGCAATGTGTAAAAATGGGGAATCTGCATGCCGCAATGTGTAAAAACGGTGGACTGCCTGCTGCAATGTGTAAAAAGGGGGAATCTGCCTGCCGCTATGTGTAAAAACGGAGGACTGCCTGTAGCAATGTGTAAAAAGGGGGAATCTGCCTGCCGCAATGTGTAAAAAGGGGGGACTGCCTGCAGCTATATGTAAAAATGGGGAATCTGCCTGCCACTATGTGTAAAAAGGGGGAATCTGCCTGCCGTAATGTGTAAAAAGGGGGACGCTGTCTGCCGTAATGTGTAACAAGGGCACGCTGTCTGCCGTAATGTGTAAAAAGGGGACGCTGTCTGCCGTTATGTGTAAAAAGTGCATGCTGTCTGCAGTAATGTGTAAAAAGGGGGACGCTGTCTGCCGTTGTGTGTAAAAAGTGTTCGCTGTCTGCCGCTATGTTTAACAAGGGCACGCTGTCTGCCGTTGTGTGTAAAAAGTGTACGCTGTCTGCCGCTATGTTTAACAAGGGCACGTTGTCTGCCGTAATGTGTAAAAAGGGCACACTGTCTGCCGTTATGTGTAAAAAGTGTACGCTGTCTGCCGCTATGTGTAACAAGGGCACGCTGTCTGCCGTTATGTGTAAAAAGTGCACGCTGTCTGCCGTAATGTGTAAAAAGGGGGACGCTGTCTGCCGTAATGTGTAAAAAGGGGGACGCTGTCTGCCGTAATGTGTAAAAAGGGGACGCTGTCTGCCGTAATGTGTAAAAATAGGAATCTGTCCGCTGTAAGGTGTAAAAGGGTCTCTACCTGGTGTAGTGGTGCTACTGCGTGGCGTAATTTGAAGAATGGAGACTACTGTACACCGTTTTATGAATTGGTTTTATTTTGTGGCCACACCCCTTCCCCACGAAGCCACGCCACTATGTATTTTTGCACGCGCCTACGGCGCGCACTGCCCGTTTTGCATGCAGGGGTGAGGCTCCGATGCCGTTTCTTGCACACAGTGCTAAAATGTCTAGTTACGGCACTGTTGCTAGGTATCCATTTCTCTGGCCCTGAGCAGGTCCCCCTCACCAGATCCTCTCCAGGGGTGAGGGGGTGGACTTGGATGGGATGTGGGGGAAGGGGGGGGCAAAGCATTTTGTCGCACCTGGGCCCACCGCTCGCTAGTTCCGCCACTGCTAAGAGGTATAAATGAGAGACCGCTGGAAAATATAGCCAAATACTGCTGTCAAGCTAATTTATACAGAATGGCTAATAAGTGCAATCATATCCCCCGTGTGATGTGCTGTACTGCATTCAGTATTTCCTGTATGCCTAGCACCGTAAATCTATTCCGTCCTAACATGTAGGAAATTATGAGGAGGGTACGGAGATATGTAATCACTGGATTTTATCACAGTTAGTCTATCCACATAGCAGCTCTGGTGCGTATATACTGTATGCTACATTAGTTCACTCGAGCTCATATATTGAACTCCACATGCTTAGAGACCTGTAATAAAGGTGTTTCACAGAGAGTCATTGGGCTACAAGTGCTTTATACAATGTAGTTTATAATCCCAGTTAATTGTTGCGCCTCATGAAATCTGGTAATGCCCGGCGTGCAAGGTATCTATACACACATATATTATTCTATCCACAGGTACTTTCTCTCTATTCTTCCATATATTAAATTGCTAGTCATTCAATGCGAGTGATCCTGGTCCTATTACACACAATTATTTGCATCATTCCATTACATTAAATTAATTTCAACATTTTACACAGTGAATTTAGCAGGCAAATTCATGCCGCTCTGAAACGCCACCCAACGTGCACGTTTCACATCAGCTTCATCAGGGCAAAACAAACACCAATATCATTACAAATGGGAACACAATAAATGACTCACAGTGAATATATTTTTAATAGATACAGTAACTTTTATTTGTAAACATTCTTTCCATATATATTTCACATCATTTTAATTGATTGACAATAAATGTTATATTTTAGACCAATTAATCTTTTCTTCTCTTTGTGCGCCAACTAATGAGACACATGCAAGAAAGCCAGAATATATAGCGGGGGGGCGGGGGAGCGGGAGGGCGATCCCTGAAAAAAATTATTCCTGTCTATACTATTGGGGATATCCGGACTTTGGGTCGACACCACTTAGGTCGTCACCCATTATGTCGACACCTATTGCTCGACAGTGACTAGGCCGACACTAGAAATAGGTCAACATGACCATTAGGTCGACATGAACAAGGTCGACATGCAAAAAGGTCGACGTAAGTTTTTCACATTTTTTTCTTTTCTTTTTTTAACTTTTTCATACTTTATGATCCACATGGACTACAATTGGGAATGGTAACCTGTGCTGAGCGCAGCAACAGTGGAGCAAGGCACCTTGCCCGAAGGAGGGGACATGGTGCACTAATTGGGGTTCCCGGTCACCTTACGAAGAAGACGACACAAAAACATGAAAAACTCATGTCGACCTTGTTCATGTCGACCTAATGGAAGCGTCAACCTATTTCTAGTGTCGACCTAGCTGCTGTCGAACAATAGGTGTCAACCTAATGAGTGTTGACCTAGACACTGTCGACCCTGAGTTCCATACCCCTATGGAGAACAGGTCCTATTCCCATTGTAAGGCTGCCATGGAGTCTCTTGAAGAAAATAAATTATCGGTAAGTATAATCTGATGTTTTCTCTGCTAGTTTAATCAACAAATGTGCCTGTATCAGGGGTGCTGGTATGTCTAGTTCCACAGCAGCTGGAGGGCTTCATGTTGAAAACCCCATGCCTATATTTTATGTGAACTTTTGACTAACCCTGCACACTGTTTTACTTTTTTGTTAATTTTCCCCATCTATCTATCTATCTATCTATCTATCTATCTATCTATCTATCTATCTATCTATCTATCTATCTATCTAAAAATTTAAATATGTATAGTATGTATGTATGTATGTATGTATGTTTGTACTTCATAGGCTCCTACATGGCATGATGGTTCTGGACAAAACTTGGCACACATACCCTTCATTATCCAACTTAAAATACTGGCAAGGTTTAAACTAAAAAGAATCCCCCCCCTCCCCCTTTCGAGGCCAGGGCCATATATCTGATATACTGTATCTAAAATTCATTGGTATGTTTGTCTGTCCGGTTATTCATTCGGACATACCTGCACCGATTAAAATGAAACCAATGAAAGGTGGTCAAGCTGGATCCTGACCAGGGTTTAGGGAAGTTAGGGTCATGGTAAGACCTCATGGCGGAATGCGCCGGGCAGAACTTTGACCCAGAGAGCCTGTTCTGGGCATTTAACTGGATGGATTTTGAAGAAAACTCCACAGAGTGGTAACATTGGATCCCAGAAGGCATACAAGGGGGTTTTGGTCCCGGTTGGAGTATGCTGGCCAGAACTTTGACCTGGGGAGCCTGCTCTGAGCTTGCCACTGGATGGATTTGGATGAAAACTTTATAAAGTGGTAATATTGGATCCCAAAAGACATACTTGGGGGATGGGGTCCCGGTCAGACCTTCTGTTGGTGTACGCTGGGCAGAACATTGTCACAGGGAGCCTGTTCTTGGCTTTCCACTGGATAGATTTGGAATAAAACTTCACAGAGTGGTAAAATTGGATCCCAGAAGACATACTAGGGGTTTGGGGTCCCAGTCAGACATCCCATTGGTATACACTGGGCAGAACTGTGACCCAGGAAGCCGGTTCTGGGACTTCCACTGGATTTACTTTGAGGAAAATTTCACAGAGAGGTAACAGTGGATCCCAAAAGACATGCTAGGGGGTTGAGGCCTCAGTCGGACCTTCTCTTAGTGTAATGAACTAAAATAACTGACATATAGTAGAGATGGGAGGATAAAAAATGTTGTGTACCCAAAGGCCTTGGAATAGCAACACTTATAACAGAAGGACATTTTAAACCCATCTCGCAATGGAAAAGTGATTATAAAACTGAACAGAAAGAAAAGCTGGGGATCAGGGCTACTGGCGACACATCAAAGACAAAAACGACACTGTGCAGCCACCTCATGGGTGTGTTAGAAGAGTTGCTAATTTGCTAATTATTTTTTTTTATATGTAGATAGTTACATCCAACTCATTGATAACTTAATAACTGCAAAATTTAAATCTGGACAACGCTGGGATCTTCAGCTGGTTATCCATAAACATCTCTTGCCTGTATATTATAGATATTATGATATCTCACAAATTTTTTTTTCTCTTACGTCCTAGGGGATACTAGGAATCCATTTAGTACCATGGGGTATAGACGGGTCCACTTGGAGCCATGGGCACTATAGAAGTTTGATTATGTGTGCTGGCTCCTCCCTTTAAGCCCCTCCTACCAGACTCAGTTTAGAAAATGTGCCCGAAGGAGCCAGTCACATCTCTGGAAGCTCCTGAAGAGTTTTCTGCATTAATTTTATGTTTGTTATTCTCAGGCAGGACTGGATGGCACCAGCCTGCCTGCTTCGTGGGACTTAGTGGGGTTGGGCCGTCTCCCCCCCCCACCACACACACACACGGGTTAACTTAGGGAACTATTCGCAAGCCCCACCCTGGCGAGCGTACATTCCCGCAGCACGCCGCTACCCCTAACAGAGCCAGAAGAAAGAAGAATGGTGAGTACTAAGCCAGCGTCCCGGTTAGCGGGTTACCGGCCATTATGGCGACATTAGGGTACGAAGATGCACGGTTTGTACATGGGGCGGAATGCGTCTACAGACTTAGTATACTGTGGTGTACATAGTACCCAGACTGGCAATACAGGCTTAAAAGGGTACTGTCTCCATTTTATGCATTCAGATACACAAGCCAGTATAAAGAAGAGCGTGAAGATCGCGTGACATTGAAGGGGCGGGGATTCACTATGAGCGTATCCAGCAGCTCAAAGGCGCCATTTTACCCTACTGCAGCTGACACAGACGCTGACTGACAGGGACGCGCAACTCCTCCGGAGAGCCTCCAGATTACCTCAACGGTACCAGGGGGTCATAGCAGGGGCAGGGCCGGCTCCAGGCCTACTAGCACCCTGAGTGAGAAAATTTCAAAGCACACCCCTATGAGCTTGCCAAAGGCATACCCGCTTCTCGAAAAGTGGGCGTGGCCTTGCAATTTCATATTATCAAACTATAAATAAATATATTTTCTAGAGATGTGCACCGGATATTTTTCGGGTTTTGTGTTTTGGTTTTGGATTCGGTTCCACGGCCGTGTTTTGGATTCGGACGCGTTTTGGCAAAACCCCCCTGAAAATTTTTTGTCGGATTCGGGTGTGTTTTTAATTCCGGTGTTTTTTTATCAAAAACCCTCAAAAACAGCTTAAATCATAGAATTTGGGGGTAACTTTGATCCTATAGTATTATTAACCTCAAAAAACATAATTTCCACTCATTTCCAGTCTATTCTGAGCACCTCACACTATTATTTTTAGTCCTAAAATTTGCCCCGAGGTCGCTGGATGACTAAGCTAAGCGACTCAACCAAGTGGGTGGCACAAACACCTGGCCCATCTAGGAGTGGCACTGCAGTGTCAGACAGGATGGCACTTAAAAAAATAGTCCCCAAACAGCACATGATGCAAAGAAAAGAGAAAAAGAGGTGCACTGTGGTCACTGAATGGCTAAGCTAAGCGACACAAACACCTCAATATCACAGGAATTATTCGTTCTAATCAATGGTATTATTGGTCCAAATCACTGGAAGAAAATGACAAAATGACAGGAATTATTTGTTCTAATCAATGGTATTATTGGTTCAAATCACTGGAAGAAAATGACAAAATCACTGGAATTAAATGGCAGTAATGTTGGGAATTATATCAAATGGCAGTACCACTGGACATATATGGAAGTGTCAGACAGGATGGCACTTAAAAAATAGTCCCAAAACAGCACATGATGCAAAGAAAAGAGAAAAAGAGGTGCACTGTGGTCACTGGATGGCTAAGCTAAGCGACACAAACACCTCAATATCACAGGAATTATTAGTTCTAATCAATGGTATTATTGGTCCAAATCACTGGAAGAAAATGACAAAATCACTAGAATTATTTGGCAAGATCACTGTAATTAATAATTATAAATCACTGATATTAATTGGTAAAATCTCGCTATCGCCTGCCTAGTGAAGAGGAATCTAGATGGGATTTTGTACCGGGGACACAATAACTTCATCAATTGTCTAAATCCCAATGCACTAATGGCTTAAAACGGGCGCACGTCTAACAGCGCACTGATTATATTGAGAACTGATTATACTGATCACTGATTATACTGAGCACTGATTATACTGAGCACTGATTTTACTGAGAACTGATTATACTGATCACTGATTTTACTGAGCACTGATTATACTTATCACTGATGATACTACGGAGAACTGACACTGAGCAGCGAGAACAGCACTGGACTATTGTACTGTAGTATACTGGTCACCACAATGCAGCAATGATAATAATGAGCACAGATATTAAGCACTGATCAGGATACTAGCAGTGACACGGTGCAGCAAGATAACGCTATGGCCTACTGTACTGTACTACTATATACTGTTGGTCACCAAAATGCTGCACTGTGCTACTATATATACTGCTCACAAAAATGCAGCACAGATATGGAATGGATACTTGCAGTGACACAGAGCTGCAAGATACAGCAATGGCCTACTGTACTGTACAACTATATACTGTTGGTCACCAAAATGCTGCACTGTACTACTATATATACTGCTCACAAAAATGCAGCACAAATATGGAATGGATACTTGCAGTGACACGGAGCTGCACGATGCAGCAATGGCCTACTGTACTGTACAACTATATACTGTTGGTCACCAAAATGCTGCACTGTACTACTATATATACTGCTCACAAAAATGCAGCACATATATGGAATGGATACTTGCAGTGACACGGTGCTGCACGATGCAGCAATGGCCTACTGTACTGTACAACTATATACTGTTGGTCACCAAAATGCTGCACTGTACTACTATATATACTGCTCACAAAAATGCAGCACAGATATGGAATGGATACTTGCCGTGACACAGAGCTGCAAAATACAGCAATGGCCTACTGTACTGTACAACTATATACTGTTGGTCACCAAAATGCTGCACTGTACTACTATATATACTGCTCACAAAAATGCAGCACAGATATGGAATGGATACTAGAAGTGACACGATGCAGCAAGATAACGCTATGGCCTACTGTACTGTACAACTATATACTGTTGGTCACCAAAATGCTGCACTGTACTACTATATATACTGCTCACAAAAGTACAGCACAGATATGGAATGGATACTTGCAGTGACACGGAGCTGCAAGATACAGCAATGGCCTACTGTACTGTACAGGTGCACTTGCAGTTGGTCTCCACTGGGTTCCCTCCGAATATCAGAGTACAGTAAATACAGTATAATAGTAATATTCTGTTCCTGCGCATATCTATGCGCAGGAGCATGCTATCTTCTGCAAACTGCTACCGGAAAGTTGCCCTTAAAATACCCTACAGCTAGATAACAAACACCACCTCCTAACCTAATGCTGTCCCCTCATATCCTGTAAAGGTGAATCCCTTTGTTATTGTACCTTTTAAACAAGTATAACTTGCTGGTGTGGTGCATGTGAGCTATGTGTACATTTTGCACTATGTGGATTAAATATGAGATATGTCTTTGTGGCTTTTCCGTGTGAATACAAATGCTACCGTAATTACTCATACCACGCGCTAATATGCAGGACTGTGTGAGCGTTCATATGCAACTTGCGAATATGCGCACACACGGCAGAACAAGTACGCGCACGGAGGCCATCTATGTGGTGTTTGTACTTGTTGCATGTGACAATAATATTTTCGACTTCGACAATAAATTACCCCACAGTACCAGATATATAAATGCCCCACAGTGCCAGATACATAAATGCCTCCACAGTGCCAGATACATAAATGCCCCTAGCATTGCCAGATACATAAATGCCCCTAGCAGTGCTAAATACATAAATGCCCCCACAGTGCCAGATGCATAAATGCCCCCACAGTGCCACATACATTAATGCCCCCACAGTACCAGATACATAAATTCCCCCAGCAATGCCAGATACATAAGTACCCCCACAGTGCCAGATACATAAATGCCCCCACAGTGCCAGATATGCCCCCACAGTACCTGCTGTCCGGCGTCAGCGATGAGGGAGGGGGACTGCTGTGGGCTGCGGGTGGACTAAAGTTAAACTACTCAGTGAGTGCTATGCGCACTGTGCGGCATCTGTGTCTGACATCAGACGCCACCACCGCACAGCGCGCATAGCATGCATTGAGTAGTTTTGAGCTTTAGTTTAGTCTCTAAACTAAAGCTAAAAACTACTCAGTGCGCGCTATGTGCGCTGTGCGGCGCCGGCATCTGACTTCAGACGCCGATTCTGCACAGCACGCATAGCACGCGCTGAGTAGTTTACCATAGTCCATAGGGCCAGGACGGGCGGACGCTGCTGGAGGCGCACACAGGACCAGGCTCCAGGCTTCAATATGGTGGCGACAGCGTGCGGCGCCCATTAAGGGTGGCGCCCTGCGTAGCCGCTCTATTGGAACATGCCTGGAGCCGGTCCTGAGCAGGGGGGAGATATATACTAGTGTACTAAGTCCCTAATCTAGGTACTAAGTGTTCGACCCGGCTAAGCTTATCTTTAGCAATAAGTGCGCCATGTACTGGTTCTATCCTCTCTCTGTGTCTCTCGGGAAGGGCTCTTTGTGTGTTAATTGTGCATTTACCCTTTTCCTGTGTGTGTGCTGTCACTGCTGCAGTATGTGTGTTTCATGTAAGGCATAGTGTTCCTCTTCAGGGGGTTCACTAGTGTGTACTCAGTGTAGTATCCCTTCTCAGGCTAGTGGGGCGGAGCCAGCATGCTGGATTCCATTAGGGGAATGATTTCCACCATCTCTACTAAGCTATCTAGTAATTAGAAAGATGCAATACTTAAGACAGTCTATGGCTGAGTTTATGCAAAAGGACTCAGTACCCAGCATCTCAGTCCTCTACAATTTGTCCACAAAAATGTACTCTAGCCCATATCCTTAATTCTCACTCTGATAATGAGGGGTCAGAAATGAAGGAAGGTGAGGTGGACTTAGAGGTAGGGAAGGGTACTCTATCGCTGGGTGTAGAGGCTCTCATAGATTCTATGAGAGACGTCCTAAATATCCCTGATAAGGTGACAGAGGAGTGTGAGGAATCTCTCTTTAATGTAAAGAAAAGCTCCTCAGCCACTTTTCCTGTGTCAAAGGAACTGAATATCCTGTTTGACTAACCATGTATCACTCCAGATAAGAAATTTAAAATTCCTAGACAGTTATTGTCATCTTTTCCTTTTCCTCCTGAGGATAAATGGGAAAATCCACTGATAGTGGATACTTCGGTCTCCAGGCTCTCACGTAAAATAGTGTTACCTATGCCTGGTACAGCCTCCCTAAAGGATACAGCTGATAGTAAGATTGAGACTATACTCAAATCTTTGTATACAGCTGCATGGGTGGCCCAAAGGCCCACTATAGCATGTGGGTTGATTACACGGGCCATTGCCAAATGGTCTGGTAAATTAATTGAGGGGTTAGGCACTTTACCGCAAGAGGAAATAGTTTTACTCCTGCAACATATACAAGAATCTGTGAACTTTATGGTGGAAGCCATAAAAGAGATAGGTTTGCTTAATGCACGCACTACAGCTATGGCAGTGTCAGCACACAGGGGATTATGACTGTGTCAGTGGATTGCTTATGCGGACTACAAGAAAGGTATGGAAGGCCTGCCTTTCACAGGTGAGGCCTTATTTGGAGATGAACTCGACAAGTGGATCTCACGAGCTACTGCGGGTAAGTCCACATACCTACCTTCTGCAACTCTTCCAGCTAGGAAGGCCTTCTCAGAACCCAATCTACAGTCCTTTTGGACTGCCAAGTTTAGGGGCAAGGCCAGAGGTTCTTCTCCTGACGTCAGAGGTACTAGAGGTAAACCACGCAAACCATCCACTGCTGGCTCACAGGATCAGGGCTCAGGCTCTATTTCCTCAAAGCCTTAAGCATGATGGTGGACCGCTATGCCTGGAAGACAGGCAGGTGGGAGCCTGGCTAAAATTCTTCAGTTACATCTGGACAAGATTTTGCCAGGATCCCTGGGTCTTAGAAATTATATCCCAGGGCTACAGACTGGAGTTCCAGGAGCTCCCACCTCGCAGATTCTTCAAATCAGGCCTACCAGTTTCACAAGAGGCAAGCATAACCTTACAGGATGCCATTCAGGAACTGTTACAGACCTAGGTCATTGCTCCAGTTCCACCTCATCTACACAACAAGGGTTACTATTCCAGCTTGTTTGTAGTACCGAAACCGGAAGGTTCGGTAAGACTGATTCTGAACCTCAAGTCATTGAACCTGTACCTACAAGTATTCAAATTCAAGATGGAGTCTCTGAGAGCGGTGATCTCAGACCTGGAGGAGGGGGAATTCCTAGTGTCTCTGGATATCAAGGATACATACCTTCATTTTCTGATCTGGCCGCCTCATCAGGCTTATCTACGGTTTGCACACTGCAGTACTGTCGCTACCAGTTCCAGGCCCTGCCATTTGGTCTCTCCACGACTCCGAGGGTGTTCGCCAAAGTGATGGCAGAGATGATGATACTACTCTGCAAACAAGGAGTGAACATAATTCCATACCTGCACGATCTTCTGATAAAGGCTCCGTCCAGGGAGCAGTTGTTGGACAGCACTGGCCTCACAACCAGGCAACTCCTGGATCATGGATGGATTCTGAACTTACCAAAATCTCACCTAGAACCAATGCAGAAAGTGTTCCTTCCCTTGGAAAAAGCAATGGCAATCCAGTCGATGGTTCGGGCCATCTTAAAGCCGACCCGGATCTCCCTACATCTCTGTATCCACCTTCTGGGGAAAATGGTGGCTTATTACAAAGCAATTCAGTACAGGAGGTTTCATGCAAGGCCCTTCCAGCTGGATCTGTTGGACAAATGGTCCGGATCACATCTGCACATGCACCTGAGGATGCGTCAGTCGCCGAAAGCCGGATCGCCCTCTTTTGGTGGCTACAAACTTCTCACCTAGTGAAGGGTCGATGGTTCGGGATTCAGAATTGGATTCTGCTAACCACAGACGCTAGCCTCAGAGATTGGGGAGCAGTTAACCAGGGGCTGCAGCTTCATGGAAAATAGTCCAAGTCAGGAAGTCGTCCTTCCAATCAACATCCTGGAACTCAGGGCTACATACAAAGCCCTTCTGCAGGCCTCATCTCTTCTTCAAGATCAAGCCATTCGGGTCCAGTCGGACCCTGTGACGGCAGTGACATACATAAACCGACAGGGCGGAACGAAAAGCAGAGCCGCAATGTCAGAGGTGTCAAGAATTCTCCTCTGGGTGGAAAAACGCTGTGGCTTTGTCAGCAATCTTCATTCCAGGAGTAGACAACTGGGAAGCAGACTTCCTCAGACCCGATCTGCACCCAGGGGAATGGGGACTCCACCCGGAGGTGTTCCAGTGGTTGACACGTCGGTGGGGGTATCCACAAATCGACATGATGGCCTCTCGACTCAACAAGAAGCTCAAACTGTATTGTTTTAGTTTGAGGGACCCACAGGCAGTGGCAGTAGATGCCCTGACAACTCTGTGGATCTACTAGAGGGTGTACTTGTTTCCTCCCATTCCCCTGATCTCAAGAATTCTAAAAAGAATAAAAAGGAAAAAGGTCTAAACAATCCTCATTGCTTCGGACTGGCCACGAAGGGACTGGTATGCGGATCTTCTCAAGAAGATCTTCTGCAACAGGGCCCGTTCGTCTATCAAGACTTACCATGGCTACGTTTAACAGCATGGAAGTTGAACGGCTGAAACTAGCCAGGAGAGGGATTCCTGACAAGGTCAGCCCGACTATGATCCAAGCCAGAAAGGGGGTAACGTCTAAACATTATCATCGTATCTGGAAGAAATTTGTCTCTTGGTGTGAGAGTAGACAATATTCTATGGTGGAATTTCATCTGGGACATTTCCTGCTTTTTCTGCAGTATGGAGTGGATGTGGGCCTACGCCTAAGCTCCTAAAAAGTTCAGATTTCGGCCTTGTCTATTTTCTATCAGAAACAATTGGCTCCTCTCCCGGAGGTCCAGACGTTCTTGAAAGGTGTTCTGCACATCCAACCTCTCTTTGTGCCTCCCACGACACCTTGGGATCTCAATTTGGTGCTGTAGTTCCTCCAATCGGACTGGTTTGAACCATTACAGGAAGTAGACGTAAAGTATCTTACATGGAAAACTGTCACACTGTTGGCCTTGGCTTCAGCAAGACGTGTGTCGGAGCTGGAGGCGTTGTCTTACAAGCGCCCCTACTTGATTTTCTATGAGGACAGAGCAGAACTCAGGACTCATCAGCAATTTCTTCCTAAGGTGGTGTCCGCGTTTCACATCAACCAACCTATTGTGGTTCCGGTAGCCTCTGCTACTTCAAAGTATTTGGATGTTGTAAGGGCTTTGAAGGTGTATGTAAAGAGAACAGCTTATCACAGGAAGTTGGAGTCGCTGATCGTTCTTTATGACCCCAATAAGATTGGGTGTCCTGCTTCAAAGCAGTCAATTGCACGCTGATTCCATGGCAGGTCTGCCGATTCCAAAATCTGTACAAGCCCACTCTACTAGGTCGGTGGGTTCCTCTTGGGCGGCTGCCTAGGGTTTCCTTTGCTTTACAGCTCTGCCGAGCAGCTACTTGGTCGGGTTTTGAACACGTTTGCCAAGTTTTACAAGTTTGATATCTTGGCCTCTGAGAACCTTCAGTTTGGTCAGTCAGTTCTGCAGGAACCTCAGCACTCTCCCACCTGGTTTAGGAGTTTTGGTACTTCCCCCATGGTACTAAATGGATTCCCAATATCCCCTAGGACGTAAGAGAAAATAGGATTTTAATTACCTACCGGTAAATCCTTTTCTCATAGTCCGTAGGGCGCCTGCCCAGTGCTTCGTTCTTCCTGCACGGTTACTTGTTTAACTGTTGTTGTTTGGTTCAGCTGTTGCTGTTCTGGTTTTCAAGTTTGGTTAGCATGGCTTTCCTCTTTTTCTGGTTGTGCTGGTTCGAAATCTCACCACTTTCCTTTTCTATATCCTTCTCTCAAAGTATGTCCGTCTCCTCGGGCACAGTTTCCTAGACTGAGTCTGGTAGGAGGGGCATAGAGGGAGGAGCCAGCACACGTTATCAAACTTCTATAGTGCCCATGGTTCCAAGTGGACTCGTCTATACCCCATGGTACTAAATGGATTCCCAGTATCCCCTACGGAGTACGAGAAAAGGATTTACCGGTAGGTAATTAAAATCCTATTATTTCACTGATTGTGTAACAACTCTACGTGCTCTTTTACTTTTGTCTGCTGGTTTCAACTAACAAATATATATATATATATATATATATATATATCGCAAAAGTTCCAAAGATTTGGAGGTGCACTCTCACAAAGATAACTCTTGTATCAACTTCTCATTTAGATCACCGTAATTTTATTGTCGACGTTTCGGTCTGGTCACAGGCCTTTATCAAGACAGGTGATGTAATATGTCACATATTCAAAGTTTTTGACAAATAAGATAAATCTGCAAATAGACAGTAATAACAATTACAAACAATATGCCTCACCGGCCCCTATCAGGGCCAATTCACAAAAAACACCGATCCACCACCAATGTTCACCTGAAGGTGATAAAGGTACATATTGAATAAGGTGTGCAAAAATGGATGGAATCCACAAGTACCTAGGGATCTGCTGTCCACAAATTCTCGCAGGGGTTATAAGATCAAATGATTGTAAAATCATATTTGAGAAAATCCATGCTGTCAAGAAAAGACCAATGCATATAGTAACCATAAACCCATATGGGATGTACACACAGTACGCATCAAACCATATTTAGCAGAGAAACATTCAGATACCTGGCTCAGATGGCCTGGATGTATGGATGCAGCAGCGTCACTGTCAAGACTGGAGCCTAAAAACGTCCTGCTGTAGATAGCAATCTGGACAAATAGCAACAGTTTCAGTGTCTTACATTATTACAGGTCATGACAGGCATCACTCAATGGAGGCAAAGAACTAGAGTACTTACATCTGACTGGAGCTGCTTGCACGCACTGCTGCATGCTGGCTCGCTGTCAGTGTGCTCTATTTAAACTGATTTTGTGCAGTCTCTGAGTTGCCCGCACCGGCAAACTGCGCTGCGGGCCGCTAATGCGTCAGAGTCTGAATAACCCCCTATATTGGTTGAAAGTTATCAGGACAGTCCCAGAGTACTGTATGTCTCTCATTTTAGGAGAGAAATGGGCTTTCTAGTCACAGCACTTTACTACAGACACATTTTATCAGGTTTTACCCAAGAATATTGCTACTCCCTCCTCCAGTGCCATAAATGTTCCTCTTTTATCCTGCTTTAGGGATAGGAATCCTTTCTCATCTGAAGATGCAGGAGTAAGGATATCCTATTGGGCATGGTCTTGACATCCTCCAATCCCTTATGATTTGCCTCATAATGAACTTATAGTGCATCTCCTTAATGAATCAATAGAATGTACTGTAATATGTATTGCACATGTGTGTTAAATAATACCATGTTTAGTGAAACCTGACATATCACTGCTATTTCCCCAGACAAGACTAATAAAATATTTGTAGAGCCAACAAATGGCAATAAAACAGATTATCCAACTGACACACCTCTTGTCATGATGTCAAAGAAGAAGGGGTGGGGGTGGGGGTTGTTTAGGAAAGAAATATTTTTTTTTTAAAAAGGGACTAAAATGCTTTTAAGAATAGATCAGGTCTTGGGGATCATGATTTATCCAAACCCTGGCAGTAGTATGCAAAAGAGTGTGCCGTTACATTTTCTGTCTTCAGTTTCTATTAGATTTTTTTTTTTACATTTATATAATTTTACATTTTATTGTATTTTAATTTGTTCTATCCACTTTAAATCAACAAGCATTGTGACTTTTTGTCATGTTAAATCACATGTAGTAATGTTCTGTTTTTGTGCACTTGAAGAATGTCAAACAGTATTGGATCTTATAACACTACTGGCGGGATGGAGGTGCGGGATGCGGGCCAATCTTGGATGTTTTTTTAAAGGGGCAATCACTTACATGGTCTTGCCTTGTAAGTGTTTGCCACTGTAAAAAAAAATGTCCGAGATCAGCCGCACGCACATCCAGCGATCTCGGACGCCATTACATCCCGGTGTGTGTGTGTATCTGTATATATATATATATATATATATATATACACATACACATACACACACACACACATATATATATATATATATATATATATATATATATATATATAAAATACAGGTTTTTCCACAGCAGTGGAAAGAATAGCACTCTCTAGATTTAGTCAACCAGTGAATAATATTTAATGCAAAAGTCAATCTTACAATTCCATAATGCGGAGGAAATCGCATTATGAAACTGTAAGAATGACTTTTGCATTAAATATTATTCACTGGTTGACTAAATCTAGAGAGTGCTATTCTTTCCACTGCTGTGGAAAAACCTGTATTGTACTTTGGGTTACACCCCGTGGGGGGTCTGACTTTGATTGGCACCCTAGTGGTTGGCTATGGTTTGTGAGAGTGCAGGGGCCCCTGTCTATATATATATATATATATATATATATATATACACACACACACACACACACACACACACACACACACTCACATACAAACACTATTTTATATATATATATATATATATATATATATATACTATATATATATATATATATATATCACGCATACATACACACATACATACATAGTATGTCTTAGCAGTGAATTGCTTACTTTGAATGTGATTTTGATTAAAATCAGACTTTGGGGTACATGTACTAAGCAGTGATAAAAGCGGAAAAGTGAGCCAGTGGAGAAGCTGCCCATGGCAACCAATCAGCTGCTCTTTATACTTTTATAGTATGCAAATTATAAATGTTACGTCAATGCTGATTGGTTGCCATGGGCAACTTCTCCACTTTTATCATTTAGTACATGTCCCCCTTTATTTCCATTTGAGAACAGTTAAGGAGTAACTGATGGATTTCTAGTACTGTCAGTTCTTTAGCTTTATGTTACGAACTCCTCTGGATTACAGCAGAACCAACTCACGGAATCAGTAATAAATACAGGATGGTATTTATTCAAAGTTATTGCAGTTAACAGAAGAGTGAAGAGAGGCTTGAGAATCCCAAATAAGTAGACATGGCAAACTTGATAATGTAGACACAGAGTAATATGTAGACAATGCCAGGTTTTCAAGATATCCAGTTAGCGTGATAATGCAGACACAGGATAATATGCAAACAGGTAGACAATGGCAGGTATTCAGGATATCCAATTAACTTGATCTCTGGATACATCCAGATATACTGGATACAGTAAAAGTAACAAATTGCAGACAGTTTAAATGATAAGTAAAAAAAAAAAAAAGGATAACAAACAAATATGGTAACCTGTTGAATGGCAAGGTATTCTTTGACTTAAACAGATACAGGAATTAAGTACAAAGTCCAGAACCAAGCAGGTTAGAGCAAACAAGGAGATATCCATACTGACTGTGATGAGAAATAAGACTGTGAGATGCTTGGCGAATCCAGAGAACCTGAAGTCCAGACCAAGCATAACAGGACAAGAAAGAGCAATGACCCATCAATGAATGCTGGGTAAAAGTAGCCCTAACAGGCTAGCATGCAGGTGCAATCCATGCTTTGCTGATTAGGCAATTAATCAGCAGGAACCTGATCTCCAGCAGTGTCCAGACAGCAGCATCTCTGGCAGGAACCAGAACTGCAGATAACTAATAAGCTCCCTGGTGACCCCAAATGGTAGAGAAATATACTGCTGGGTGACATAGCAAGATATTACAGACACGCATAACACTTTATCTTAGGTATGGCAGTACTTTCAATTTTGTGGTTGTGTTTGCAGGAGGTTTAGAAAAACTTGAACCTGTTGTCAATTGATTGCTAGTTTATAGTCAGGGCCGGACTAGCCATCTGACATTTCTAGCAAATGCTGGAAGGGTAGACAGCCTGATGGACCTGTCCAGTCTTAAAGCCTAGCTGAGCAGCTCTGCTCGGCCAAATGGCACCTGGAGAAACAGGTGCCAATCAGATCAGTCTCCGCCTGGAAGCTCAGCTGTACATCAGAGGTACAGTCTGTCTTGTGGGACACTGAAGGGAAGTCCCCTTGAGAATATGAGTGGGAGCCACGCCCATCTGCTGCTCCAGCATGCTGTCCTCCATGATATTCAGGTAAATGTGTGGGTGTGTTGCGCGGGAGGGGGGGAGGCTTGGCAGCAATTTTAGTAGTGGAGTCCTCGCATCTTCGTTGCCCGAGGACCCTAAATGTCTAAATCTAGCCCTGGATGGGGGAGTGCCGTGAGGCCAGGGATGTAGCCATGCCTTTTGTGATGTAGCCGCACCCCCTCAATGTGAGCACAAATAGTAAAGTTCCCAGGTTGATGTAGACCCCCAGTCTGTCCCTGTTTGAAGTCAAAACCAGTGAATTTACTAAAGATCCCCTTCTAAACTGAACTTGACATCATTCCCCATCAGCTTCTAAAGCCCAATCATGTTGCAATGCCTCACATAAAGGTTGTTGTTTAGGAGTACAGCATGGATCCCTAGGCGGTACAGACAGAAATGAGCATTAACTGCTACATTGCAGCTAATAGCGGGTTGAATGTTAGTCTGTGAGACAACGGGATATAGCACAGAGTGTCAAAGTGGCCTACTGAGGCCCTGGCTAAAAGTACTTCTGTGATTGACTGATACAGAGAATCATAGCAATTGCAGGAGGAATATAAAAAAAGAATCCAATTGGTTGATGTCAACTCCTCAACTCCACCAGGGGGCTTGTCTGCTCTGCCTGAGGCTGATATTTAGTGAAACTCTTGAACATCATACTTTAGTTTAAGCATATATTTATTTTCAAACATAGCAGTTGCAAAGCATAAAGAGATTTCAAAATCTACGAGTATTTATAAAGCTGGCAGACCAGTTGAGTCAAAATAATGCAGTAATGAGCTATTTAAGTTACATGAAGGAACCTTGCACATTAACACTTCACAGGATATTACAATAGATAAATCTGACTTTCGTTTGTTTGTGCTCCATAGGAGGAGTGGGCAAAAAGCCAAAAATAAGTAATGTTTTACCAAAATAACAGGAAATGTGTACAGCTGTTCATCGCGCGAGGTTCCAATGCAAAATCGCAGATAGTTCAATCTAACCTTAAAAATAACATACAATGAACAGTTTGAAAAAAATTGTGTAGTACATACTGTGCATTTAAGTAAACTGG
This sequence comes from Pseudophryne corroboree, assembly GCF_028390025.1. NCBI lineage: Eukaryota > Metazoa > Chordata > Amphibia > Anura > Myobatrachidae > Pseudophryne > Pseudophryne corroboree. The sequence continues at coordinate 254,824,816 of NC_086453.1, read as the reverse complement.
GCAGTGTTCAACAAGTTATCTTATTGAATATAGTAATCACAGTTTGTGGTCTGGCAGCCTGAACTGTTTGGCAGATAAGAAACTCAAAGTTTATTTGAGGCTTCGTCAGCTGAATTAAAGAAGCCATATAAACAGTATTAATATGTCAGCTGTAGAGATGAGCTATGGGGCTGTGGTCTGCGGAAAGATTTCAAGTATAGGGAAAAAAGCTCTATTTTTTCTGCATCTGTTCCTGATTATTTGATTACTATTAATTGCTATTACTTTTTTAAACAAAAAGTTCATATACAATATGGTATAAAAGGACATCAATTTGGTTTTCATTAGTGATGAGCGGGTTCGGTTTTACTCGGTTTTACTCGGTTCTCAAAACCGAACCTTATGGGCTATCCAATACGCGTGACATCCGTGAGCCAATAAGATGCCGTTTTGAGAACCGAGTAAAACCGAACCCGCTCATCACTAGTTTTCATGTGAGTGCACTGCTATAGTTTTTGTACGAATTATATTTTAAATGGCAATTTAGTACATACAGTATATCCTACAATGTGATATTTTGATAAACAATTAACTTCAACTAGTAATACTAATAATGATAATAAAACAATATTTTCTAGTGTAACTTTTCCAAATTGATATAGACTCTAAAGGTACTTTTTTGTGTACTCTTCTCTAGTTAGATCCAGTTACTTAAAGTGTACCAACAATTAATAATCTACAAGAAGTTAAAAATACTGGATGTCAGATCGTTAACACAAAACTATATGCAATACAGAAATATTTGTTAGCTAGACAATTAAGCTGCAATTCTGAATTTATTGATATCTCTCAAGTTTTATGGTAATTTCCCTTAGTTACCTATATTAAAAAACTAGGGTATAGAAAGAAAGTTAAAATCACTGACATTTACTGTATGTGAGAAAACCAGTAATAGATGATTTGGATATAAAGAGTAAATGATTAGCTACAGTATCTATATCAATTAGAGATGAGCGGGTTCGGATGTAACACCAGTATTAACGCCAGTTAGTTTTTTTCAGAATGTTTCTTATTGGCTATCCAAAACACGTGATGTCCGTGAGCCAATAAGATGCCATTTTGAGAACCGAGTAAATCCAAGTAAAACCGAACCCGCTCATCTCTAATATAAATTGAGTAATATGAGAAAAATGGTAAAACATGGGAGATGACAGCTATAAGAAAATATAAGCAGCATCACATTTTCCTCATCTGTCAGTACAGTATGCTTGAATAGATCTTATTTTTGACACTTTTTAACCAATTCATTCAGAGTACCCTTATGCCCATACGGGGCTTTTTCAACTCCGACCACCTTGATTCTTTTGGGATCCCAAACACAATCCTCTTCTAATCCGCTGTCCACCATACGACAGCTCTCAGGTACCCAGGCAGTGTCATACCCATAATCATGCCATGTTTTCTGCTTAGGATGATGCTGATAATTTATCATTATCACCTTGCCTACATTCACCCTTAGCTTTAAAATTACTTGGTCCTCTTTATTACCAAGCGGGTACCTCTCTGCTTTCTCTATATCTCTGCTAACATACACCCCTTCTCCTAACATGTTGCCTTCTGCTTTAGATCTTCTAAAACCCTTCTGAATGATCTGTATTGCTGCTTTCAATGTCGTGCCATGGTACATGACGTAGATTTTGCCATCCTGTGGCTGATTGTTACTAAGAAGTATAGTTTCGAAAAAGCCTGGTAAAGTCTCCTCTCTCCAAATGTCTTCCACATGTCCAGGGTAAAAGGCCATTTTTCCTATGACATAAAAGGAATATGTTTTTAAGGTTACTGATTGCATGACATATTTATGAGTCTTATATATACAGCATGAAATAACGTAGGCTGCTAATTAAGATATCACATAGCATGTTGTAAAGGACATTTTAACTTTATAAAAACAATTCCCTTAACATTTAGGGCCTGATTTTCCATTAAATGTAAAAATATAACCTGAATGTAGACACACTGCATGTAATCACTAGTTTTACTACACAAATAAAAAATGCCACCACTGAATCACTTAATACAAGAATGTCTGATGTAAAGTCTGAATTTTAGAAGTACAATCAGTGATTTTAGATGTCTGCAGATAAACCACTTACAAACATTAAGGGGGGTGCTCACGGAGCGATAATCTAAGCAATCTGACTAGATTGCTTAGATTTTGCGCATGATCGCTCTGTGTGTACCCTGCACAGCGATAGCAATGCGCAACCCCGCGCATCGCTGTCGCTGGTGCTAGTTTGGCTAGTTTGGCCTAGCAGGTCGCTCATTTCACCTGCTGGGTGAAATGAGCAGCCCCCCCCCCCATCTCCCCCTGCACGCCCAGCACACATCGTGCTGTGCTGAGCTGTGGGAGAGATGTGTGCTGAGCGGTTCGCTCAGCACACATCTCACCCACATCTGCCCGTGAATACGGGCCTTAAGGGGCCCATTTATCAATGAGTGATAAAACTCATTGTGTATAATAAATGGTGCTTTAGCCAATCAGCTCCTAACTGTCATGTGCTTGAAAAATGACAATTGGTAGCTAATTGGCTGGAGCACCATTTATCATATGCAACAAGTTTAATCATTCACAACCACTTTTATCACGCGTTGATAAATGAGCCCCTAAGTACTAATTCTCACAATTGATAATAAACACATAATTTTATATACAGTATTTGATTATTAGAGATGTGCGGTTCGGTTCCCTAGAAATCCAAAACCATCCGAATTTTGTAAAACCAAACCAATGCCCAGTTCAGATCTCACGAAGAGATCCAATCTGAAATGCGCACAGCATCTATTCACCGCCGCTGTGCTAAGCAGAGCAGCGAGTGAGAGAGGGCCTCCTAACTGTCCCCCAACCACGTAACACTGCGACCCGCGAGTGGGACGGTCTCAGAAAAACAGGACTGTCCCACCAAAATCAGGAAAGTTAATAGGTATGCCTTTAGGTAAGATGAACACCACATCTTACCAATAGATTCCAGGTCTGCTGACAGTGAATAAACAATGTTTTACCCTTCCATGCAATTACCTATATACCTATAGCCTTACTAATTAAACGATCAATATCTGATTTGTGTTATATTAAATACAATTTAGGGTAAGAATGTTATGTCTGGCCACATACAATACAGTAGTTAAAATTAAGAAGGCATTTGTAGGATGATTGTTATGATGGCTGTTATTTAGTAATGCATTAAAACTTAATTGATAATTATATATTTTACAATAATTTTCACTTGCTTAGAAAAAAATAGTATTTGTAAGAAGCATGATACAAGATGTATGGCTTAAATCAGGCCAATGTGACATGTTTGTGGTTAGCTCCATTCTCTGTGAAATTTAGTCTGAAGGCTATGGGTTTATTAATAAGACAGGTGTGATATGTCTGTGGTTAGCTGAATTTCCTTTGAAAATTTAATCTGATTCTGAAGGCTAATGCTATGTAAACATTATGCAATCCCATACGATACAATATTGTATGATATAGTATAAGATATCATATCAGATCGGATATTGGCCCTCATTCCGAGTTGTTCGCTCGGTATTTTTCATCGCATCGCAGTGAAAATCCGCTTAGTACGCATGCGCAATGTTCGCACTGCGACTGCGCCAAGTAACTTTACTATGATGAAAGTATTTTTACTCACGGCTTTTTCTTCGCTCCGGCGATCGTAATGTGATTGACAGGAAATGGGTGTTACTGGGCGGAAACACGGCGTTTCAGGGGCGTGTGGCTGAAAAAGCTACCGTTTCCGGAAAAAACGCAGGAGTGGCCGGGGAAACGGTGGGAGTGCCTGGGCGAACGCTGGGTGTGTTTGTGACGTCAACCAGGAACGACAAGCACTGAAATGATCGCACAGGCAGAGTAAGTCTGGAGCTACTCTGAAACTGCTAAGTAGTTAGTAATCGCAATATTGCGAATACATCGGTCGCAATTTTAAGATGCTAAGATACACTCCCAGTAGGCGGCGGCTTAGCGTGTGTAACTCTGCTAAATTCGCCTTGCGACCGATCAACTCGGAATGAGGGCCATTGTGTACACACTACAAACGATGTCAAACGATGTCTAGAAGCAAAGTCATCATTGGAGTTCAAAACCACACAATATCACCTCATCAAAACTGCATGCAGTCCGACGTACGACGTCTCATGCGACCCGCGGGAGCGTGCATCATACGTCGTATCATGCATACACATTATGCAATATCATTTAGGACTGTACAATATCGTTCAGATTGTAAACGATATGGCATAGTGTGTATGGGCCATTAGAAGTATTTTGCAATGGTAAAAACTAATCTGGTATAGAGCAATGGGTAGAATATTGCATACCTTGCCAGGGGCGGATAGGGATAGAAAACCATCTTGAGAAATTGATGGACATAGCCCTAATGGGGGTGTGGTCTATTGAGGGGGTGGGGTCTGTCAAGTGGGGCGGGATCCATCCTTTTAGGGCCTGAGGGCTGGAAAGTGTATGTCCCCGGGTTGGGGGGTTGGGTTACTGTGTCTAGGGGGCTAACACACTGACACACAGACAGGTGCTGATACACTAATGCTGACACACAAACAGACATTGACACCTTGATGCTGATACATAAACAGACACTGACACACTGATGCTGACACAAACAGATGCTGACACACTGACACACATCTATCTATCTATCTATCTATCTATCTATCTATCTATCTATCTATCTATCTATATCTATATATATCTATATATATATCTATATATATATATATATATATATCTCATGAGGGCAGAGTTTAGGGAGCTCACAGCAGGGCCCTCTGATACCCACCTCAGCACATCCAATCCATAAACCCCACACATAACTAGCTGATACCCAGCACATATCTCCCCCCCTGCAATATACAGCAGCACTGGCAGCCCCCCTCTCTTTCCAAAAAGCGACTGGCAAGCCCCCGCTCTGTCCTTCTGCAAGCGGCCCTCTGTACCCGTTAGCAGTTGGTCTTTCCCTTAAAGCAGCTGGCAACCACTCCCTCTCCCCCATTGCAGCGGCCAGCTTCCCCCCGTCCCCCGCAGTAGACGGCAATCCCACTCTCTCCTCACGTATCCACTCTCTCCCCCGGCGGTTGCTGGCAACCCCCTGCTCTCTCCTCCCCACCGATACCGCAGAGGCTCTCTTCACTTGCAACGGCTGGCAACCCCCGTCCTTCACTTTCCCCACTGATGGCTCATAGTGCTCACACCACTCCCTGAAGAAGGCCTTATATAGGCAGAAACGTGTTGGAGTATATTAAGACATCACCAACATCAACTACCACAACCTGCGATCACTACCAACCACCTAAGTCTCTTTGCTGGCTGGTGAGTCGAGTGGCCGGGCAACAAGTTGCTGATTATGGGGCAAGTGAGATCTCGTGATACCGCAGGTCCCGGAAGTCTTGCACACACCGGCGGTCCCCCAGGCAACAAGCCCCAAGAACCACAGCATTTTCCAGAAACACAGAGAGCCTACAGGGGACCACACATCGATTCCCGGCAAAAGGACACACACGTCCATCCACAAGAAAGGGTAAGTTCTTGCACCTGCGGGACTCGGGACCCAGGCCCTCCAGCACAAGACCCCCACCACATATCAACAAATCTGCCATAAGGACTACCGTTAAACAGACTGTCAAGTAAGACTGAATTCACCACCATTGTGTAGACAAATAAGGAAATTGATCTGCAGCCATAGGGGGGAATTCAAATGTTTGGAAAGTCAGTTGAGTGTCTGTTTTTTCCTATCTAATAGATAGGAAAAAATGACACCCAACCGACTTTTAAAACATTTGAATTTCCCCCTTAAAGTGTGAACTGTCTCTGACACTTCTGATAGTCACTAGTACTGTATGTGCTGTGCATTATTCTTGCTATCACTATAAATATATACAGTTGCCATGTGTGTACAACATAACTACAACCTTCAAATAAAGTGTGTTAAACTTAATAGCATCAGAAACAACACTCCTTACTCATTCAAATGCAAGTTACAGCATAAGATACTACTTTGTTCACACCACACACACATAGACCGAGCACTACATACTCCCACCTATTAATCAACAAGAGCCTGGTATCCTTGTTCATGTAAGCAGCACAGTCAATACTCCAAACACATAAGGACTTGGTGCGCAAGATAACCCCATCTTGTATTAGTGGTATTTAGCAGTAAGAAGTGTCTCCCGCTAAATGCCACTAATGACCACTGACAGCATGGCAGTGACGTGCGGTGGGGTGAGGTAGGTGAGGCAGAGCCTTTCCTGTCATACTAACGTTTGTGCCAGAGTTTTGACTGCATAAAGTATATAATAAATACTAAAAATATGTTTGAAATATCTTCTTTGCATTATTCTAATAATTTGTATAGCCAAAACTCTGGAGTAAATAGTATATGGCAGGTGAGGCAGTGCCTCACCTGGCTAACTTTTCCGCACATCTCTGATCAAAACTCACCAAATTTCGAGGAGTTTATACTGCTGCAGCTGTGTGTATAATGCCCAGATGTACGCTTTGGCTCAAATATTGCATGTAAATCTGTCTCTGGTGCTAGTCAGTGCCTCCTGAAATATTTAGCTCACTGCACGTCCCTGCAGCATGGGCACTGTTAATGCTCACACCACCACTGATCCGGAGCCAAGCCGCTGCCTCTCACTCCAGTGCCGCAGCTTCCGGCTGACCCACAAATGCAGCACCACATATATATATATATATATATATATATAAAAAATTGCCCAGATCTGTGATTTTGAGATTCATTTGCTAACGCTGGGCGGAGTCACAACAGTGGGTGGAGTTAGTCAAATGAGTCACAGATCTGGCCAAATCTATAGGACACTAGGAGCAGCTGCAGAAGCAGATGGTATGGACATGGCACAGGCAGGGGTGCATACCTCCCAGCTTTCACACACACACACACACACACACACACACACACACACACACACACGGCGAAAAGGGGGCGTGGCTTCACGGGAGGGCCCCGTTTTCGTCAGTGAGGGGGCATGCCCAGCGCTCTGTGAGCTGCTAGCATGCCCCCAGGGGCTGATTATGAGTCCGGGGGGCACAGGGTACTTGAGACAGGGGAGCCCTATCTCATTGCTGTGCCTGCTGTGGGGTTGAGGGCGTGGCCTAATCGCTCTACGCGAGGCCCCGCCCCCTTATGCAAATTCCGGGATTTTTTTTTAATGGAATTTTGGCCCCTCAGCTAGGGCTAAATCCAGAGGAGGTGGTCGCTCCCCCTACACACCCGCACAGGCAGAAGAAAGCAGGGAGACTGCTGCCTCCCTGCAACACCACAGACCTGCCAACACGCAGCAGCGTGTGCTGACTGTAGCACAATGCTGCCGTTGTTGCTGGGGGAGCTTCTGAGCTGGGACAGAGCTACTCGAGCCGGGGGGACCCCTAAAACTGTGGGGCCCAGGGTACGTATCGCCTGCCCCCCCCTTAATCCGGCTCGGCTGCTGGAACCCCCCCTTAATCCGTAACCCCTCTGTCTCCACTATTCACCGCTGCTCTGCTAAGCAGAACAGCGAGTACAGGAGCTTTCCAGCTGCCCCCCCCCCCCCGCAGGACACTGCGACCCGCGGGTGGGACAGCAGGACAGACCCCAAAAAATGGGACTGTCCCGCGAAAATTGGGACATTTGGGAGTTATGGGGGTGTGTGAGGGGGTATGCCATACTTGACCCCCACATCAGCATACTCAGCAGGGTCTCTCTGGCGGGGAGGAGCGTCACTTTCTGGCACACTCCACGCTTCTTAGCTGTAGTTTTGTGGGTCACCAGCCGCTGTGCACTTTCCGTACTGCCTCTGTTATCTCCAGCCCCGGCAACCCCACCGCTAGCTGCAGCGCTGCCACCCACAGTGAGGTGCGCCCAGCTCCTTCACACACTTTAGCCGGCGGGTAGCGCTGCAGAAGTCCGCGCTGCTTGCAGGCTCTGACCCCCTCCTCCCTCCAACAGCAGCGTCTCCTGGGAGCTAACCAGTCACTCCCAGTCGCCCCTTACCATAGTGCCCAGCAGCCGTGAGGTCCGCGCCACGTGCATGCTATGACCCCCTCCTCCCTCCAGCCGCAGCATCTCCTGGGGGCTAACCAGTCACTCCCAGTCTCACCTTACCACAGTGCCCGGCAGCTGCGCAAGGTCTGCGGTGTGTGACTGAGGAGGGGGGGAGTGATGCGGACGGGCAGAGGAAGCAGTACTACAGCCTAAGAGAGTCAGCCATGCCAAGTCTCCACCAGCAGCAGATCCCAACAGGTTGGAGTGGAACAGCAGCAGCCAGCAGCAGTGACTCCGGTAAGACACATCTGTCTGTCACCACTGTTCTGTCCCTAATACCAATCTCTCCCGTGCCCTGTGTTCTGTCATGTCCCTGTCACCCCTGGCCTTGACCTGCCACCCTTATCCTGGCCCTTTCACCCTTATCCTGGCCCTTTCACCCTTATCCTGCTCCTGTCACCCTTATGCTGGCCCTGCTACCCCTATCCTGGCCCTGTCACCCCTGTGCTTGCCCTGTCAACCCTATACTGGCCCTGTCACCCCTGTCCTGGTCCTGCCGCCCCTACACTGACCCTGTCACCCCTTTCCTGTCCCTGTTATTTCTGTCCTGGCCCCGTCGCCCGTGTCCTGGCCCCGTCGCCCGTGTCCTGGCCCTGTCACCCCTGTCCTGGCCCCGTCACCCCTGTTCTGACCCTGTCACCCCTGTTCTGACCCTGTCACCCCTGTCCTGGCCCAGTCAACCCTGTTCTGACCCTGTCACCCCTGTCCTGGCCCTGTTACTGCATACCCTCCAACTACCTTTTTGGCAGGTACAGTACCCGCAGCACCTCCAGACCTCTCCCCAATGCACCACACCTCCGCACCTTCCCCTCCACCACATGCGGCACTCCACCCCTTCCCCACATGCTGTGCCTCCAGACCCCCTACACCACCCGCGGCTCCCACTCCTCCGCCCCTTCACCGCCCCCAGCAATCTCCAGGCCCCCTCCACCATTCACCCCCCTTATATGTCTCCCCCACACCTGCCCCCCTCCACCCGCAGCATCTGCAGACACCCTCCTCCATCCGCGGTCCCCCCTCACCCACCCCTCCCCCACCAATAGCACCCCCGCACCTGCCCCTCCACCACCTGCAGCACCTCCGGACCTCCTTCCCCATCCGCCGCAACACCCGTACCTGACCCTCCCCTACCCATGGCGCCTGCGGACCCCTACCCCACCAGCAGCACTCCCGCCCCTTCCCATCCCACAGCACCTCTGGAACCCTTCACCCATCTGCAACATCCCCACACCAGCCCCTCCCCCACCCTTGGCACCCCTGCCCCTCCCCCACCTTCAGTGCCTCCGGACCCCTCCCTCATCTGCATCCCCCACTCCTCTGCCCCTCCCCTACCCGCAGCACCTCCCAACCCTTCCCCATCCGGGCCCCACCCCCACTTCCGCCCCCCCTCCATCCGCAGCATCTACAGACACCATCCGCAGTACCCCCCGCACCCGCTACATTCTGTACATTGTGGCCTGCGGGTGCTGTTCACGCCGTCGCAAGGGGCTGCGCCTCCTTCACCATCGCACGCCCTTTCATTGTGCAATATTTAACCACTAACAAAGGAATGCAGGTGATACTCCATATAACACAAATATTGAACCCCAGAAAGGCATGCAAGGGTTAAGGGGGCGTAGCCCCTTGCGACGGTGTGAAGAGCGCCCGTAGGGCGCGATGAAGCACCTAGTATATATATATATATACATATAGCTGTGTCTTAAGTATTTGTCAATAGAAAATAGAATATATAAAACCTGTGACAATCTGAAATAGATTCCAACTTCGGGATCATAACCATGATGATCTTCTCTGATGAATTTATGGCCAATGTTGATACAAGAAAGTCACTTGTGCAGCTCTGCAGTAGCAGACAGTGACTTTCATGCACACATCCCTGTCACTGATCACTGGCATATGGATTCACCAACTATGTAGAGTTATGATTTTTCTGCGGAGGGAGGGGGTTTGCAGTCCAACCCTGACAGTACCTCCTGGACCGTAGCAGTGGTGGGTACACTGTCCGTACCTGTAGTCTTGAATAGGCAGCCATTGGCTCTCCACTGAGTGTTTGGCTGGAACCTGCATGCTACAAAGTCATGCCAGCAGTGGGTGCACCGCTGGGACTGCAGTGCATACCAACAGAAGCACTGGGGTGCAGGACGGCAGGCACGAGGGGCCCAATCAGAGAGTGGGGCCCGGAGTAATATACCCCCTCTGTGCACCCACCTTAAATCGGCTCTGGCTGTAAGGGAGAGAGGTTCTATCCACTGGCGTATCTATAATGGGTGCTGGGTGTGTGGTGCGATGCCCATTTTTGGTGATTTCTGCATGCTCAATAGAGAAATCTCCTGGAACATAGTAGGGACTCCATGTTCCCAAATAACTGTGCATGCACAGTAGCCTCTGGCGCAAAGCCAGAGCCTACTGTGCTTCTAGGGAGGAGTGGGCCATGACAGAGCCTGCCAGGGGCGGATTGGGACGCCAGGACCCCGGATCAGATCCCGGCCAGCCGGGTCCTCTTCTCCCCTCACTGACCGTTCTCCCCCCACGCATGGCTGCCACAATCGTAACTTCTGCACATGAGCAGAAGTTCATTAAAGTCGGATCCGCTGTAACTTCCTGTGCGTGCGGCTGCCAGCATACAGCGTTCATTGAAGCCCTCCAGTCCTTTTAGCTCCACCTCCACCACCTCCCGCTTGCGTTGTCATTCTCCTCACTTGTCTGTGCTGCTGCTAAGTGCTGGGCATCGAGTGAGGAGCTGGCTGGTGAGTTTACTGTGGTGGGACAGTAGCTTCTGGCGAGCACTTGGGAAGTGGGAAAGCGGCTGTGTGAGTGTGTGTGTGTGTTGGGGGGGGGGGTTAGTGGTAAGAGACAGCGGCCGTGGGAGTGTGTGTGGGATGTGTAGTAAGAAACTGCTGGATGAGTGCTAGGGGGGTGCATTATAAAAGTAAAATTATCCATATAATACCAGGGGGTACTATTAATGTAGCAGGGTTTTTTTTTGTTTGCCATCCTCTTATTTAAATGAATACAGGGGATGAATACATTATTGTAATATATTGTGTTAATATTTTACAATAAATTATTTATCCTGTGTCTTCATTTAAATAAGATGATGGTAAACCAGAAGTGATTATTGTTTATTAGTCATCTCATGCAACATTAATAGTACCTGGTTCTTTGAACAAGTTCAGTATGATTTGCTGATGGACGGGATGACGGCTGTCAGTATACCGACAGCGGCATCCCGTCCATCGGAATCCCAACAGTCCCCATTAAGCCCCCTAACCCTCACCTTTTCCCTACCCTAACCCAGTGCCATAACTAGACATTTTAGCGCTGTGTGCAAGAAACAGCATCAGCGCCCCCACCCCCCACATTTAAAATAGGGCTAGTGCGCCCCTAGCGTGCAAAAAATATAGGGGCGTGGCTTAAAGGGGAGGGGCGTGGCCACAAAATAATACCAATTCATATTACGCTGCACTGTAGTCTCCATTATTCAAATTACGCCGCACAGTAGCGCCACTTACACACATTACACCAGGTAGAGCCCCTGTCACACATTACGCCAGATAGAGCCCCCTTTTACACATTACGGCAGTTAGAGTTACCTTTTACACATTACGGCAGGTAGAGTTACCTATTACACATTACGGCAGGTAGAGTCACGAGAGAGAGAGGGGGGAGAGAAAGATAGGGTTGAGAGAGAGAGAAAGAAAGAAAGAAAGAAAGAAAGAAAGAAAGAAAGAAAGAAAGAAAGAAAGAAAGAAAGAAAGATGGCAGGTAGAGAGACAGAGAGAGAGAGTCGTGGGAAGGAGATAGAGAGAAGAGGGGTGGGAGGGGTAGAGAGAGAGAGAGAGAGGAGGGAGAGACACACAGCGGTACATATGTGATGATGGCTGGAGTCTATGCAGCCATGGCGGCGGCGGGGGGATGTCTCTGTGCTGGTGATGGCTGTAGCTGTGTTACACTATGAAATCAGAGCTGCCGACACTACATCCTCCCGGCATCCCCTGCCCGGCTTATACCATCCCGTGGGCGGCTCCCTGGGACACTTCTACACAAAAAGGGAGAAGCGGGGCGGAACACACGGGAAGACTGAGAAGCGCTGCCGGCTATAATGTACATCAGCACCTGTGTGTCCTGCAGAGGAGCTGGGCATAATGCTACTGTTATAGCAGGCAGTGCTGCAGCTGGCGGTGGCCAATAGGGTGGATGCAGACGGTACGCCCACAGTGCAACTGCGCTGTGCATGAAGCACCATCCGCCCACATCAAGTTACAATCCTGGAATCTGCATTCCCTGCACCCTCTATAGTTACGCAACTTGCAGAGCATTTAGCACCTAATGCATAGCTCCCAACATGACCCTCTCCAGGAGGGACACAATGCTCTGTTCCTGGACTTTTCACCTAATGTATGATTGCCATCACCTGTGCTGAACAGGATAATGGATAAGAAAGGTGTTCCACCACAGGTGAGAGCAATCATACATTAGGAGAAAAGTCCATTCTGTCCCTCCTGGAGAGGGTCATGTTGGGAGGTATGCCTAATGGAATGGCTCATTTATGCTGAGAGATTGGACAGTATAACACATCTCCACTAACTTTATTAAATAAAAGTCGTAAGCCAGTGTAATATGAGTGGTGATATCTATTATAAAGCAACACACACACAGACAGTGGAGTTCTGTGATAGAACACTGTTTGTCCCTTGCACTAAGTTTATTTGCTAGGACAGGGACATGCCGCATCACTCCTCTCAGACTTTTATGTTTCTATGCTACACTGCTGCCAAAATGATGAGAGCGGCTGAAGCATTAGTTGTGTGCCCTGGAGGAGACCTCTGCATACCTGTGCGGTGACCTCCTCTCATCTTTCTCCCGGTCTCTACGTTCTTCTACACCACCATTAAACTTCAGGGCAGTGTCACTCACTGCACACGCGCGCCCATTCAGTGAAACCTAAGGAGGGAGTGGAGGATAGAGCCGCTGATGTCACATCAGGGGCGGAGTCTGCGCTAGTACTGCCCCGAGCCAGTTACAGCTTTTTGTACCATTAGGTTTTGTACTGGAAGCTCTGTGTGGTCGGCGAAGAGGATCTGCTGCTATCGGCGGTGGTCAGCATTGCAGCCCTGCCTGTTTTGCCGGCGGTACTGCGCCCACAGCGCTTTTGCGCTGTGTGCCAGGCACCGCTGGCCCGTAGCTAGTTACGGCTTTGCCCTAACCCTCCCTTGTAGGTGCCTAACCCTAACCCACCCTTCCCTGCTGCCTAAACCTAACCCTCCCTGCTAGGTGCCTAACCCTAACCCACCCTTCCCTGCTGCCTAAACCTAACCCTCCCCGCTAGGTGCCTAACCCTAACCTCCCCTGCTAAGTGTCTTCTGATGGCATCTCGCTGAAAGAAGGGTCGGGATTCCAGGCGTTGATATTTAGAAGCCGGGATCTTCGACGCCGGTGTTCCTGCTGTGGACGGGATTCCGGCGTTTGTATTTTGAATGCCTGGATCCCGTCCATCGGTATCCTGACTGCATCCCCTTGGAATAGTGGGAGCAGGGACACAGATACTGGTATATAGTGTTATATATACAGTGGCTACTATTGTGCAAGGGGTAATACTACTGTGTAAGCATAATGTGTAAAGGGCACTACTACTGTGTGGGCAAAATGTGTAAGGAGCTGTACTGTGTTTCATAATGTGTATAAGGGGCAGGGCCATAACTTGGTCTGTGCCAGTGGTGACTAGCCTACAGCGCATATGCACTGTGGGCGAACCTTCTGGCAGCATCACCCGCACGGCCACTTGCTGAATCACTGCTGCCCGCCTCCTGCCGCTGCAGCGCTGCACTTCTGTCCCAACTCACCACCACTGCCTACACCACCTGCCACTGCCTGCACTCCGCTACCCCCCGCCATTCACCTCGGCCTTCCGCTGACCGCACAGCACCATCCCCCGCCCCCACTAATCACTTCCGTCACCACTGGCGGTGCGGACGGAAGCAGGATAACTTTAGTTGCCCTATGTGCAGCTTACTGTACCTTTGCTTATAGAACCCAGCTTGACCGTCATATGGCATCACACAAGTCAGGAAAAGATCTGGTACATAAGGAAGTACTGATCCTCGTTATTTTGATTAAATGTTTCTTTTGGGGCATCTTATGAAAATCAAAATGCAATTAGTAGTGGATAAATGTGTACTTTAGTATACAGAAGTATGTCAAATCTCCAAAACTGTAAATGATTTAACCATTCTACAAATGTCCTGGCAAAGTAATCTGTGCAAAGCTGGTGAAGCAATTAGAGATGAGCGGGTTCGGTTTCTCTGAATCCGAACCCGCCAGAACTTCATGTTTTTTTTCACGGGTCCGAGCGACTCGGATCTTCCCGCCTTGCTCGGTTAACCCGAGCGCGCCCGAACGTCATCATGACGCTGTCGGATTCTCGCGAGGCTCGGATTCTATCGCGAGACTCGGATTCTATATAAGGAGCCGCGCGTCGCCGCCATTTTCACACGTGCATTGAGATTGATAGGGAGAGGACGTGGCTGGCGTCCTCTCCGTTTAGACACTTGATTTACTAATTTTGGGGAGCATTAGCAGTACTCAGTAGTGTACAGTGCAGAGTTTTGCTGATAGTGACCAGTGACCACCACTTTTATTTATAATCCGTTCTCTGCCTGAAAAAAGCGATACACAGCACACAGTGACTCAGTCACATACCATATCTGTGTGCACTGCTCAGGCTCAGGCCAGTGTGCTGCATCATCTATTATCTATATATAATATTATATATCTGTCTGACTGCTCAGCTCACACAGCTTATAATTATGGGGGAGACTGGGGAGCACTACTGCAGTGCCAGTTATAGGTTATAGCAGGAGCCAGGAGTACATAATATATTATATAGTGAGTGACCACCAGACACACAGTGCAGTTTATTTAATATATCCGTTCTCTGCCTGAAAAAAGCGATACACACAGTGACTCAGTCAGTCACATACCATATCTGTGTGCACTGCTCAGGCTCAGGCCAGTGTGCTGCATCATCTATATATATTATATATCTGTCTGACTGCTCAGCTCACACAGCTTATAATTGTGGGGGAGACTGGGGAGCACTACTGCAGTGCCAGTTATAGGTTATAGCAGGAGCCAGGAGTACATAATATTATATTAAAATTAAACAGTGCACACTTTTGCTGCAGGAGTGCCACTGCCAGTGTGACTAGTGACCAGTGACCTGACCACCAGTATATATAATATTAGTAGTATACTATCTCTTTATCAACCAGTCTATATTAGCAGCAGACACAGTACAGTGCGGTAGTTCACGGCTGTGGCTACCTCTGTGTCGGCACTCGGCAGCCCGTCCATAATTGTATATACCACCTAACCGTGGTTTTTTTTTCTTTCTTTATACATACATACTAGTTACGAGTATACTATCTCTTTATCAACCAGTCTATATATTAGCAGCAGACACAGTACAGTGCGGTAGTTCACGGCTGTGGCTACCTCTGTGTCGGCACTCGGCAGCCCGTCCATAATTGTATATACCACCTAACCGTGGTTTTTTTTTCTTTCTTTATACATACATACTAGTTACGAGTATACTATCTCTTTATCAACCAGTCTATATATTAGCAGCAGACACAGTACAGTGCGGTAGTTCACGGCTGTGGCTACCTCTGTGTCGGCACTCGGCAGCCCGTCCATAATTGTATATACCACCTAACCGTGGTTTTTTTTTCTTTCTTTATACATACATACTAGTTACGAGTATACTATCTCTTTATCAACCAGTCTATATATTAGCAGCAGACACAGTACAGTGCGGTAGTTCACGGCTGTGGCTACCTCTGTGTCGGCACTCGGCAGCCCGTCCATAATTGTATATACCACCTAACCGTGGTTTTTTTTTCTTTCTTTATACATACATACTAGTTACGAGTATACTATCTCTTTATCAACCAGTCTATATATTAGCAGCAGACACAGTACAGTGCGGTAGTTCACGGCTGTGGCTACCTCTGTGTCGGCACTCGGCAGCCCGTCCATAATTGTATACTAGTATCCAATCCATCCATCTCCATTGTTTACCTGAGGTGCCTTTTAGTTGTGCCTATTAAAATATGGAGAACAAAAATGTTGAGGTTCCAAAATTAGGGAAAGATCAAGATCCACTTCCACCTCGTGCTGAAGCTGCTGCCACTAGTCATGGCCGAGACGATGAAATGCCAGCAACGTCGTCTGCCAAGGCCGATGCCCAATGGCATAGTACAGAGCATGTCAAAACCAAAACACCAAATATCAGTAAAAAAAGGACTCCAAAACCTAAAATAAAATTGTCGGAGGAGAAGCGTAAACTTGCCAATATGCCATTTACCACACGGAGTGGCAAGGAACGGCTGAGGCCCTGGCCTATGTTCATGGCTAGTGGTTCAGCTTCACATGAGGATGGAAGCACTCAGCCTCTCGCTAGAAAACTGAAAAGACTCAAGCTGGCAAAAGCACCGCAAAGAACTGTGCGTTCTTTGAAATCCCAAATCCACAAGGAGAGTCCAATTGTTTCGGTTGCGATGCCTGACCTTCCCAACACTGGACGTGAAGAGCATGCGCCTTCCACCATTTGCACGCCCCCTGCAAGTGCTGGAAGGAGCACCCGCAGTCCAGTTCCTGATAGTCAGATTGAAGATGTCAGTGTTGAAGTACACCAGGATGAGGAGGATATGGGTGTTGCTGGCGCTGGGGAGGAAATTGACCAGGAGGATTCTGATGGTGAGGTGGTTTGTTTAAGTCAGGCACCCGGGGAGACACCTGTTGTCCGTGGGAGGAATATGGCCGTTGACATGCCAGGTGAAAATACCAAAAAAATCAGCTCTTCGGTGTGGAGGTATTTCACCAGAAATGCGGACAACAGGTGTCAAGCCGTGTGTTCCCTTTGTCAAGCTGTAATAAGTAGGGGTAAGGACGTTAACCACCTCGGAACATCCTCCCTTATACGTCACCTGCAGCGCATTCATAATAAGTCAGTGACAAGTTCAAAAACTTTGGGTGACAGCGGAAGCAGTCCACTGACCAGTAAATCCCTTCCTCTTGTAACCAAGCTCACGCAAACCACCCCACCAACTCCCTCAGTGTCAATTTCCTCCTTCCCCAGGAATGCCAATAGTCCTGCAGGCCATGTCACTGGCAAGTCTGACGAGTCCTCTCCTGCCTGGGATTCCTCCGATGCATCCTTGCGTGTAACGCCTACTGCTGCTGGCGCTGCTGTTGTTGCCGCTGGGAGTCGATGGTCATCCCAGAGGGGAAGTCGTAAGCCCACTTGTACTACTTCCAGTAAGCAATTGACTGTTCAACAGTCCTTTGCGAGGAAGATGAAATATCACAGCAGTCATCCTACTGCAAAGCGGATAACTGAGTCCTTGACTACTATGTTGGTGTTAGACGTGCGTCCGGTATCCGCCGTTAGTTCACAGGGAACTAGACAATTTATTGAGGCAGTGTGCCCCCGTTACCAAATACCATCTAGGTTCCACTTCTCTAGGCAGGCGATACCGAGAATGTACACGGACGTCAGAAAAAGACTCACCAGTCTCCTAAAAAATGCAGTTGTACCCAATGTCCACTTAACCACGGACATGTGGACAAGTGGAGCAGGGCAGGGTCAGGACTATATGACTGTGACAGCCCACTGGGTAGATGTATGGACTCCCGCCGCAAGAACAGCAGCGGCAGCACCAGTAGCAGCATCTCGCAAACGCCAACTCTTTCCTAGGCAGGCTACGCTTTGTATCACCGCTTTCCAGAATACGCACACAGCTGAAAACCTCTTACGGCAACTGAGGAAGATCATCGCGGAATGGCTTACCCCAATTGGACTCTCCTGTGGATTTGTGGCATCGGACAACGCCAGCAATATTGTGTGTGCATTAAATATGGGCAAATTCCAGCACGTCCCATGTTTTGCACATACCTTGAATTTGGTGGTGCAGAATTTTTTAAAAAACGACAGGGGCGTGCAAGAGATGCTGTCGGTGGCCAGAAAAATTGCGGGACACTTTCGGCGTACAGGCACCACGTACAGAAGACTGGAGCACCACCAAAAACTACTGAACCTGCCCTGCCATCATCTGAAGCAAGAAGTGGTAACGAGGTGGAATTCAACCCTCTATATGCTTCAGAGGTTGGAGGAGCAGCAAAAGGCCATTCAAGCCTATACAATTGAGCACGATATAGGAGATGGAATGCACCTGTCTCAAGCGCAGTGGAGAATGATTTCAACGTTGTGCAAGGTTCTGATGCCCTTTGAACTTGCCACACGTGAAGTCAGTTCAGACACTGCCAGCCTGAGTCAGGTCATTCCCCTCATCAGGCTTTTGCAGAAGAAGCTGGAGGCATTGAAGAAGGAGCTAAAAGGGAGCGATTCCGCTAGGCATGTGGGACTTGTGGATGCAGCCCTTAATTCGCTTAACAAGGATTCACGGGTGGTCAATCTGTTGAAATCAGAGCACTACATTTTGGCCACCGTGCTCGATCCTAGATTTAAAGCCTACCTTGGATCTCTCTTTCCGGCAGACACAGGTCTGCTGGGGTTGAAAGACCTGCTGGTGACAAAATTGTCAAGTCAAGCGGAACGCGACCTGTCAACATCTCCTCCTTCACATTCTCCCGCAACTGGGGGTGCGATGAAAAGGCTCAGAATTCCGAGCCCACCCGCTGGCGGTGATGCAGGGCAGTCTGGAGCGACTGCTGATGCTGACATCTGGTCCGGACTGAAGGACCTGACAACGATTACGGACATGTCGTCTACTGTCACTGCATATGATTCTCTCAACATTGATAGAATGGTGGAGGATTATATGAGTGACCGCATCCAAGTAGGCACGTCACACAGTCCGTACTTATACTGGCAGGAAAAAGAGGCAATTTGGAGGCCCTTGCACAAACTGGCTTTATTCTACCTAAGTTGCCCTCCCACAAGTGTGTACTCCGAAAGAGTGTTTAGTGCCGCCGCTCACCTTGTCAGCAATCGGCGTACGAGGTTACATCCAGAAAATGTGGAGAAGATGATGTTCATTAAAATGAATTATAATCAATTCCTCCGCGGAGACATTGACCAGCAGCAATTGCCTCCACAAAGTACACAGGGAGCTGAGATGGTGGATTCCAGTGGGGACGAATTGATAATCTGTGAGGAGGGGGATGTACACGGTGATATATCGGAGGGTGAAGATGAGGTGGACATCTTGCCTCTGTAGAGCCAGTTTGTGCAAGGAGAGATTAATTGCTTCTTTTTTGGGGGGGGTCCAAACCAACCCGTCATATCAGTCACAGTCGTGTGGCAGACCCTGTCACTGAAATGATGGGTTGGTTAAAGTGTGCATGTCCTGTTTTGTTTATACAACATAAGGGTGGGTGGGAGGGCCCAAGGACAATTCCATCTTGCACCTCTTTTTTCTTTTCTTTTTCTTTGCATCATGTGCTGATTGGGGAGGTTTTTTTTGGAAGGGACATCCTGCGTGACACTGCAGTGCCACTCCTAGATGGGCCCGGTGTTTGTGTCGGCCACTAGGGTCGCTAATCTTACTCACACAGCTACCTCATTGCGCCTCTTTTTTTCTTTGCGTCATGTGCTGTTTGGGGAGGGTTTTTTGGAAGGGCCATCCTGCGTGACACTGCAGTGCCACTCCTAGATGGGCCCGGTGTTTGTGTCGGCCACTAGGGTCGCTAATCTTACTCACACAGCTACCTCATTGCGCCTCTTTTTTTCTTTGCGTCATGTGCTGTTTGGGGAGGGTTTTTTGGAAGGGCCATCCTGCGTGACACTGCAGTGCCACTCCTAGATGGGCCCGGTGTTTGTGTCGGCCACTAGGGTCGCTAATCTTACTCACACAGCTACCTCATTGCGCCTCTTTTTTTCTTTGCGTCATGTGCTGTTTGGGGAGGGTTTTTTGGAAGGGACATCCTGCGTGACACTGCAGTGCCACTCCTAGATGGGCCCGGTGTTTGTGTCGGCCACTAGGGTCGCTTATCTTACTCACACAGCGACCTTGGTGCAAATTTTAGGACTAAAAATAATATTGTGAGGTGTGAGGTATTCAGAATAGACTGAAAATGAGTGTAAATTATGGTTTTTGAGGTTAATAATACTTTGGGATCAAAATGACCCCCAAATTCTATGATTTAAGCTGTTTTTTAGTGTTTTTTGAAAAAAACACCCGAATCCAAAACACACCCGAATCCGACAAAAAAAATTCGGTGAGGTTTTGCCAAAACGCGTTCGAACCCAAAACACGGCCGCGGAACCGAACCCAAAACCAAAACACAAAACCCGAAAAATTTCAGGCGCTCATCTCTAGAAGCAATATCAACTGTGGTTAAGGTGTCTTGTACTGCAGAATTATTTATCTTGTATGGATTATTGCTAAAATATAAACTTTAACTTGGATGTGATGAAGCAACCTCTGTTTCTGAGATCATACATTATTTGACACTTGAACTCCTCATTAGAACGCTACCTGGTGTAATGTGTGTAAGTGGTGCTACTGTGTGGCGTAATTTGAATAATGGAGACGACTGTGCAGCGTAATATGAATTGGTATTATTTTGTGGCCATGCTGCTTCCCCATGAAGCCACGGCCCTATATTTTGGCACGCACCTATGGTGCGCACTGGCTCTATTTTAAATATGCTGGGGCGCCAATGCTGTTTCTTGCACACAGCGCTAAAATGTCTAGTTACGGCACTGATAAGGGGTACTACTGTGTAGCGTAATGTGAATAAGGGGCTCTAGTGTATGGTGTTCTGGTGTAAGGAGCATGACTACTTTGTAGTATAATGTGTAAGGAGCTGTACTGTGTGGCATAATGTGTATAAGGGGTACTACTGTGTAGCGTAATGTGAATAAGGGGCTCTAGTGTATGGTGTTCTGGTGTAAGGAGCATGACTACTTTGTAGTATAATGTGTAAGGAGCTGTACTGTGGGACTAAACATAATAAAGGGATACTACTGTGTAGCTTAATGTTAAAAAAGGGCTCTAATGTGTGGTGTACAGTGTATAAGGGGGAATTCTGTTTGAATAAGGGACGCTCCTATGCATTGTAATGTGAGTAAGGGGCACTACTGTGTGACGTAATTTGATTTGGGGGTACTATTGTGTGGCCACATCCTTTCCCCAAGAGACCAAGCCCATCTTCAGTGCATGCACCTTGGACATATTATCAGAGACTTGCTTTTGTGTGTGTACGTGTGCATGGTCTTCTATGAAATATTAACACTTTTTCGGTTATTGGTAAAGCTGAAACTGTGTCACTAATGCCACTTTCACAGGTCCTTCCCGGGTGCTACCTCCTTGAGACCCCTTTCAGACTGGCAGCCCCTACATGGCATATAGTCGACCCGGCAAACCCGTTCACACTGCCCTTCAACCCGGGTTGTACCCGTGTAAAACTCTGCTTTAATAGCGGGTTGAAGTACCGGGTTGCTTGACCTGGGTTATTTCCTCTGGCCCCTTTCACATGGCACAAAAACCCGGGTTGGTGCGTGTTCACGTGCAATGATAACCCGGGTTATTTTTGGCAGTGTGAAAGGGGCATTAGTGAAAGAATAGGAAGCGAGAGTGCATGTTCTTATATTTACCTAACTTGGGTTACATGCCTTTTTAATTCAATGCAATATGTGAATAAAACAAATACTTATTATTTTACACCATTTTTGCATGGCTTTATCTGTGTGACATCTGAGCACACCTGTAGTGTAGTAGGTCTTTCAGTTATTAAGTTTTTAGCCTTTTTGATATCAAAATCTTCATCGCTAATTGGAAGTTTGATTTATCTCCTACCTAACCATCAAATTTAATCCCCTAAATTTATGGGGCCCGGCCCATCACCAGACCCCACTCCCTCTACAGACACCATCCCCATTAGGGCTGCTTCTAGAATTTCTCCGGGCTGGTTTTGCAACCCAATCCACCCCTGGAGCCAGCACATGGGCCCTCTCCTCTCTTAGGGGATCATTCCGACCCGTTTGCATGCAGCAGTTTGTAGCTGCGGTGCGAACGGGTCCAGAATGCGCATGAGCGGCGGCCACACTGCGCGTGCGCGACAGGGGTCGCCGGGTTACGTTGCGGTTTTACAAAGAAAGTGGTTGCAGAACCAACCGCAAGAAGATTGACAGAAAGAAGGCGTACCTGGGAGACCGTTTTCGGGGAGTGGAGAGGAAAACGCAGGCGTGTCCAGCAGAACGGAGGGCGGATGTCTGACGTCAAAGCCGGCCCCAGCATTGCTGGGAACGCCGCACAGGGTAAGTATGTCCAGGGCTAGTCTTGTTTTACTTGAAATTTTTTTAGCTTAGCAGGGCTGCATAAGCGATCGCAGCCCTGCTAAGCTAAAATACACTCCCCCATAGGCGTGGACCAGTTGATGGCAGCAGCAGCAAAAAGTTGCTACGTGCGATCAACTCGGAATGACCACCTTAAACCGAATCTGTCTCTATCAAACATACAGTATTTATCTCATATAAATTAGGTAACTGGTTAGGAAAAGGTTACACATCCAATAATACATATATATAGTAGTGATGTGCACCGGACATTTTTCGGGTTTTGTGTTTTGGTTTTGGATTCGGTTCCGCGGCCGTGTTTCGGATTCGGACGCGTTTTGGCAAAACCTCCCTGAAATGTTTTTGTCGGATTTGGGTGTGTTTTGGATTCGGGTGTTTTTTTTTACAAAAACCCCTCTAAAACAGCTCAAATCATAGAATTTGGGGGTCATTATGATCCCATAGTATTATTAACCTCAATAACCATAATTTCCACTCATTTACAGTCTATTCTGAACACCTCACACCTCACAATATTATTTTTAGTCCTAAAATTTGCACCAAGGTCATTGGATGACTAAGCTAAGCGACCCAAGTGACCGACACAAACACCTGGCCCATCTAGGAGTGGCACTGCAGTGTCAGACAGGATGGCACTTCAAATAATAGTCCCCAAACAGCACATGATGCAAAGAAAAAAAGAGGTGCACTGTGGTCGCTGGATAGCTAAGCTAAGCGACCAAGCGGCCGACACAAACACCTGGCCCATCTAGGAGTGGCACTGCAGTGTCAGACAGGATGGCACTTCAAAAAATAGTCCCCAAACAGCACATTATGCAAAGAAAAAAAGAGGTGCACCAAGGTCGCTGGATGGCTAAGCTAAGCGACCCAAGTGGCCGACACAAACACCTGGCCCATCTAGGAGTTACACTGTAGTGTCAGACAGGATGGCACTTCAAAAAATAGTCCCCAAACAGCACATGATGCAAAGAAAAAAAGAGGTGCACCAAGGTCGCTGGATGGCTAAGCTTAGCGACTTAAGTGGCCGACACAAACACCTGGGCCATCTAGGAGTGGCACTGCAGTGTCAGACAGGATGGCTCTTTAAAAAAATAGTCCCCAAACAGCACATGATGCAAAGAAAAAAAGAGGCGCAATGAGGTAGCTGTGTGACTAAGATAAGTGACACAAGTGGCCGACACAAACACCTGGCCCATCTAGGAGTGGCACTGCAGTGTCAGACAGGATGGCACTTCAAAAAATAGTCCCCAAACAACACATGATGCAAAGAAAAAAAGAGGTGCACCAAGGTCGCTGGATGGCTAAGCTTAGCGACTTAAGTGGCCGACACAAACACCTGGGCCATCTAGGAGTGGCACTGCAGTGTCAGACAGGATGGCTCTTTAAAAAAATAGTCCCCAAACAGCACATGATGCAAAGAAAAAAAGAGGCGCAATGAGGTAGCTGTGTGACTAAGCTAAGTGACACAAGTGGCCGACACAAACACCTGGCCCATCTAGGAGTGGCACTGCAGTGTCAGACAGGATGGCACTTCAAAAAAATAGTCCCCAAACAGCACATGATGCAAAGAATAAAAGAGGTGCACCAAGGTCGCTGGATGGCTAAGCTAAGCGACTTAAGTGGCCGACACAAACACCTGGCCCATCTAGGAGTGGCACTGCAGTGTCAGACAGGATGGCACTTCAAATAATAGTCCCCAAACAGCACATGATGCAAAGAAAAAAAGAGGTGCACTGTGGTCGCTGGATGGCTAAGCTAAGCGACCCAAGCGGCCGACACAAACACCTGGCCCATCTAGGAGTGGCACTGCAGTGTCAGACAGGATGGCACTTCAAAAAATAGTCCCCAAACAGCACAAGATGCAAAGAAAAAAAGAGGTGCACCAAGGTCGCTGGATGGCTAAGCTAAGCGACCCAAGTGGCCGAAACAAACACCTGGCCCATCTAGGAGTGGCACTGCAGTGTCAGACAGGATGGCACTTCAAAAAATAGTCCCCAAACAGCACATGATGCAAAGAAAAAAAGAGGTGCACCAAGGTCGCTGGATGGCTAAGCTAAGCGACTTAAGTGTCCGACACAAACACCTGGGCCATCTAGGAGTGGCACTGCAGTGTCAGACAGGATGGCTCTTTAAAAAAATAGTCCCCAAACAGCACATGATGCAAAGAAAAAAAGAGGCGCAATGAGGTAGCTGTGTGACTAAGCTAAGTGACCCAAGTGGCCGACACAAACACCTGGCCCATCTAGGAGTGGCACTGCAGTGTCAGACAGGATGGCAGATTTAAAAAATAGTCCCCAAACAGCACATGATGCAAAGAAAAAAAGAGGTGCACCAAGGTCGCTGGATGGCTAAGCTAAGCGACCCAAGTGGCCGACACAAACACCTGGGCCATCTAGGAGTGGCACTGCAGTGTCAGACAGGATGGCACTTCCAAAAATTGTCCCCAAACAGCACATGATGCAAAGAAAAATGAAAGAAAAAAGGGATGCAAGATGGAATGGTCCTTGGGCCCTCCCACCAACCCTTATGTTGTATAAACAGGACATGCACACTTTAACAAACCCATCATTTCAGCGACAGGGTCTGACACACGACTGTGCTTGATATGACTGGTTGGTTTGGGCCCCCACCAAAAAAGAAGCAATCAATCTCTCCTTGCACAAACTGACTCTACATAGTCAAGATGTCCACCTCCTACTCATCATCCAATTCCTCACCCCTTTCACTGTGTACATCCCCCTCCTCACAGATTATTAATTCGTCCCCACTGGAATCCACCATCTCAGGTCCCTGTGTACTTTCTGGAGGCAATTGCTGGTGAATGTCTCCACGCAGGAATTGATTATAATTCATTTTGATGAACATCATCTTCTCCACATTTTCTGGAAGTAACCTCGTACGCCAATTGCTGACAAGGTGAGCGGCTGTACTAAACACTCTTTCGGAGTACACACTGGAGGGGGGGGGGGGCAACTTAGGTAGAATAAAGCCAGTTTCTGCAAGGGCCTCCAAATTGCCTCTTTTTCTGCCAGTATACGTACGGACTGTCTGACGTGCCTACTTGGATGCGGTCACTCATATAATCCTCCACCATTCTTTCAATGGTGACAGAATCATATGCAGTGACAGTAGACGACATGTCAGTAATCGTTGGCAGGTCCTTTAGTCCGGACCGGATGTCAGCACTCGCTCCAGACTGCCCTGCATCACTGCCAGCGGATGGGCTCGGAATTCTTAGCCTTTTCCTCGCAGCCCCAGTTGCGGGAGAATGTGAAGGAGGAGCTGTTGACGGGTCACGTTCCGCTTGACTTGACAAGTGTCTCACCAGCAGGCCTTTGAACCTCTGCAGACTTGTGTCTGCCGGAAAGAGAGATACAACATAGGCTTTAAACCTAGGATCGAGCACGGTGGCCAAAATGTAGTGCTCTGATTTCAACAGATTGACCACCCGTGAATCCTGGTTAAGCGAATTAAGGGCTCCATCCACAAGTCCCACATGCCTAGCGGAATCGCTCCGTTTCAGCTCCTCCTTCAATCCCTCCAGCTTCTTCTGCGAAAGCCTGATGAGGGGAATGACCTGACTCAGGCTGGCAGGTTCTGAATTGGCTTCACGTGTGGCAAGTTCAAAGGGTCGCAGAACCTTGCACAACGTTGCAATCTTTCTCCACTGCGCTTGAGTCAGGTGCATTCCCCCTCCTTTGCCTATATCGTAGGTAGCTGTATAGGCTTGAATGGCCTTTTGCTCCTCCTCCATCCTCTGAAGCATATATAGGGTTGAATTCCACCTCGTTACCACCTCTTGCTTCAGATGATGGCGGGGCAGGTTCAGGAGTGTTTGCTGGTGTTCCAGTCTTTGGCACGCGGTGGCTGAATGCCGAAAGTGGCCCACAATTCTTCTGGCCACCGACAGCATCTCTTGCACGCCCCTGTTGTTTTTTAAATAATTCTGCACCACCAAATTCAATGTATGAGCAAAACATGGGACGTGCTGGAATTTGCCCACATGTAATGCACGTACAATATTGGTGGCGTTGTCCAATGTCACAAATCCCCAGGAGAGTCCAATTGGGGTAAGCCATTCTGCGAGGATGTTCCTCAGTTTCCGTAAGAGGTTGTCAGCTGGGGATCCGGTCTCTAAGTCGACAGTAACTAGGTCGAAAATGTCTAGGTCGACCACTATTGGTCGACAGTGACTAGGTCGACAGGGTGTCTAGGTCGACAGGTCAAAAGTTCAACATGAGTTTTTCACAATTTTTTTCTTTTTTTGAACCTTATCGATCCACGTGGACTACGATTGGAACGGTAATTTGTGCGGAGCGAAGGCACCATGTCCGAAGCATGGCGAGCGAAGCGAGCCATGCGAGGGGACGCGGTGCACTAATTGGGGTTCCCGGTCCCTCTATGAAGAAAACGACACCAAAATAACATAAAAAACTCATGTTGACCTTTTGACCTGTCAACCTAGAACATGTCGACCTAAAGACCCTGTCGATCTAGACACCCTGTCGACCTAGTTACTGTCGACCAATAGTGGTCGACCTGGACATTGTCGACCTAGTTACTGTCGACCTTCAATACCACACCCGTCAGCTGTGTGACTCTTATGGAAAGCGGTGATACAAAGCGTAGCCTGCCTAGGAATGAGTTGGCATTTGCGAGATGCTGCTACTGGTGCCGCCGCTGCTGTTCTTGCTGCGGGAGGCAATACATCTACCCAGTGGGCTTTCACAGTCATATAGTCCTGAGTCTGCCCTGCTCCACTTGTCCACATGTCCGTGGTTAAGTGGACATTGGGTACAACTGCATATTTTAGGACACTGGTGACTCTTTTTCTGACGTCTGTGTACATTCTCGGTATCGCCTGCCTAGAGAAATGGAATCTAGATGGTATTTGGTACCGGGGACACAGTACCTCAAACAATTCTCTGTTTCCGTGTTTCCGGTGGATACCGGAATTCTCTGTTTCTGTGTTTCCGGTGGATACCGGAAACACATTTAACACCACCCAGGCTGCCAAGGCCTGAGTTATCCGCTTTGCAGCAGGATGACTGCTGTGATATTTCATCTTCCTCGCAAAGGACTGTTGGACAGTCAATTGCTTACTGGAAGTAGTACAAGTGGTCTTCCGACTTCCCCTCTGGGATGACGATCGGCTCCCAGCAGCAACAACAGCAGCCCTAGCAGCAGTAGGCGTTACACTCAAGGATGCATCGGAGGAATCCCAGGCAGGAGAGGACTCGTCAGACTTGACAGTGACATGGCCTGGAGGACTATTGGCTTTCCTGTCTAAGGAGGAAATTGACACTGAGGGAGTTGGTGGTGTGGTTTGCAGGAGCTTGGTTACAAGAGGAAGGGATTTAGTTGTCAGTGGACTGCTTCTGCTGTCACCCAAAGTTTTTTAACTTGTCAATGACTTCTGATGAATACGCTCCAGGTGACGTATAAGGGAGGATTTTCCTAGGTGGTTAACGTCCTTACCCCTACTTATTACAGCTTGACAAAGGCAACACACGGCTTAACAAATGTTGTCCGCATTTCTGTTAAAATAATTTCACACCGACAAGGTGATTTTTTTTTGTAATTTGACCAGGCATGTCAATGGCCATATTTGTCCCACGGACAACAGGTGTCTCCCTGGGTGCCTGACTTAAACAAACCACCTCACCATCAGAATCCTCCTTGTCAATTTCCTCCTCAACGCTAGAAACACCCATATCCTCATCCTGGTGTACTTCAACAGTGACATCTTCAATTTGACTATTAGGAACTGGACTGCGGGTGCTCCTTCCAGCACTTGCAGGGGTCATGCAAATGGTGGAAGGCGCCACCTCTTCCCGTCCAGTGTTGGGAAGGTCAGGCTTTGCAACCGACACAATTGGACTCTCCTTGGGGATTTGTGATTTAGAAGAACGCACAGTTCTTTGCTGTGCTTTTGCCAGCTTAAGTCTTTTCATTTTTCTAGCGGGAGGATGAGTGTTTCCATCCTCATGTGAAGCTCACCCACTAGACATGAGGAACATAGGAGAGAGCCTCAGCCGTTCCTTGCCACTCCGTGTCGTAAATGGCATATTGGCAAGTTTACGCTTCTCCTCAGTTGCTTTTAATTTAGATTTTTGGGTCATTTTACTGAACTTTTGTTTTTTGGATTTTACATGCTCTCTACTATGACATTGGGCATCGGCCTTGGCAGACGACGTTGATGGCATTTCATCCTCTCGGCCATGACTAGTGGCAGCAGCTTCAGCAAGAGGTGGAAGTGGATCTTGATCTTTCCCTATTTTACCTAGAGATGAGCGCCTGAAATTTTTCGGGTTTTGTGTTTTGGTTTTGGGTTCGGTTCCGCGGCCGTGTTTTGGGTTCGAACGCGTTTTGGCAAAACCTCACCGAATTTTTTTTGTCGGATTCGGGTGTGTTTTGGATTCGGGTGTTTTTTTCAAAAAACACTAAAAAACAGCTTAAATCATAGAATTTGGGGGTCATTTTGATCCCAAAGTATTATTAACCTCAAAAACCATAATTTACACTCATTTTCAGTCTATTCTGAATACCTCACACCTCACAATATTATTTTTAGTCCTAAAATTTGCACCGAGGTCGCTGTGTGAGTAAGATAAGCGACCCTAGTGGCCGACACAAACACCGGGCCCATCTAGGAGTGGCACTGCAGTGTCACGCAGGATGTCCCTTCCAAAAAACCCTCCCCAAACAGCACATGACGCAAAGAAAAAAAGAGGCGCAATGAGGTAGCTGTGTGAGTAAGATTAGCGACCCTAGTGGCCGTCACAAACACCGGGCCCATCTAGGAGTGGCACTGCAGTGTCACGCAGGATGGCCCTTCCAAAAAACCCTCCCCAAACAGCACATGACGCAAAGAAAAAAAGAGGCGCAATGAGGTAGCTGTGTGAGTAAGATTAGCGACCCTAGTGGCCGACACAAACACCGGGCCCATCTAGGAGTGGCACTGCAGTGTCGCGCAGGATGTCCCTTCCAAAAAACCCTCCCCAAACAGCACATGACGCAAAGAAAAAAAGAGGCGCAATGAGGTAGCTGTGTGAGTAAGATTAGCGACCCTAGTGGCCGACACAAACACCGGGCCCATCTAGGAGTGGCACTGCAGTGTCACGCAGGATGTCCCTTCCAAAAAACCCTCCCCAAACAGCACATGACGCAAAGAAAAAAAGAGGCGCAATGAGGTAGCTGACTGTGTGAGTAAGATTAGCGACCCTAGTGGCCGACACAAACACCGGGCCCATTTAGGAGTGGCACTGCAGTGTCACGCAGGATGTCCCTTCCAAAAAACCCTCCCCAATCAGCACATGATGCAAAGAAAAAGAAAAGAAAAAAGAGGTGCAAGATGGAATTGTCCTTGGGCCCTCCCACCCACCCTTATGTTGTATAAACAAAACAGGACATGCACACTTTAACCAACCCATCATTTCAGTGACAGGGTCTGCCACACGACTGTGACTGATATGACGGGTTGGTTTGGACCCCCCCAAAAAAGAAGCAATTAATCTCTCCTTGCACAAACTGGCTCTACAGAGGCAAGATGTCCACCTCATCATCACCCTCCGATATATCACCGTGTACATCCCCCTCCTCACAGATTATCAATTCGTCCCCACTGGAATCCACCATCTCAGCTCCCTGTGTACTTTGTGGAGGCAATTGCTGCTGGTCAATGTCTCCGCGGAGGAATTGATTATAATTCATTTTAATGAACATCATCTTCTCCACATTTTCTGGATGTAACCTCGTACGCCGATTGCTGACAAGGTGAGCGGCGGCACTAAACACTCTTTCGGAGTACACACTTGTGGGAGGGCAACTTAGGTAGAATAAAGCCAGTTTGTGCAAGGGCCTCCAAATTGCCTCTTTTTCCTGCCAGTATAAGTACGGACTGTGTGACGTGCCTACTTGGATGCGGTCACTCATATAATCCTCCACCATTCTATCAATGTTGAGAGAATCATATGCAGTGACAGTAGACGACATGTCCGTAATCGTTGTCAGGTCCTTCAGTCCGGACCAGATGTCAGCATCAGCAGTCGCTCCAGACTGCCCTGCATCCCCGCCAGCGGGTGGGCTCGGAATTCTGAGCCTTTTCCTCGCACCCCCAGTTGCGGGAGAATGTGAAGGAGGAGATGTTGACAGGTCGCGTTCCGCTTGACTTGACAATTTTGTCACCAGCAGGTCTTTCAACCCCAGCAGACTTGTGTCTGCCGGAAAGAGAGATCCAAGGTAGGCTTTAAATCTAGGATCGAGCACGGTGGCCAAAATGTAGTGCTCTGATTTCAACAGATTGACCACCCGTGAATCCTTGTTAAGCGAATTAAGGGCTCCATCCACAAGTCCCACATGCCTAGCGGAATCGCTCCGTGTTAGCTCCTCCTTCAATGTCTCCAGCTTCTTCTGCAAAAGCCTGATGAGGGGAATGACCTGACTCAGGCTGGCAGTGTCTGAACTGACTTCACGTGTGGCAAGTTCAAAGGGCATCAGAACCTTGCACAACGTTGAAATCATTCTCCACTGCGCTTGAGACAGGTGCATTCCACCTACTATATCGTGCTCAATTGTATAGGCTTGAATGGCCTTTTGCTGCTCCTCCAACCTCTGAAGCATATAGAGGGTTGAATTCCACCTCGTTACCACTTCTTGCTTCAGATGATGGCAGGGCAGGTTCAGTAGTTTTTGGTGGTGCTCCAGTCTTCTGTACGTGGTGCCTGTACGCCGAAAGTGTCCCGCAATTCTTCTGGCCACCGACAGCATCTCTTGCACGCCCCTGTCGTTTTTTAAAAAATTCTGCACCACCAAATTCAAGGTATGTGCAAAACATGGGACGTGCTGGAATTTGCCCATATTTAATGCACACACAATATTGCTGGCGTTGTCCGATGCCACAAATCCACAGGAGAGTCCAATTGGGGTAAGCCATTCCGCGATGATCTTCCTCAGTTGCCGTAAGAGGTTTTCAGCTGTGTGCGTATTCTGGAAAGCGGTGATACAAAGCGTAGCCTGCCTAGGAAAGAGTTGGCGTTTGCGAGATGCTGCTACTGGTGCCGCCGCTGCTGTTCTTGCGGCGGGAGTCCATACATCTACCCAGTGGGCTGTCACAGTCATATAGTCCTGACCCTGCCCTGCTCCACTTGTCCACATGTCCGTGGTTAAGTGGACATTTGGTACAACTGCATTTTTTAGGACACTGGTGAGTCTTTTTCTGACGTCCGTGTACATTCTCGGTATCGCCTGCCTAGAGAAGTGGAACCTAGATGGTATTTGGTAACGGGGGCACACTGCCTCAATAAATTGTCTAGTTCCCTGTGAACTAACGGCGGATACCGGACGCACGTCTAACACCAACATAGTTGTCAAGGCCTCAGTTATCCGCTTTGCAGCAGGATGACTGCTGTGATATTTCATCTTCCTCGCAAAGGACTGTTGAACAGTCAATTGCTTACTGGAAGTAGTACAAGTGGGCTTACGACTTCCCCTCTGGGATGACCATCGACTCCCAGCGGCAACAACAGCAGCGCCAGCAGCAGTAGGCGTTACACGCAAGGATGCATCGGAGGAATCCCAGGCAGGAGAGGACTCGTCAGAATTGCCAGTGACATGGCCTGCAGGACTATTGGCATTCCTGGGGAAGGAGGAAATTGACACTGAGGGAGTTGGTGGGGTGGTTTGCGTGAGCTTGGTTACAAGAGGAAGGGATTTACTGGTCAGTGGACTGCTTCCGCTGTCACCCAAAGTTTTTGAACTTGTCACTGACTTATTATGAATGCGCTGCAGGTGACGTATAAGGGAGGATGTTCCGAGGTGGTTAACGTCCTTACCCCTACTTATTACAGCTTGACAAAGGGAACACACGGCTTGACACCTGTTGTCCGCATTTCTGGTGAAATACCTCCACACCGAAGAGCTGATTTTTTTGGTATTTTCACCTGGCATGTCAACGGCCATATTCCTCCCACGGACAACAGGTGTCTCCCCGGGTGCCTGACTTAAACAAACCACCTCACCATCAGAATCCTCCTGGTCAATTTCCTCCCCAGCGCCAGCAACACCCATATCCTCCTCATCCTGGTGTACTTCAACACTGACATCTTCAATCTGACTATCAGGAACTGGACTGCGGGTGCTCCTTCCAGCACTTGCAGGGGGCGTGCAAATGGTGGAAGGCGCATGCTCTTCACGTCCAGTGTTGGGAAGGTCAGGCATCGCAACCGACACAATTGGACTCTCCTTGTGGATTTGGGATTTCGAAGAATGCACAGTTCTTTGCTGTGCTGCTTTTGCCAGCTTGAGTCTTTTCATTTTTCTAGCGAGAGGCTGAGTGCTTCCATCCTCATGTGAAGCTGAACCACTAGCCATGAACATAGGCCAGGGCCTCAGCCGTTCCTTGCCACTCCGTGTCGTAAATGGCATATTGGCAAGTTTACGCTTCTCCTCCGACAATTTTATTTTAGGTTTTGGAGTCCTTTTTTTTCTGATATTTGGTGTTTTGGATTTGACATGCTCTGTACTATGACATTGGGCATCGGCCTTGGCAGACGACGTTGCTGGCATTTCATCGTCTCGGCCATGACTAGTGGCAGCAGCTTCAGCACGAGGTGGAAGTGGATCTTGATCTTTCCCTAATTTTGGAACCTCAACATTTTTGTTCTCCATATTTTAATAGGCACAACTAAAAGGCACCTCAGGTAAACAATGGAGATGGATACTAGTATACAATTATGGACTGCCTGCCGAGTGCAGACACAGAGGTAGCCACAGCCGTGAACTACCGTACTGTACTGTGTCTGCTGCTAATATAGACTGGTTGATAAAGAGATAGTATACTCGTAACTAGTATGTATGTATAAAGAAAGAAAGAAAAACCACGGTTAGGTGGTATATACAATTATGGACGGGCTGCCGAGTGCCGACACAGAGGTAGCCACAGCCGTGAACTACCGCACTGTACTGTGTCTGCTGCTAATATATAGACTGGTTGATAAAGAGATAGTATACTCGTAACTAGTATGTATGTATAAAGAAAGAAAGAAAAACCACGGTTAGGTGGTATATACAATTATGGACGGGCTGCCGAGTGCCGACACAGAGGTAGCCACAGCCGTGAACTACCGCACTGTACTGTGTCTGCTGCTAATATATAGACTGGTTGATAAAGAGATAGTATACTCGTAACTAGTATGTATGTATAAAGAAAGAAAAAAAAACCACGGTTAGGTGGTATATACAATTATGGACGGGCTGCCGAGTGCCGACACAGAGGTAGCCACAGCCGTGAACTACCGCACTGTACTGTGTCTGCTGCTAATATAGACTGGTTGATAAAGAGATAGTATACTCGTAACTAGTATGACTATAAAGAAAGAAAAAAAAACCACGGTTAGGTGGTATATACAATTATGGACGGGCTGCCGAGTGCCGACACAGAGGTAGCCACAGCCGTGAACTACCGCACTGTACTGTGTCTGCTGCTAATATATAGACTGGTTGATAAAGAGATAGTATACTCGTAACTAGTATGTATGTATAAAGAAAGAAAAAAAAACCACGGTTAGGTGGTATATACAATTATGGACGGGCTGCCGAGTGCCGACACAGAGGTAGCCACAGCCGTGAACTACCACACTGTACTGTGTCTGCTGCTAATATAGACTGGTTGATAAAGAGATAGTATACTCGTAACTAGTATGTATGTATAAAGAAAGAAAAAAATACCACGGTTAGGTGGTATATACAATTATGGACGGGCTGCCGAGTGCCGACACAGAGGTAGCCACAGCCGTGAACTACCGCACTGTACTGTGTCTGCTGCTAATATATAGACTGGTTGATAAAGAGATAGTATACTCGTAACTAGTATGTATGTATAAAGAAAGAAAAAAAAACCACGGTTAGGTGGTATATACAATTATGGACGGGCTGCCGAGTGCCGACACAGAGGTAGCCACAGCCGTGAACTACCGCACTGTACTGTGTCTGCTGCTAATATATAGACTGGTTGATAAAGAGATAGTATACTCGTAACTAGTATGTATGTATAAAGAAAGAAAGAAAAACCACGGTTAGGTGGTATATACAATTATGGACGGGCTGCCGAGTGCCGACACAGAGGTAGCCACAGCCGTGAACTACCGCACTGTACTGTGTCTGCTGCTAATATAGACTGGTTGATAAAGAGATAGTATACTCGTAACTAGTATGTATGTATAAAGAAAGAAAAAAAAAACCACGGTTAGGTGATATATACAATTATGGACGGGCTGCCGAGTGCCGACACAGAGGTAGCCACAGCCGTGAACTACCGCACTGTACTGTGTCTGCTGCTAATATAGACTGGTTGATAAAGAGATAGTATACTCGTAACTAGTATGTATGTATAAAGAAAGAAAAAAAAAAACCACGGTTAGGTGGTATATACAATTATGGACGGGCTGCCGAGTGCCGACACAGAGGTAGCCACAGCCGTGAACTACCGCACTGTACTGTGTCTGCTGCTAATATAGACTGGTTGATAAAGAGATAGTATACTCGTAACTAGTATGACTATAAAGAAAGAAAAAAAAACCACGGTTAGGTGGTATATACAATTATGGACGGGCTGCCGAGTGCCGACACAGAGGTAGCCACAGCCGTGAACTACCGCACTGTACTGTGTCTGCTGCTAATATAGACTGGTTGATAAAGAGATAGTATACTACTAATATTATATATACTGGTGGTCAGGTCACTGGTCACTAGTCACACTGGCAGTGGCACTCCTGCAGCAAAAGTGTGCACTGTTTAATTTTAATATAATATTATGTACTCCTGGCTCCTGCTATAACCTATAACTGGCACTGCAGTGCTCCCCAGTCTCCCCCACAATTATAAGCTGTGTGAGCTGAGCACAGTCAGATATATATATACATTGATGCAGCACACTGGGCTGAGCAGTGCACACAGATATGGTATGTGACTGAGTCACTGTGTGTATCGTTTTTTTCAGGCAGAGAACGGATATATTAAATAAAACAAACAACTGCACTGTCTGGTGGTCACTGTGGTCGTCAGTCACTAAACTCTGCACTCTCTTCTACAGTATCACAGCCTCAGGTCAATCTCTCTCTCTCTCTCTCAACCCTAATCTAAATGGAGAGGACGCCAGCCACGTCCTCTCCCTATCAATCTCAATGCACGTGTGAAAATGGCGGCGACGCGCGGCTCCTTATATAGAATCCGAGTCTCGCGAGAATCCGACAGCGTCATGATGACGTTCGGGCGCCCTCGGGTTAACCGAGCAAGGCGGGAGGATCCGAGTCTGCTCGGACCCGTGAAAAAAACATGAAGTTCGTGCGGGTTCGGATTCAGAGAAACCGAACCCGCTCATCTCTAATTTTACCCTCCACAGTTTTGTTCTCCATTTTTTAATGTGTGGAATTATATGCCAGTAATATATCAATAGCAATGGCCTACTGTACCGTACTGCTATATATTATATACTGGTGGTCAGCAAAATTATGCACTGTCCTCCTACTATATATACTGCGCACAACAACTAAAATGCACCACAGGAATGGATGTATAGTATACTTGACGACACAGAGGTAGTTAGAGCAGTGGCTTACTGTACCATACTTCTATATATTATATACTGGTGGTCAGCAAAATTATGCACTGTCCTCCTACTATATATACTGCGCACAACAACTAAAATGCACCACAGGTATGGATGGATAGTATACTTGACGACACAGAGGAAGGTAGAGCAGTGGCCTATTTTACCGTACTGCTATATATTATATACTGGGGGTCAGCAAAATCATGCACTGTCCTCCTACTATATATACTGCGCACAACAACTAAAATGCACCACAGGAATGGATGTATAGTATACTTGACGACACAGAGGTAGGTAGAGCAGTGGCCTACTGTACCGTACTGCTATATATTATATACTGGTGGTCAGCAAAATTATGCACTGTCCTCCTACTATATATACTGCGCACAACAACGAAAATGCACCACAGGTATGGATGGATAGTATACTTGACGACACAGAGGTAGGTAGAGCAGTAGCCTATTGTACCGTACTGCTATATATTATATACTGGTGGTCAGCAAAATTATGCACTGTCCTCCTACTATATATACTGCGCACAACAACGAAAATGCACCACAGGTATGGATGGATAGTATACTTGACGACACAGAGGTAGGTAGAGCAGTGGCCTACTGTACCGTACTGCTATATATTATATACTGGTGGTCAGCAAAATGTGCAAAACTGAAATGCACCACAGGTATGGATGGATAATATACTTGACGACACAGAGGTAGGTTGAGCAGTGGACTACTGTACCGTACTGCTATATATATAGTTATACTGGTGGTCAGCAAAATTCTGCACTGTTCTCCTACTATATACTACAATGCAGCACAGATATGGAGCGTTTTTCAGGCAGAGAACGTATAATACTGGTGGTCACTGGTCAGCAAAACTCTGCACTGTCCTCCTACTATATAATACTGCGGGTCCTCAGTCCCCACAATAAAGCAATTAGCACACTGAGCACAGATATTTGCAGCACACTGAGCACAGATATGGAGCGTTTTTCAGGCAGAGAACGTATAATACTGGTGGTCACTGGTCAGCAAAACTCTGCACTGTCCTCCTACTATATAATACTGCTGGTCCCCAATCCCCACAATAAAGCAATTAGCACACTGAGCACAGATATTTGCAGCACACTGAGCACAGATATTGAGCGTTTTTAAGGCAGAGAACGTAGATTTTTGCACTTGCAGCACACTGAGCACAGATATTTGCAGCACACTGAGCACAGATATTTGCAGCACACTGAGCACAGATATTTGCAGCCCACTGAACATAGAAACTGAGAGGACGCCAGCCACGTCCTCTCACGATCATCTCCAATGCACGAGTGAAAAATAGCGGCGACGCGCGGCTCCTTATATAGAATACGAATCTCGCGAGAATCCGACCGCGGGATGATGACGTTTGGGCACGCTCGGGTTAACCCGTGCAAAAAAGGTGAAGTTCGGGCGGGTTCGGATCCCGCTCATCACTAAAAAAAAACGTCAATTTCGGAGCGGTTTTCGGCAAAATAAATCATCAGTTAAGTGGTTAAACATAAAAACAAATTACCACTGATACTGGAGATTAAAAACAAAGCTCAAATATCATACCTACTGTAGGATTTTGTGATGATGATGAACAATAACAGTGTATTTGTATTAAAGCTTGAGCAGTCTGTTTCCTATTCAGCAGTATTGCTTCTTAATTGAAGAAAGCTAAAATACATAATGAACAAAGCAAATATGGTCAAATGCACTTCAGATGAATGGGGTCATTCCGAGTTGATCGTAGCTGTGCTAAATTTAACACAGCTACGATCATGTTCCCAGACTTGCGGGGGGACGCCCAGCACAGGGCTAGCCCGCCCTGTATGTCTGTCCGGCCCCCCCACGCACAAGTACAAAAGCATCGCACAGCAAGCTTTTGTAGTTGTTGAGTAACTCCCGGCCAGCGCAGCTCCTGCGGCTGACCGGGAGTTGCTCGACGCTGCCCCTGGTCGCAGTGGCTACATGTGATGTCCCAGAGCCGCTGCGGCCCGCCCCCCCATTCGCTACCAGTTATAACCACAATTATGTTTGTAACCCAATGGTTAAATAATATTAAAATAAGTATAAAGATGTAATACATGTATATGTATATAATGTATTTATATGTGAATAATATGTATCTGATACATGGACTGAGAAAATGAATATGTATATAATATTTATATATATGGATACTATGCACGTGTGATAAAGCCTGAGAAAATGTTCTAGTAAGAGACTTGAAGGGGGAGAATATGCTAGAAGTCCCTCGCGGAGAGGAGGGAGCCAACAACCGTTGGAAAAAGGGGTTTAACGGACGGACTGGGAATCACTGCGGGAGAGAGCCCGGACTGAGAGGTAGCTCCGGCGGAGGTCAGGAGACGGAGAGACATTAAACGGGACAGTATTAAGACCGGAGCGGAGAGCACCGAGGCTGTGAAGGACGCTGGATTGTGGAGCCCGCAACAAATGCCGGAGCCCTTACCTGATAGCCCAGCCATCGGAACGGAGCCCCGTGTGACCACAGCAATCCACAAAGTGCGTCATAGGTGAGAGGGGCCGGTGGCAGAAAGAGATAGGGCTCAGGGACAGCAGCTACGGGAGAGACCCGACGACGCAGCGTCACACCCGAGGAGGAGTTGGGGAGTGGGCATTCATTAAATGAGAGGTGATTGCTCCATACACCCATCTATCACACCTCAAACCCCAATAGGAGTTGGGGGAGTGGGCATTCATTAAAGGAGAGGTGATTGCTCTATACACCCATCAATCAAACCTCATTCCCCAATAGCTTTCTTCCCATGAACTTATACAGCTCATCAGCATATGAATAGATCGCAGGCTCCCTCTAGTGGGAAATCAATATAAAATAAAAGTATAAATACTGACAACATTATAATAGGCTTACTAGACTATAGCAGCTTATCTATACTTATAACACAGGAGAAACTAAGTGCAGATTAGAGTATGTACTAAACCACCTAAGAGTAAGCCTATTAAATTTATATAGATAATACAGCATCTTTAATTCAGAACAACTACGGAGGACAAAGAAAGAAAGGATAGCTTTACACACCTGTGTTATCATTAACTACAAGAACAATAGACTGAAATACTACACAATTGAGACCCCTATTACTCGGGAGTAACACTTAAGTATGTACTGTTTAAACATTTATTAAACATTTATTTAAGCTAATCCGAAATAGGATAAATATCGGAAGATTGTGACTTTTATATTTGTTTCTACTTTATGGAACCCACCTGTGAATTATTAAGGTGATTAAACGGAGAGACTAAATTAATACAGAGTGATACATACTCCCTGAGGACTGGGTTATAAGGAAGGAAAAGAAAAAGAATACACGATTGCTAAAGAAAGTTACAGAAAAGTTTGGGATTCCAAATTCAGTTCACAACAATAGCCACAATCGTTAAAGTTAAGGGCCCCAACGAGCTCATCATTGACTTTAGAGTACCCGGGTCACTCTTAGGTTTTAAACTTATTTAGTATAATATGAAATTTATGTAATATCCATATGTTGGTAAAGAATACATCTAGTATTATTCTATATAAGATTTATTAACTTTTTGAAATATATAAGTTATCTTGATTAAATGTATACTATTAAAGTTGATATACTTACCACTTATCCTGAGATTGATAGTTAATGAAAATTGACTTGACGACTAAAAGAGAAAACAGGTAAACGAGGATAAATTGTATATAATTGATATCTTATCTCATATTGATATTCATTGGGCTTACCCAAGCAAGCCTATATACATTGTGATAAAGCTTGGGTGGAGGCACTATTATTGTAATCCTTTCATATTCATACTCCAAATTAGGGTTACATAAGTGGAGGCACATGCTGAGATCCCAGTAATTCTCAGTAGAAATAATTACATTGAGCAGCGTCAATGGAGGGGCTAACTGGAGAAGATGTATATAACTGGTGTCTGAAGAAGGGAGTAAATCCCAGAAAGTGTATTGGGATAGGTGGAGATTTATTGGATGATTCGGATGAAACTGTGTTAAGAAAAGTGGGTACCCTGTATGGTGTTATAAGACCAAAAATAATGGATAAGATGGATGATGAAGTAGGAAAGAAGATTGCTGTCCTGGTAGAAACGGAAAAAGATTTGGATGTAAATTTGATTCCATTAATGATAATGGCCGATGAAGAAACAGGAAGAAGGTGGTCTATTATTGGTCCCAGTATCAGGGAAGAAGATACCACTAGAGATACCACTAGTGCTCCCATCTCGGTAATGATCTCACCGGAGGGTGTAGATAGAGGGGAAGCTAGTGGCAATGGACACAGTGCTACCAATGTGAATGGCGGACAATTTGAGACTATGGTGGATCGAGTGGTTTCCCAACTTGAGAGATGGCATTATGAAGGGAGTTATCGAAGGTTAAGGATATTCTCTGGTATCGTACCTGTGCCTACCGGGGAAGAACCATATGAATCTTGGAAGGAGGCTGCTGTCCAACAAGCGGAGGAATGGCAGTGTCCGGATAAAATAAAGCGGCAAAGAGTAGTGGAGAGTCTACGTGGCCCTGCTATGGGGATAATACAAGCTGCTAGAAGAAGTAATCCAAATGCCACATTGGAAACATACCTTGAAGCTTTGGATTATGCTTATGGTACTTTGGAAGATGTAGGAGACTTGCTATCAAGACTGAATCATACGTTCCAAGAATCTGGCGAGAAACTGAGTGCCTATGTAATACGAATAGATAAATTATTGTATAAGATTGTAGAAAAAAAAAGGAATCACTCGAGAAGAAGTGGATAAAAGTCGCATGAGACAAGTATTACGAGGTGCGTTAACAAATGATCCGGTAGCCCAGAAGTTGAGGTGTTCCGGAACAAAAGAGCCACCCCCTGGATTCAATGAGATACTAAAATAAATAAAACAAGAAGAAGTGCTGATTGAGATGAGGGAAAAGACGGTAAAGAAGGTTAAGGTGGTACAAACAGTGACTGAGACTTCCCCGTTGGAAGAAAGAATATTAAAGTTAATGGAAGAACAGAACAAGAGGATAGAGCAATTTATTACTACTCAACACAATAACAACCCACCCCAAAATACTTCCTCTAGTGAGTCAACCCGGGGCGGGGGAAGAAGAGGCAGTTTTAATAGCAGGGGTTGTTTCAAGTGCGGAAGGATTGGTCATCGAGCTTTTGAGTGTAACCTGAATCGAAACTCAACTCGTATGTATAGTACTCCCTATCATAATACTGACAGCGAAGACCCGGATCAGGGAAACGGACAAGGGAGGCCCGTGAACCCCCAACAGGTCTCCTAGAAGTTGGTCGCTGTGCGATGGGGAACACATGGTGGAATGGAGTCCTGCCTGAGGGATTGATGGGACCTGCTCCAATAATGGCTGCTAAAATAAATGGACACCATTGTAAAGTACTGGTCGATAGTGGTTCTCAAGTATCAATTATATTTGAAGACTGGTACAAGAAACACCTCTCTGATGTACCCCTACAGCCATTATCTGGACTGGTGATATGGGGTTTGAGCGTAGAGAAATATCCGTATTTAGGATATATAGTGGCTAGTCTAGAGATTTATCGAGATGAAGGAGAAGAAAAGCTGCAAATACCCCTAATAGCGTTGGTTTGTCCAGAAGTCCCAGAGAGTAGGAGTGAGCCCCATATGATTATAGGGACCAACACTAGGATCTACTCTATTCTTATGGAATGGTTAGAGAAAGAGGAGAAAAGAACCAAAGTGCTTTCTTATTTATGTGATGGTATAACTGAAATTGAACAGAAGGAAGACAGTAGCCCATTTGAAGTCTGTTTCGTGGGAAGTGAACTCGAGCATGCTGAAAGGTCACAATTAATCTTGGAATTGGAGTCTAGAGGGCCGGTTTTCTCCACAGGAGAGTGGGATTTGGGAAGAGCCAAAGGGATGGAACATTGTATTCGACTCACGGATACTACCCCCTTTCGAGAACGTTCTCGGAGAATAGCCCCGGCGGACTTTGAGGACGTGAGGAAACATCTGAAGGGTTTATTAGAAAACCAAGTAATAATGGAATCAAAGAGCCCATACGCCTCCCCGATTGTGATAGCACGAAAGAAAAATGGTAATATTCGAATGTGCATTGATTACCGAACCCTGAACCACCGGACAGTGACCGATCAGTATACTGTGCCCAGAATAGACGAGGCCTTAGATTGCCTACAAGGAAGTGTGATGTTTTCGGTGTTAGACCTAAGAAATGGGTATTATCAAATACCAATGCGGCCTGAAGACAGAGAGAAAACGGCATTCATTTGCCCGCTAGGATTCTTTGAGTTCCTACAAATGCCCCAAGGAGTAAAAGGAGCACCAGCCACATTCCAACGTGCTATGGAAAAGATAATCGGGGATATGAATTACCGGGAAGTGATAGTCTATTTAGATGATATTATTGTATTCGGGGCTACTCTCGAAGAACATAATCATCGACTTTTTAAAGTTCTAGATAGATTGATGGAAGGAGGTCTAAAATTGTCCGTAGATAAGTGTCACTTATGTCAGTCAAGGGTTAAATACCTAGGGCATATCGTTAGTAAAGATGGGATATCAACGGACCCAGACAAAGTACAAGCTGTGACGAACTGGCCTCGACCCACCAAACTGAAGGAGTTACGATCTTTCCTAGGATTCTGCGGATACTACAGGCGATTTGTACCGAATTACTCTGCCCAGGCCAAACCATTGACTGATCTGACCAAGGGATACCCCAATGCAGGGAAGAAAAAAAAATCAAATCTCACTATGAATGGGAAGTATCGCCAACCTAATGAACTATTTGGTGAGCGATGGAATAATGAGTGTGAAGCGGCATTTGTAATGTTGAAGAAAAGTCTGACACATGCACAAGTTCTAGCATATGCTGACCCCAGTATACCATATGTCCTTCATATCGACGCATCGACTAATGGATTAGGGGGAGTACTATACCAACATCATTCTGAAGGACTACGGCCTGTATCATTTGCTAGTAGAGGTATATCCGAAAGTGAGAGGAGATATCCCGCACACAAATTAGAGTTTCTGGCATTAAAGTGGTGTGTAGTGGATAAATTCCACGACTATTTGTATGGAGTTAAATTTGAAATCCACACTGACAATAACGCCTTGACTTACGTACAGACCTCGGCAAAATTGGATGCAACTGGGCACCGTTGGTTATCGGCATTGGCACTCTACGATTTCTCTTTGAAATACCGGCCAGGAACGAGTAATGTGGATGCCGACTCGCTCTCAAGAATACCTGGACAATTGGTAGGAGAAAATGAAAATGAGGAGTGGATCGAAATACCCGCCGGAGAAGTACAAGGAGTGTACCATAGTATGCAAATAACTAGTATGGTGGTAAGTGAGGCCATAAGCCACCTGGGAGCAACGGCTGATGCATTACCATTATCTTATTGCTGGATTAGTCAGATGGAATTAGAAGATCTACCAAGGGTAAAGAGATATCAGCTTAGACAAGAACAATTACAGGACCCATGTATAAGATGGGTGATGCCAGGAGCATCGACCATTAAAGCTGGAAAGATGACCGAAGAGTGGGCATTAGAAATTCAGCTTTTAAAGAGACAAACAAAA
Source organism: Pseudophryne corroboree (assembly GCF_028390025.1). Taxonomy (NCBI): domain Eukaryota; kingdom Metazoa; phylum Chordata; class Amphibia; order Anura; family Myobatrachidae; genus Pseudophryne; species Pseudophryne corroboree. The sequence continues at coordinate 254,781,154 of NC_086453.1, read as the reverse complement.
AACTTAATTATGAAGCAGGGTATACTATACAGATGCACTCAGTTACCAGATGGTAGGAAAAGGTACCAACTAGTATTACCCAGAAAGCACCGTAATAGGAGTATGAAAGCTTTACACGATCAACATGGCCATTTGGGATTCGAGAAGACTTTAAAGTTAATAACAGATAGGTTTTATTGGCCGAATCTCTCCAAAGAGGTGGACCGGTACTGTAGGAGTTGTGGAAGGTGCATAGTAAGGAAGACATTGCCTAATCGCGTGGCCCCTTTAGTAAACATCAAAAGCAGTGGTCCCATGGATTTAATATGCATGGATTTTCTAACTCTAGAAATGGATCAAGAAAAAAAATGTAATATTTTAGTAGTAACAGACCATTTTACAAGATATGCCCAAGCTTACGTTACACCAAATCAGAAAGCATCCACAGTAGCTAACACCCTTTGGAGTAAATTCTTTATTCATTATGGACTTTCACATAGGCTACACTCGGATCAGGGTCGAGATTTCGAAAGTAAGCTAATCAAGGAACTTTGTGTGATGTGTGGAATAAAAAAATCTAGAACTACGCCATATCACCCCCAAGGTGACCCACAACCAGAACGCTTCAATAGAACTCTACTTAATATGTTGGGAACTCTGAGTCCTCTTAACAAACATCATTGGAGACGTTATATCGACCAGTTAATACATGCTTATAATTGCACACAGAATGAGGCTACGGGGTACTCTCCTTATTACCTGATGTTTGGGAGAGAGGCAAAGCTCCCAATAGATATAAGTTTAGGAGTATCGTCCGGAGAAAGTTCCTATAAATCTCATGTGAAATATGTTGAAAAATTGAGAGAAGAGTTAGCTACAGCTTACCAATTGGCCGAGCGAGCAGCCCGCCAGAGTGGGGAAAAGAACAAAGTCTATTATGATAGGAAGGTGAGAGACCAGGTTTTGTCTCCTGGAGACAGAGTATTGCTGAGACAATTAGGAATGCCAAGAAAATTCAAAATCGCCAATCGATGGAAGGAAGAACCTTATATAGTAATAAAAAAATTTGAAGATCTACCTGTATACCAAGTACAGTTAGAAAATGGGAAAGGAGCTCTATTAACTCATCATAGGCAGAATCTACTTCACATAAGTAAAGAAGTCAGACTGGAACATGAAGAAGAAGAGAAGGAGGATCCAGACATTGTCACTAGAGGGAAGAATGACATTAGACTAGAAGAGGGAGGAGAGTCGGTTGTTAACGAAAATAGTGCAGAAGCAGAGGAAGGTCAAGGTTGTTTCTACAAAGAATATGAAGAAATATTTGAAGAAGAGAATGAGCTTGAAAATACTATTAATGGTCAAAATACTTGCTTTTCACCCTATACGGGTGCAGAAAGAAATTTTAATGATTCTTCAAAAGGAGACTGGATGGTATTAGATGAAGAAAGAAATAATATACCAGAAGAGTTTGAAGATTATCCATCTTGTAGTAGTAATAGAGAGGAAATGGGGAATATAGATAGGCCCAGAAGACATAGACAACCCCCCCTCATGATTACTTATGACCAGTTGGGGACTCCAGAGATTATCCCCAGAGTAATCACTCATTATAATATTGAATCTTACTGGCCTTATTTCTGATAATTTATATGAGATGTATATAGGTTGGTGATCCCATAAGTTAATTTAAAATGAAATCACCAGGGGGAGAGTGTAACCCAATGGTTAAATAATATTAAAATAAGTATAAAGATGTAATACATGTATATGTATATAATGTATTTATATGTGAATAATATGTATCTGATACATGGACTGAGAAAATGAATATGTATATAATATTTATATATATGGATACTATGCACGTGTGATAAAGCCTGAGAAAATGTTCTAGTAAGAGACTTGAAGGGGGAGAATATGCTAGAAGTCCCTCGCGGAGAGGAGGGAGCCAACAACCGTTGAAAAAAGGGGTTTAACGGACGGACTGGGAATCACTGCGGGAGAGAGCCCGGACTGAGAGGTAGCTCCGGCGGAGGTCAGGAGACGGAAAGACATTAAACGGGACAGTATTAAGAGCGGAGCGGAGAGCACCGAGGCTGTGAAGGACGCTGGATTGTGGAGCCCGCAACAAATGCCGGAGCCCTTACCTGATAGCCCAGCCATCGGAACGGAGCCCCGTGTGACCACAGCAATCCACAAAGTGCGTCATAGGTGAGAGGGGCCGGTGGCAGAAAGAGATAGGGCTCAGGGACAGCAGCTACGGGAGAGACCCGACGACGCAGCGTCACACCCGAGGAGGAGTTGGGGAGTGGGCATTCATTAAATGAGAGGTGATTGCTCCATACACCCATCTATCACACCTCAAACCCCAATAGGAGTTGGGGGAGTGGGCATTCATTAAAGGAGAGGTGATTGCTCTATACACCCATCAATCAAACCTCATTCCCCAATAGCTTTCTTCCCATGAATTTATACAGCTCATCAGCATATGAATGGATCGCAGGCTCCCTCTAGTGGGAAATCAATATAAAATAAAAGTATAAATACTGACAACATTATAATAGGCTTACTAGACTATAGCAGCTTATCTATACTTATAACACAGGAGAAACTAAGTGCAGATTAGAGTATGTACTAAACCACCTAAGAGTAAGCCTATTAAATTTATATAGATAATACAGCATCTTTAATTCAGAACAACTACGGAGGACAAAGAAAGAAAGGATAGCTTTACACACCTGTGTTATCATTAACTACAAGAACAATAGACTGAAATACTACACAATTGAGACCCCTATTACTCGGGAGTAACACTTAAGTATGTACTGTTTAAACATTTATTAAACATTTATTTAAGCTAATCCGAAATAGGATAAATATCGGAAGATTGTGACTTTTATATTTGTTTCTACTTTATGGAACCCACCTGTGAATTATTAAGGTGATTAAACGGAGAGACTAAATTAATACAGAGTGATACATACTCCCTGAGGACTGGGTTATAAGGAAGGAAAAGAAAAAGAATACACGATTGCTAAAGAAAGTTACAGAAAAGTTTGGGATTCCAAATTCAGTTCACAACAATAGCCACAATCGTTAAAGTTAAGGGCCCCAACGAGCTCATCATTGACTTTAGAGTACCCGGGTCACTCTTAGGTTTTAAACTTATTTAGTATAATATGAAATTTATGTAATATCCATATGTTGGTAAAGAATACATCTAGTATTATTCTATATAAGATTTATTAACTTTTTGAAATATATAAGTTATCTTGATTAAATGTATACTATTAAAGTTGATATACTTACCACTTATCCTGAGATTGATAGTTAATGAAAATTGACTTGACGACTAAAAGAGAAAACAGGTAAACGAGGATAAATTGTATATAATTGATATCTTATCTCATATTGATATTCATTGGGCTTACCCAAGCAAGCCTATATACATTGTGATAAAGCTTGGGTGGAGGCACTATTATTGTAATCCTTTCATATTCATACTCCAAATTAGGGTTACATGTTGGTCAGGCCTGTCAGACCAAAAAGCCTGACCAACATAATTGTGGTTATAACTGGTAGCGAATACAGCATTGAGATCCTTTTATTACATTTTTATATTGGCCTGATCCGTTGTCCAATACTGACGAATTCTACGTCCTTGTTGTGTTATTTCCATACTGATATTCCTGTGGGAACAGCATTACTGATAAATCGGTTATTGACCCCATAGAGCTCTTTCAACATCTATTGATATGAACCCCTGATGAAGTCCTTCGGGACGAAATGCGTTGAGGTTCAGATGTGAGAACATCAGACATTCATTGAAAGACATTATAGGATGAATTTATTTAGAAATTTTATGTCAGGTTGTGTATCAAAGTCTATATTTTAAACTTTGTCGGGTACACATTACTCACTGCAAATGTATTGTTCAAGGACAATATGTGAATAAATTGAATATATTTTAATGATTCTGTGGTCAAATAATTTTGGAAAGAACCTATATCTAAAGTTACAATTACACAGCTCCCTTAGACATCCTTTTTTCTTAAACTCCTATATATATATAGAGAGAGAAACCCAAGGCGCTAAAAAAAACTTCTTATAGGATACGTTAACACTTTTTATTATTATAACAACATTATTACATTACTATTACTGGCCTCAAGTATTATCTTATCATATGTGCTAAATATTATTAACTATATCGCAGTCAACAGTATAGTATATTGCCTACTACATATTCTCTAAACCACTTATCTAAATTATTTATCGAGCTAGTGCTCTAATCCCAATATTAATTATACTTATACAGATGATCCAAAAACCTTTCTGACTATTTTATGCAGAGTCCTAATACTGTTGTTGTTGTTGTTGTTGTTGTTGTTATTATTATTATTATTATTATTATTATAGCATAGGTAAACAGCATCTATGGTAAAAAAATATTTTTTCTATATCCAACATAAATATATCAAGGGTAAACCATAAACGTGTCTATTTTAGGGAGAAAGAAGAAGAAAGAGGGAGAGAGGAGACAGGGAGGGAAACATTTTTATTTTCATAATGAATATGACACGTTTGTATATGTACTAGAGATGTGCACTGGAAATTTTTCGGGTTTTGTGTTTTGGTTTTGGGTTCGGTTCCGTGGCCGTGTTTTGGGTTCGAACGCGTTTTGGCAAAACCTCACCGAATTTTTTTTGTCGGATTCGGGTGTGTTTTGGATTCGGGTGTTTTTTTTCAAAAAACCCTAAAAAACAGCTTAAATCATAGAATTTGGGGGTCATTTTGATCTCAAAGTATTATTAACCTCAATAACCATAATTTCCACTCATTTTCAGTCTATTCTGAACACCTCACACCTCACAATATTATTTTTAGTCCTAAAATTTGCACCGAGGTCGCTGGATGACTAAGCTCAGCGACCCAAGTGGCCGACACAAACACCTGGCCCATCTAGGAGTGGCACTGCAGTGTCACGCAGGATGGCCCTTCCAAAAAACACTCCCCAAACAGCACATGACGCAAAGAAAAAAAGAGGCGCAATGAGGTAGCTGTGTGACTAAGCTCAGCGACCCTAGTGGCCGACACAAACACCTGGCCCATCTAGGAGTGGCACTGCAGTGTCACGCAGGATGGCCCTTCCAAAAAACACTCCCCAAACAGCACATGACGCAAAGAAAAAAAGAGGCGCAATGAGGTAGCTGTGTGAGTAAGCTAAGCGACCCTAGTGGCCGACACAAACACCTGGCCCATCTAGGAGTGGCACTGCAGTGTCACGCAGGATGGCCCTTCCAAAAAACACTCCCCAAACAGCACATGACGCAAAGAAAAATGAAAGAAAAAAGAGGTGCAAGATGGAATTGTCCTTGGGCCCTCCCACCCACCCTTATGTTGTATAAACAGGACATGCACACTTTAACCAACCCATCATTTCAGTGACAGGGTCTGCCACACGAATGTGACTGAAATGACGGGTTGGTTTGGACCCCCACCAAAAAAGAAGCAATTAATCTCTCCTTGCACAAACTGGCTCTACAGAGGCAAGATGTCCACCTCATCATCATCCTCCGATTCATCACCGTGTACATCCCCCTCCCCACAGATTATCAATTCGTCCCCACTGGAATCCACCATCACAGCTCCCTGTGTACTTTGTGGAGGCAATTGCTGCTGGTGAATGTCTCCATGGAGGAATTGATTATAATTCATTTTAATGAACATCATCTTCTCCACATTTTCTGGAAGTAACCTCGTACGCCGATTGCTGACAAGGTGAGCGGCGGCACTAAACACTCTTTCGGAGTACACACTTGTGGGAGGGCAACTTAGGTAGAATAAAGCCAGTTTGTGCAAGGGCCTCCAAATTGCCTCTTTTTCCTGCCAGTATACGTACGGACTGTCTGACGTGCCTACTTGGATGCGGTCACTCATATAATCCTCCACCATTCTTTCAATGTTGAGAGAATCATATGCAGTGACAGTAGACGACATGTCCGTAATCGTTGTCAGGTCCTTCAGTCCGGACCAGATGTCAGCATCAGCAGTCGCTCCAGACTGCCCTGCATCACTGCCAGCGGGTGGGCTCGGAATTCTGAGCCTTTTCCTCGCACCCCCAGTTGCGGGAGAATGTGAAGGAGGAGATGTTGACAGGTCGCGTTCCGCTTGACTTGACAATTTTCTCACCAGCAGTTCTTTGAACCCCTGCAGACTTGTGTCTGCCGGAAAGAGAGATCCAACGTAGGTTTTAAATCTAGGATCGAGCACGGTGGCCAAAATGTAGTGCTCTGATTTCAACAGATTGACCACCCGTGAATCCTTGTTAAGCGAATTAAGGGCTCCATCCACAAGTCCCACATGCCTAGCGGAATCGCTCAGTGTTAGCTCCTCCTTCAATGTCTCCAGCTTCTTCTGCAAAAGCCTGATGAGGGGAATGACCTGACTCAGGCTGGCAGTGTCTGAACTGACTTCACGTGTGGCAAGTTCATAAGGTAGCAGAACCTTGCACAACGTTGAAATCATTCTCCACTGCGCTTGAGACAGGTGCATTCCACCTTCTATATCGTGCTCAGTTGTATAGGCTTGAATGGCCTTTTGCTGCTCCTCCAACCTCTGAAGCATATAGAGGGTTGAATTGCACCTCGTTACCACTTCTTGCTTCAGATGATGGCAGGGCAGGTTCAGGCGTTTTTGGTGTTGCTCCAGTCTTCTGTACGTGGTGCCTGTACGCCGAAAGTGTCCCGCAATTCTTCTGGCCACCGACAGCATCTCTTGCACGCCCCTCTCGTTTTTTAAATAATTCTGCACCACCAAATTCAAGGTATGTGCAGAACATGGGACGTGCTGGAATTTGCCCATATTTAATGCACACACAATATTGCTGGCGTTGTCCGATGCCACAAATCCACAGGAGAGTCCAATTGGGGTAAGCCATTCTGCGATGATCTTCCTCAGTTGCCGTAAGAGGTTTTTAGCTGTGTGCATATTCTGGAAAGCGGTGATACAAAGAGTAGCCTGCCTAGGAAAGAGTTGGCGTTTGCGAGATGCTGCTACTGGTGCCGCCGCTGCTGTTCTTGCGGCGGGAGTCAATACATCTACCCAGTGGGCTGTCACAGTCATATAGTCCTGAGTCTGCCCTGCTCCACTTGTCCACATGTCCATGGTTAAGTGGACATTGGGTACAACTGCATTTTTTAGGACACTGGTGAGTCTTTTTCTGAGGTCTGTGTACATTTTCGGTATCGCCTGCCTAGAGAAATGGAACCTAGATGGTATTTGGTACCGGGGACACAGTACCTCAAACAAGTCTATAGTTGGCTCTGCAGTAATGATGGATACCGGAACCACGTTTCTCACCGCCCAGGATGCCAAGGCCTCAGTTATCCGCTTTGCAGCAGGATGACTGCTGTGATATTTCATCTTCCTCGCAAAGGACTGTTGGACAGTCAATTGCTTGGTGGAAGTAGTAAAAGTGGTCTTACGACTTCCCCTCTGGGATGACCATCGACTCCCAGCAGCAACAACAGCAGCGCCAGCAGCAGTAGGCGTTACACGCAAGGATGCATCGGAGGAATCCCAGGCAGGAGAGGACTCGTCAGAATTGCCAGTGACATGGCCTGCAGGACTATTGGCATTCCTGGGGAAGGAGGAAATTGACACAGTTGGTGGGGTGGTTTGCGTGAGCTTGGTTACAAGAGGAAGGGATTTACTGGTCAGTGGACTGCTTCCGCTGTCGCCCAAAGTTTTTGAACTTGTCACTGACTTATGATGAATGTGCTGCAGGTGACGTATAAGGGAGGATGTTCCGAGGTGGTTAACGTCCTTACCCCTACTAATTACAGCTTGACAAAGGCAACACACGGCTTGACAAATGTTGTCCGCATTTCTGTTGAAATACTTCCACACCGAAGAGCTGATTTTTTTGGTATTTTCACCTGGCATGTCAATGGCCATATTCCTCCCACGGACAACAGGTGTCTCCCCGGGTGCCTGACTTAAACAAACCACCTCACCATCAGAATCCTCCTGGTCAATTTCCTCCCCAGCGCCAGCAACACCCATATCCTCCTCATCCTGGTGTACTTCAACACTGACATCTTCAATCTGACTATCAGGAACTGGACTGCGGGTGCTCCTTCCAACACTTGCAGGGGGCGTGCAAATGGTGGAAGGCGCATGCTCTTCACGTCCAGTGTTGGGAAGGTCAGGCATCGCAACCGACACAATTGGACTCTCCTTGTGGATTTGTGATTTCGAAGAACGCACAGTTCTTTGCTGTGCTTTTGCCAGCTTAAGTCTTTTAATTTTTCTAGCGAGAGGCTGAGTGCTTCCATCCTCATGTGAAGCTGAACCACTAGCCATGAACATAGGCCAGGGCCTCAGCCGTTCCTTGCCACTCCGTGTGGTAAATGGCATATTGGCAAGTTTACGCTTCTCCTCCGACGATTTTATTTAAGATTTTTGAGTCCTTTTTTTACTGATATTTTGTGTTTTGGATTTTACATGCTCTGTACTATGACATTGGGCATCGGCCTTGGCATACGACGTTGATGGAATTTCATCGTCTCGGCCATGACTAGTGGCAGCAGCTTCAGCACGAGGTGGAAGTGGATCTTGATCTTTCCCTATTTTTGGAACCTCAACATTTTTGTTCTCCATATTTTAATAGGCACAACTAAAAGGCACCTCAGGTAAACAATGGAGATTGATGGATACTAGTATACTTATGGATGACGAGTGACTGACGACACAGAGGTAGCTACAGCCGTGGACTGCCGTACTGCGTCTGCTAGTATACAGATGATAATGATATAAAAAATATATATATATCACTACTGCAGGTATATATAATATAATGACGGACCTGCTGGACACTGTCAGCAGACTCCTAAACTACTAGTATGAAGAAGATAGAAAAAAAAACCCCACCACAGGTAGGTATACAATTATGGACGAGCACTGACGACACAGAGGTAGCTACAGCCGTGGACTACCGTACTGCGTCTGCTAGTATAGAGATGATAATGATATAAAAAATATATATATATCACTACTGCAGGTATATATAATATAATGACGGACCTGCTGGACACTGTCAGCAGACTCCTAAACTACTAGTATGAAGAAGATAGAAAAAAAAACCCCTCCACAGGTAGGTATACAATTATGGACGAGCACTGACGACACAGAGGTAGCTACAGCCGTGGACTACCGTACTGCATCTGCTAGTATAGAGATGATAATGATATAAAAAAAATATATATATCACTACTGCAGGTATATATAATATAATGACGGACCTGCTGGACACTGTCAGCAGACTCCTAAACTACTAGTATGAAGAAGATAGAAAAAAAAACCCCACCACAGGTAGGTATACAATTATGGACGAGCACTGACGACACAGAGGTAGCTACAGCCGTGGACTACCGTACTGCGTCTGCTAGTATAGAGATAATAATGATATAAAAAATATATATATATCACTACTGCAGGTATATATAATATAATGACGGACCTGCTGGACACTGTCAGCAGACTCCTAAACTACTAGTATGAAGAAGATAGAAAAAAAAAACCCACCACAGGTAGGTATACAATTATGGACGAGCACTGACGACACAGAGGTAGCTACAGCCGTGGACTACCGTACTGTGTCTGCTAGTATAGAGATGATAATGATATAAAAAATATATATATATCACTACTGCAGGTATATATAATATAATGACGGACCTGCTGGACACTGTCAGCAGACTCCTAAACTACTAGTATGAAGAAGATAGAAAAAAAACCCCCACCACAGGTAGGTATACAATTATGGACGAGCACTGACGACACAGAGGTAGCCACAGCCGTGGACTACCGTACTGCGTCTGCTAATATAGAGATGATAAAGATGATAGAGATGAACAAAAAAAATATAACACTACTGCAGGTAAATATTTATATAATATAATGAATGACGGACCTGCTGGACACTGTCAGCAGAATGCGTTTATAGAATAAAAAAAAAAAAACACCACAGGAGTGTTTAACTTTTTCAGGCAGACAATATACTGGTGGTCACTGGTCAGTCACACTGGCAGCAAAAGTGTGCACTGTACTCCTGCTATAACTGCACCCCAGTCTCCCCCACAATTCAGCTGTGTGAGCTGTGAGCACTCAGCACAGTCAGATATACATAGATATATCATGCAGCACACTGAGGCTGAGCACAGATATGGTATGGAGCGTTTTTTTCAGGCAGAGAACGGATTAAAAAAAACTAGCAAAACTCTGCACTGACTGTACTCCTCCTAACAGCTCTCCCCAATCCTCCCCACAATAAGCTAAGCAGCAATCAGATTAACTAACTACTAACAGTAACTATAAACGGAGAGGACGCCAGCCACGTCCTCTCCCTATCAATCTCAATGCACGTGTGAAAATGGCGGCAACGCTCGGCTCCTTATATAGAATCTGAGTCTCGCGATAGAATTCGAGCCTCGCGAGAATCCGACAGCGGGATGATGACGTTCGGGCGCGCTCGGGTTAGCCGAGCAAGGCGGGAAGGTTCGAACCTGCCTCGGACCCGTGTAAAAAGGCTGAAGTTCGGGGGGGTTCGGATTCCGAGGAACCGAACCCGCTCATCTCTAATATGTACAGTCTTATTGTGATCAGCCATGTTCTCGTCTTCATGATGAGATTTACTACAGTAATAATGATACCTATAGTTCCAAATGAGTGTCATTTTACTTCCGTAAGCATTTTCCATACACCTGTTTTAGTTGGGAATGGCTCTGAAAGGGGATCCGGTCAAGATGCCGCCGGACGGAATCCCGGCGGTCGAAATACCGACGCCGGAATCCCGACCGCCACAATCCCGACATATTCTCCCTCCGTGGGTGTCCACGACACCCATAGAGGGAGAATATAATAGTGTGCCGAGCGTAGCGAGGCACCGTGCCCGCAGCGTGGCGAGCGAAGCGAGCCCTCAAGGGGCTGCGGTCCGCTCGCCACCCCTGTCGGCATTGTGTGGTCGGGATTCCGGCGTCGGTATTTCGACCGCCGGGATTCCGACCAGCGGCATTTAGTACTGATCCCCGCTGAAAGGTTCTGATGTTACTGCTAATCAAGTCCATCAGCCCTGATGAGCCATACCTTGAAAAAGTCACATGATCATGACAAAATGCATTAAGGACTCATTCCCCCCCCCCCCCCAATTTGAATATCTACCCCCAGGAGCGGATTAGCCATAGGGTTCACAAGGAAGATTTCTGGAATGCCGACATGTCTGTGGGGCATGTTTTGTGTGTTGTCATGTGCCCCCATCCCCACATGACAGTCAGCCCACTGCACTGAGGGGGTCATTCTGAGTTGATTGTTCGCTAGCTACTTTTTGCAGCCGTGCAAATGCATAGTCGCCGCCCACTGGAGAGTGTATTTTCGCTTTGCAAGTGTGCAAACGCCTTTGCAGCGGAGCTCTGCAAAAACGTTTTAAAAAGTTTCAGAGTAGGTCTGGACTTACTCAGCCCTTGCGATCACTTCAGCCTGTCAGGTCCCGGAATTGACATCAGACACCCGCCCTGCAAACGCCTGGACATGCCTGCGTTTTTCCAAACACTCCCAGAAAATGGTCAATTGACACCCACAAACGCCTTCTTCCTGTCAATCTCCTTGCGATCAGCTGTGCGAACGGATTCTTTGTTAAATCCATCGCACAGCAACGATCCGCATTGTACCCGTACGACGCATAGTTTTGCCATTTTTTTACCTGATCGCTGCGCTGAGAAAATTGGCAGCTAGCGGTCAACTCGGAATGACCCCCACAGTACACTGCATTGTCCCCATTCATTCTGTTATTACATCTCTACAGTATAGCAACTCTGCCATCCAGTGATGTTGCCTAGGCTACATGGGATGTTATACCTCTTGTGCTGCCCATGTCGGGCCACTTCTAAAATATTTTACAGGTCCACTTTTAATTCCCAATCCACCCCTGGTCTCAGTACAACTGCAGCAAAAGATACAAGGAAGGCCCCAACTGCATATAATCAGGCCCTACAAAGAGGGATCCTGCCCCCCTCAACAGACCCCACCACCTCATCAGACCGCATCCTTATTAGGACTGCTTCCCTAAATTTCTTGGGCTGGTTTTCCATCCCAATGTGCCCCTCTCCACCCCAGACCTATTCTAACTGTGTTTGAAGGGTGTGCAGCTCCTTCCGGGGCGGCCATCACAGCGAGACCCTGGGGACACTCTGGTGGCCGGTACACTGTGAGCTTACTGCAGCACTTGAATCAGGTAAGGCAAGTGAGATATCGCATAAAAACCACAGCTGCCTACTGAAGGACTGACGGTCCACTGAGCTGCCAAAGTATACAAAACTTAGTGATTATATATTGGTGACTCAAATCCTGTTTCGTTGTGTTCACACAACTTTTTCAAGGACCTTGAAAAAGTTGTGTGAACACAACGAAACACATTGGTGTGAGCTGCCTTCCTGCATTACTCCCTGGACACCCACCGTTTGGAGATTGGACGACCTGAACCAAGTTCCCCCCTATTCACCGCGACCCCAGAGTCCCTAATTGGAGGTATACCAATTGAACTGTGGAAATTGCTAAACCGTTCACTTTACCGAGGAACTGCAACACTGCGGATTGCTGAGCCGCTTAAATTATCCTTGGATACACCTGCGGTAATTATTAATGTTGACCTTCGACTACTAAGTGGGTCTATGGACTTTTGAAGGGGACTATATTATAGGAACAGGTCCTATTATCTCCACTACTGCTTGATCCATGCATATGGGCGTTTTTACCTTAAAATCCCTTTAATAAGGTTTTTTAATATTTTATTTATCATTTATTGTTATTCCATATGGATGTTATATTGATTTTTACTATGAATTAAATATGCAATTTGACATACTTATCTCATCTATGACCTATTAGCGCTATTCCATTTGATTGTTTATTGTTCCCAATGACTACAATTTACTGTGGTCCCAGGAGAATAACTTTTAATTTGGTTTATGAAATATTGACTGTTCTGTGCTTTGCATGAATTGGGCACTAATCACTACTATAGTATAACTGGCCCACCAGCAACATAGGGGGTCATTCCGAGTTGATCGCTCGTTATTTTTTTCTCGCAACGGAGCGATTAGTCGCTAATGCGCATGCGCAATGTCCGCAGTGCGACTGCGCCAAGTAAATTTGCTATGCAGTTAGGTATTTTACTCATGGCATTACGAGGTTTTTTCTTCGTTCTGGTGATCGGAATGTGATTGACAGGAAGTGGGTGTTTCTGGGCGGAAACTGGCCGTTTTATGGGAGTGTGCGAAAAAACGCTACCGTTTCTGGGAAAAACGCGGGAGTGGCTGGAGAAACGGAGGAGTGTCTGGGCGAACGCTGGGTGTGTTTGTGACGTCAAACCAGGAACTAAACGGACTGAACTGATCACAGATGCCGAGTAAGTCTGGAGCTACTCAGAAACTGCTAAGAAGTGTCTATTCGCAATTTTGAGAATCTTTCGTTCGCAATTTTGATAAGCTAAGATTCACTTCCAGTAGGCGGCGGCTTAGCGTGTGCAATGCTGCTAAAAGCAGCTTGCGAGCGAACAATTCGGAATGAGGGCCATAGTGTTTACACAGACAGATTGTCCAACTGGTTACTAACTAACACTGCTAACAACTGTTATTGCAAACAACTGAGACTGTTCTGTGATGACATGGACCGGCTACTAAAGACTGTTGCATTGCCGGCTTACAGTATATACAATTTTGCTGCATACAGAAAACTGAGACTGTGAATGTGCAATATATTGTTTATTTCTAATATTGTAATGCAAATAATATAGTGGTGTATGTGTTATGTTTTTAATAAAAAAAATATTTAATGAATAAGTACGCTTAATCCATCTGTGCGGTTTTTAATATATTTTTTTCTAGTAAAGTATAAAACACATACAAAAATGACCAAAACACATGTTTTGCTATAATCTCTATGTCTATATCTATTGGCTTGCAGTAAAATTTGTTCTGCAAAAATAATTAAAATATATCACAATACAACACAATACTACTACTGAACAGTCCCTCTTTTGAATCTGATATATAGCTTAGTAAGGATAAAGCCAGTCACCTTGTACAACCTGACATGTTTTCTTCATTTATGGCCAGGGACATTTTAAGGGCTCGGGGCCCATGACGTGCAGAGCCTTCCTCCTCAATACTTGTTCCATCAGTGCCGTCATCCCAAGGACATATTTGGAAAACTGGTACATGTACAGAAGAGTACAAAGTCTCCTGTGAAGAGCCATATTTTAGAATATTTACCAGAAAGACGGCACCACCGGAAGAGTATAGGAGGGGGGCGCCATAGCAAATTGGTCCGTGCTGGGACCCTTGTAGAAATAGTAGGTACACTCTTGTCTGTGGTGTTTTGATACTACTATGTTTATATAAATATATATTTTTACATGTGTATTTTATCTTTGTACATACAGTATTTGTAGAATTTTTTAACAGTGTAACATTTTACTTTTAATCAAATGCGTTTTGAAATATGCTTATTTTCTTTCCTTGTTAAAGAATGAATATATGGTATATAGAAACATAAACTACTTGTCTATACAGTATACTGTATATTCAGCCTTAATATACATGCAACGCCATGCCTTTATAATATATATCTATATATATATATATATATATATATATAAGTATCTAGAAAATGGTGAAGAAATTAGCATTTACACATACACAATCAAGGATTAGATTAAAATCCTTCAGAAGAAATCTTGTTAATTGCCATGCTTATATATATACCTACTGAATCAGACACTGTTGCTTATTAATGTACTTACCACAATATCTCTGAATCAGGAAGGGAGAGGAATGGAAATATCACAGCCTTATATACTGTTTCCTGCAACAAAGATTTGGTTTCGTTTCTTTTTTTTTTTTTTATATAGCCAGCAGATATAAGAGATAAAAGGAAAACGAAAGTATGAAAGTAATGCGAAACCTTATCTGCGTAAGATGTAACAGAGTAAAATAAGAAACTTAAAAGAATCTTACATTGCAAACATTTTAGTAAATATTTAAGAAGAATAAGCACGGATTTAGGTAAATACAGAAAAAAAGAATTGAGAAATCTGCATAGGAATAAGTATACACACAATTCAGTGTAATAGGCCCTACACACATGCCGATATCACTGCACGATATGAACGATCTCGTTCGTTAATGAATGAGATAACGTTCATATCGTGCAGTGTGGAGTCACCAGCGATGAACGATGCGCGGCCCCGCGCTCGTTCATCGCTGGTGACATGTCGGCTGTGCATGCAGGCCAATATGTACGAGATCGTCCATATTTGCCTGCACGTCTATGGAGCCGGTTGACGGGGGGAGTGAAGAAACTTCACTCCCCCGGTCACTGCCCCCCCGCCGCCGGGTCCCCCGTCGGCCGTATTGGCCGTCGGGCACCTCGTCGGCACATCGCCTAATGTGTAGGGCCCATTAGTCTGTATCATAGCTCGCAATTAAAAATACTTGATATAAATTATCCCGTGGTGCTCCCAAGAATCAGGTACAGTACAACATAGGTAAAGGCTCAAATAGCCAAATATTCTATGGGGTATATTCAATTGAAGTTGGGTCCTCTCCTTTTCCGGCCAACATTCCGACAATAGCATTCTGACAATGCAAATTCGACTTGATTACAAGTCGAATCTGCATCAGCAGCAAACTGTTGAAAACAGCCGTCTTTCCAACAAAAACACGTGCGGTTTTTTTCCGATTGTTGGAAAACCGGCACCAATTGAATACCCCTTATATTGGGGAGTACAATTTTAAGCAGTAAAAGGCATAAAATATCATTTTTATTATATTTTTAAAATTGCGAATGATAAAACCAATGAGTGATGAGAAGTGGATGAAAAGTATTTCAAAATAATAAACTGTTAAAAGACGAGTCATCTGGCTCTGGTTTCTTCAAATGGCTTAATACCTTTAAAAGTTATATGTATAGTTTATCCCTAATATGTGGTGTATCATTTACAGTACCTCTCTGTGAGTAAATGTATTGGGTACACTCCCGTATCAATCTGTATAGAACTATTTTGTTTCGGGAAAATGCTTCCACAATCATAGCAATTTTGCAAATAATGTATTACTAGCTGAATACCTGTGCTTCGCTACGGAATTTGAAGTATTTCTGTGCGTGTAACTTTAATTTTGAAGGACTTCCTGGTAAACTCCATTTTTAGTCTTTCCTGCAGGCTAGAGAATGGCCAGGCTGTCAGAGGAGCTGATTCTGGAAAAGACAACATACAACTGGACATGGGAGAAGTAGTCACTCCTCAGATCCACACCAGCTACTTTCAAACTCTGCCCCTGAGCTTTATTAATGGTCATGGCATAGCAGACATTCACCGGGAACTGCAGCCGTTTGAACTGGAAAATGGTAGTATGATGGGATCAAAGGAATCCTCGGAAATGATGTTTCTCCCTGGCTGACGCCTGTGAATATTGGGGGTAATTCAGACTTGATCGCAGATGTGCTAAATTTAGCACATCTATGATCACTCTCACAGACATGCGGGGGGATGCCCAGGACAGGGCTTGTCTGCCCCGCATGTCTGGTTCTGCCTCCCCGCACAAGTACAAAAGCATTGCACGGCAGCAATGCTTTTGCACCTGAAGAGTAGCTCCCTACCAGCGCAGCTCCTGCACGCTGGCAGGGAGATACCCATCACTAACCAGGTCACAGTGGCTGCGTATGATGTCACGCAGCTGCCGCGGCCTGCCCCCATCCCCGCATGGTCCGGGCACGCCTGCGTTTCCCGGACCGTGCCCCCAAAACGGAGGCCCAACACCACCGGCCTGCCCCCTCCCACCCAGCGAATGCCTCTGCCTGTCAATCAGGCAGAGGCGATCGCTGGGCTGAGATGCAGATCGCATCTCTGGCATGCGCCGGCGCACTGTGGCGCATGCGCAGTTTAGACCTGATCGCCCGCTGTGCGAAAACGCACAGCAGCGAGCAGGTCTGGATTAGACCCATTGTCACTTCAATTACATGTTGTGCACAGACTTCACCTGCAGCCTGGTATCATTGCACAGTTTGGGTTGATTCAAGTTGCGTAAAAGCACTATGGGGGCGCCGACCTTGAGATAGAGTACATGAGGTGGTATTCCCGGTGGGTTCAGAGTATGCAGAAACTCTGCAAAGTAATAAATGGTGTCCTCCACCTCCACTGTGGAATAAACCGACTCGTACCTAACCATGGGCCTAATTCTGACCTGATCGCACCTCTGTGAATTTTCAGAGGTCTGCGATTGGATAGTCACTGCCCAGCCAGAGTGAAAATCCGCCCCGTACAAGTCTGCATACACCGAGCTAAAAGCTTTCCAAACGCCGGCCAGCTGTAAATCTGTTCGCAACTCACTCACCATCAAATGATTTTCTAGTCTGTGTGTAGCCCAGGACCTACTTCTACAGAGCGAGAGAAACAGGCTGATCAGGCCGGAGCTGACGTCACAAACACACTCCTTGAAAACGCTTGGGAATGCCTGTGTTTTCCCTGTCACTCCAAGAAAACGGCCAGTTACCTCCCCCAGCTTCCTGTCAATCAGCCTGTGTTCGCCTAGCGATAAAAAAAGCAGGATTTTTTCAGTTTGGCCTCATGCCTGTGCATTACGATCCACACGCATGCTCAATCGTTCTATAATCGTCTGCTGTGCGATTTCGTACAACGGCGATCATGTCTGAATTAGGCCCCATATTAGTAGCTAGCTTCTTTTACAAAGTGTTGTTGATGTTAATTGCTGAGTCATTTGTTGGAGTGATAATAGCCCTCTTGCTGAGTCATTTGTTGGAGTGATAATAGCCCTCTTGCTGAGTCATTTGTTGGAGTGATAATAGCCCTCTTCCACAGCTAAGAGATGCTTTTACCTCCATTCTCATTCAAGGCCGGGTAGATCCTCTCAGCCAAAGCGTTCAAGTCGTAGACTGCATCGCAGAGGTTTTCTGGAATACGGACTCTTCCCCCCTCCTCCAACAACTTGCCATCCCCTATTTTCAGAAGTAATTCAGAGAACTCCTCTGCTTTCAAGTCGCTTTTAAGGTGCACTCTCATGTTGACCCTCAAGGAAAGGACGTTGACTCTTGGCCATAAGTAGGATGACTTGAGACATGCCTTGACCTCATCGGCGCATGTCCTCCACGGCACAACAGATAAGGTCTGTCTAAAGTCTCCGGCCAGCAACACCGTTATCCCACCCAACAGAGAGGTGCAGCTCCTGATGTCATGGAGCATCCAGATAAGAGCCTCAATGCCCACCTTGTTGGCCATGGAGCACTCGTCCCATGCGATAAGCTTGACCTCTCAAAGTACCTCAGCCATGTCACTTTACTTAGAGAGGTTGCAGAGCGCTGACAATGAGTGATTCAGATTGAGAGGCAACTTAAAGGTAGAGTGAGTCATCTTGAACCCATCAAGAAAATTTGTTGCAATACCTAAGGAAGCAATGGCAATGGCTATATTACTATCGCTCCTGACTTTGGCTAAGAACAGATTAATAAAAAAGGTTTTTCCAGTCTAAATCTTATCCAGATTAAGAGATAATGAAGAATTTATAACAAACACATATCACCCCTTTTCACCCCTTTGGGGGTGGAATTTTTGACAAATACCTCCTTAGTGGGTGCCTACAACACAAAACAAATCTACTGTCCAAATTTCAAGTTTCTAGTCCTCATGGTTCTGGAGATTTCAGTGAGTCAGTCAGTGGTGTTTGGTTTTTATATATTTAGATTGCAATGACATACTCAATTTATGGCTTGAAAATGCTCTCACATAAGTATTCTTGCTAACAGCAGGTGGTATTTACTAATTACTGGGGAAAATAGTAATGTTTTTCTACTACTGTATATCCTATTGTTCACTTTCACACATCACATACTGTACTTTTCTTTTTAAATTAGAATACTAAGTATGTTTTCAATGTGTGGTGTATTATTTAACATTAAATAGAGAATGGAAAAGCTGTACACCAGGAGCTGCATCTATATATATTGCATGGTAAGATACTTCTCTATTGTTGTGAAATAATGACATCAATGAGCTTGGCAATGTAATTGAGCATGATTAGCTATTCCTCTCACATCATTAGTAATAGGTTCTTATACAGTAGCAGTGTGCAGGTCTAACAAAGAGCCTTTTAACCTAACAAAAACATTAATCTCACTAAATATACTATGTTGACAAAAGTGATTGGACACTGACAGCAAATAGATTAATGAGATTTTATTGACGTCAGTACTTTGTAGGTCCACCACTTCCAGTGAATACTGTAGACACCCTTCTTGTCACACTGTCCACAAGTTCCTGAACAACAGCAGGCGGTATGTTTTGCCATTCCACCTTAAGTACAGTGACCAACTGTGACAGTGAAGAAGGTTGAGTCAGCCTAGAACACACCCATCTCTCCAATTCATCCCAGAGATTCTCAATGGGTTTAAGATCTGGACTCTGAGCTTGCCCGTCCATCCGGGTAAACACATTTTCTGTCTACCAGTCCAGCGCCACCCTGGAAACATGACATGTGGCCAGGGCCGTTTTTTCGTATGGGCTCAATGGGCTCTTGCCCAAGGGCCCCAGGAGTATAAGGGCCCTAGGCTGATAGCTGAGGGTCCCCTCTTTCCAGGGGTACCAGATTTTTGAAAATCGGCCCTAGGGAACCAGAGATATCCGAGTTCAAAGCAGTGGTCCCCATCCAAGCCTGTTAATTGCTATTACCATCAAGATATCTCAGGCGCTGTATGACTTAGAGTTTTTCTGAGTGTATACTCCAAAAGCTGTGACTCTTCCCTTTCGGTGGACACTAGCATCTTGTCTCTACTATGCCCAGAACCAGAGATATCAGCCTTCAAGCAGCTGGTCCCTCTCAAGCTCCACACGCCCAATATGCAGTTTTGTATATTTGTTGGTGGATTGCTCTGGCTCCTGAACTCTGATCCCCAAGTCCCCAGAACCTCCTGACAGGTGAGACACTCTAATTTTTTTATCCCATGCAATGCTAAGAAATATTTTTCCAGGAACTTGACATAACTGCAGTTAAGCAAGCTGCCCTCCCACCAGAAAATGATGAAAATGAAGCCCACTCCACTATCGACCCCTCCCTTACATATTAAACACCCCTTACCACCCTGGAAGTCATGTACCGGGGCCCCTTCATTCAGCCCAATGCCATATTCTACAGTTTAGTGTTCTCCCTCCCGCCCCATCTGTGCAGTAAAGGAGTAATTAGCAGAAATTACTGCTCCAGGTCCTACATGCTGAGCGGAAGCTAGAACACCCCCTACTGCCCATGGGATATCAAAGCTGCCGTTGATAGCACCCCCATCCATGGAGGATGGGTAGGGGCCCCAGTGTATTGCTGTGCCCAGGGGCCCACACTGCTGTTAAGACAGCCCTGCATGTGGCATTGTCATCTTGATAAAATCATTCATCATTTCTGTAGAACTGCCACGATGTAGGGGACTTTCGAGAACATATCTATACTTCTCAGAGTTAATGTAACCATGCATTACAACTACTGTAGTGAACTGTTATGTGGCTGTAACGGGGCCTATTGGTTAACAGCCAGGCAGCTGCATTTTGTACAAGTTGTAAGCAGTGCAATTATTTTGCTGGGAGACATGGGTAGATGGCATTGCACTAGTGTAATTGAGATTATACAATTGCATGTATGACTTCTGGCAGATCATCAGAAGGAATTAAGTGCTTGATTCAGGCTATGATCCTCAGATTTTATTGTGTCTGATATCTGATGTTTAAGTGTCAAGCCACCATCCAGGACAACACCAACATGATCAGTGCTATGTAATTCTGAACCCCCAAGTGTGAGTCCAGTTGGTTGGCTATGCTGGCACTCCTGGAACTCAGCTAGACAGCCGTTTAGGGATGTTATTAGGTTCTCAGTACCCGAAGCAAAGGACAGGTACAGTTATATATCATCTGCATAGCAGTAGTAGACCAGGTCATGGCACTTGATTATTTTACCCAGTGGTAAAATATATACTGCACAAAGCATGGGGGCAGTGGTGGATCTTGCCACAAGCAAGCAGGACTTTTGCCCGGGGCGCCGCCTTCCGGAGGGTGCTGGCGCCATCCGGAGGGCGCCGCACCGTGGCAAGATCCGCCACTGCTGCCCGCTGTGTCCCTGTCCGCCTCCGCTGCCGTCCCCGTCCCCATCCCCATCCCCGTCCGCCTCCTGAAGGGAACTAGACGCTATGCGTCTAGTTTCCCTTCCTGGAGAGTAACTTTGCTGAGCGGTGCGCGATGACGTCATCGCGCACCGCACAGCAAAGGTCCTCTCTACGAAGGGAACTAGACTCATAGCGTCTAGTTTCCCTTCGTGGAGAGGACCTTTTGCTGTGCGGTGCGCGATGGCGTCATCGCGCACCGCTCAGCATTCAAGCGGCGCTTTTAACGTACAGGGGGCGTAATTGAACACGCCCCCTGTATTAGGCCACGCCTCGTTTCCTGCCCGGGGCGCAGAGCGCCCTTGAACCGGCCCTGCATGGGGGATAGTATAGAACCTTGGGGAGCACCACATGGCAGTGGCACTGGTGATGATGAGTATACTCCAGATTAAACTCTCTGTAAGCTGCTGGTGAGAAATTATTTGAACCAGTTTAGGACTGTGCCATCCAGTCCAGACATTTTTCAAGTGCTCAATCAGAAGACCATGGTTGAAGGTATCATACAAAAGGTTTTTGCTGCCGGCAGTAGAGAATGACTGCTGGGCTTTGCGAAAGTTCATTATCTGATTCCCATTTTAGCAGACTTAAAGGAAGATATGCTCTATGGATGCAATTTTTACGTGATTTCAAAGGTTGTTAATTACTAACCCTAACCTTAGTTGCAATTGTACACCGACGCCTCTGGGTTGGTTTGTTTTGGTGTTTATTTTGCCAGCAAATGGTAGGCACAGCCATAGCCTAAGTACTGACGACTAGTTGGTGGGATGACCAATATGCTGCTGCTGGAGTTTTTTACCGATAGTAGTTGCGATGGAGATGTAGGCCGACAGGTTGGCAAACAGGAGCATAGTTGTTGGTACGATAACATGGTTGTCACTTAGACAAATCAGTAATAAGTGTTATGAACCACAGGTAGTGGTTCATTCCTATTTTATGTTTATAGTTCTCTTGCAGGCCAGGATTTCCCTTTGCTCTGGTTTAGAAGATTATTGTTTGCTGTCAGTGGTGAGTCTGTGCAATTGCAGCCTGTTTCCATGTGGTTGACCTCACCTGTCTGCTAATTGCATCTTGTCAGTTTGGAGTCATGCAACAGGGCAGCTGCACGACATAATTAATTAGGCCTCTTTGTTATATGCTGGCTCAGTGCAATTCACAGACACTGGTGATATTTCTAGGTTTCCAGTCTTCCAGAGTGCTAGATTTCTGAGCTTGTTCCTGCCAGTTCCTGAGCTCCGGTCTAGCAGTGTCTGTCTAGCTGCTTCCTGTGTCGATTCCTGTGTCAGTTCCTGTGTCTGATCCCGTGTCCTGCCGAGAAGCGTTCCTGTCCAGAAGTCCTGTGGCTTTGCCTGTGCCTGGTCGAGTTTCTAGCTTCTTGGTGTCCACCGGTCTGTCGTCTGTCTGCCTGTCCTCCAGTTCTGAGAGTCTGTGTCGGCAGCATTGGAGGTTCCTGTCCGTTTGCCAGTTTGTACCAGTTCCGTGAGTAGCGGCTCTGCCGCGTCCGTCGGCCTAGGCCGCTGTATTCCTTGGTTATATCTGTCACTGGTGTTTTGCAGAGGGTTCTGCTTATGCTGTCACCGCCGGTACACAAAAGTATTGTGTCGGTGTGTGGACAGCATTTCCTTTGTTGTTCTTTTCCTTTGGCGGCAAGCCGCACATACATTTAGTTTTAGGCTAGTTAGTAGCCCCTGGCTTTGGTTGTTTCAGTTAGAGGGCCCCTTGTTATTACCCTGTCTCAGTTCACGCTTTGTCTCTCTTTAAGACCTGAGGGGGCATCGGAGTTGGGCAGACCTAATCCGCCCTTCAAACACGGCTGCCATGGGCCCAAGAAACCATAGTCATGCAAGCGTGAATTGACAACACGGGTAAAACAACGGAGGTAGGGTGCCAGGGGCAATTCCCGTTCCATTTCACCGAATCCAGCATTATGTCCTGGTGCTCTGGACTCTCTTCATAACATCTCCCTTGTTCTGAGCACCAGGAACCTAACATTATCACAAGCCATACCACAAAAAAGAAATAAAACTTTTTTCTTTTTTGGCCCAGTCCAGTGTCTAGTCTAGAATCCAGTCCGGTGTTTAGAATCCAGTCCTGTCTAGAATTCAGTGTGCAGAATCCAGTCCGGTGTTTAGAATCCAGTCCTGTCTAGAATTCAGTGTGCAGAATCCAATCCGGTGTTTAGAAATCCAGTCCTGTCTAGAACTCAGTGTGCAGAATCCAGTCCGGTGTTTAGAAATCCAGTCCTGTCTAGAACTCAGTGTGCAGAATCCAGTCCGGTATTTAAAAAAAATCCAGTCATGTTTTGTCTAGTTTAAAAATTCAGTCTTGTCTTGTCTAGTCTAGTCTTGTCTTGTCTTGTCTAGTTTAAAATCCTCCTATGTCAACTATGCAAGCCCTGCAGGCGTCTCTCTCAGCCCTGAACTCTGCTTTCAGTGCTTTGAAACCTGAGCGACTGGAAGTTTTGCAGCAATCCTTAAAGCAACTGCAAAACCTTCTGACTAAAATCTTGCTCATCTTGCCAGAAGTCGTTGAGAGTACATCTATCTCTAAAGAGACTCTTGTTCACAGTATGGTGACAAGAGAATCCTCTGGTTTAATTGAAGAGAAAAGGTTTAAAAGTTTTCTGCAGCCCAGGCTCTCAGAAGAGGAGCGTCTGCGTCGCAGAAACTTAAACTTATGCCTATATTGTGGGGGTTTAGGCCACTATCTGCAGACCTGTGAGTTGCGCAAGCCAAAGTGTGGTGACAAGTCCTGCCCTCTGGCCAAGTTGAGTGAGGATACAAGACCTACTCCTGTCTCTACTGTGGCAGAGGTACTTGTCACACAACCCACACTAAAAAGCTCTCTGTCTTATAATTGGGGTCCTTGGACAAGGGAGCCCCATTATAGATTCAGGAATCAAAAGAGAATGTTTCTCTCCTCTCTTGATTTTCCTGTACAAGCAGAGTTGCACACCCCTGGAGTGGTGCCCGATGCCCAGGGTCCTGGAGTGGTGCCCGATGCCCAGGGTCCTGGAGTGGTGCGCGATGCCCAGGGTCCTGGAGTGGTGCCCGATGCCCAGGGTCCTGGAGTGGTGCCCAATGCCCAGGGTCCTGGAGTGGTGCCCGATGCCCAGGGTCCTGGAGTGGTGCCCGATGCCCAGGGTCCTGGAGTGGTGCCCGATGCCCAGGATCCTGGAGTGGTACCCGATGCCCAGAGTGCTGGAGCGGTACCCGATGCCCAGAGTGCTGGAGCGGTACCCGATGCCCAGAGTGCTGGAGCGGTACCCGATGCCCAGAGTGCTGGAGCGGTACCCGATGCCCAGAGTGCTGGAGCGGTACCCGATGCTCTAGCTTATAGAGGGACATCAAATATTATAGCTCAGGTGTCCATACCAGAAGGGGTCTCAGAAGCTGTTACCCCAGGTAGGGACTTGAAAAGCGCAACCCCAGAAAGGGTATCTAAAACCATAGTTCTAGAAGGGAACTCGAGAAGCAAAACCCCAGAAGGGATCTTTGAAGTAATATCCCCAAGTGGGGTCTCGAGAGACGCAGCCTCAAAGAAGGGTCTAGAGGTCACTACCCCAGGAAAGAACTTAAGAGGCATAGCATTAGTGGAGGTTCTGAAGGTTATAGCTTCAGCAAAAGTCCCGGAAGTCATAGTCTTGGGAGGAGTTTCGATAATTATCGACTCAGAGAGGGAGGCCGATGGCTCGGTCCCAGTGAGGGAGGCTGATGGCTCGGTCCCAGAGAGGGAGGCCGACGGCCCGGTCCCAGTAAAAGAATCCGAGGTGCTGACCCCAGCGGGGTTCCTGAAGGCCACTGCCCCAGCGGGGTTCCCGAAGGCCACTGCCCCGGGTGGGGTTCAGAAAGTCACTGCCCCGGGATGGGTTCAGAAAGTCACTGCCCCGGGTGGGGTTCAGAAAGTCACTGCCCCGGGTGGGGTTCAGAAAGTCACTGCCCCGGGTGGGGTTCAGAAAGTCACTGCCCCAGGTGGGGTTCAGAAAGTCTCAGCCTCGAGTAAGGTCAATAGTGACCAGGTCCTAGCAAAGCACTCTAGTCAGTCAGATGGGAAAGAAGCAGATCCTGACTCTGTTGATATCTCAACATCTATAATCTTTGATGGGGACTTAGTCCAATTTCTGGCGCTTTACAAACACTATTACATCATTATGTTGTCTAGACCATTTCTGGGCATCACTTCAGAGAACCTTGTGCTCTATCTGATATATTCCTTTAGAGGAGAGCCTTTTGAGTGGGCGACCAGCCTAATGAAAGCTGAAGATCCCATTCTTCAGGATCCCCCAGCATTCAGTGATGCAGTTATTAAAAGATATGGTTCCAAAGAAATTGGTTCAGGTTCCTCTAGGTCACTCATCTTATCTGCTGAGAGTTCACCGTATACTGTAGACTCGGCACAAGAGTCTCAGCCCGTTGTTTTGACTGCAGGATGTGCTTTTCTGTCTTCTTCTAATAGTAGTACTTTGCGTGAAAGTTCAGCTCCCAAGGGTAGGAAACCTATCTCTGATTTGAACGCAGCCTTGCTGGGTGGTACCATCAGTTCAGACAATGTTTGGGGAATTACCTTGGTCAGACCTAAAGAGCTTTGTAAAAAGAAGAAGAAAAATAAATAATTTTTGACTCTTGCCTTGATATATAAAAAAAAAAAAAATTTTTTTCCTTGTCTTGTGTCCAGTGGCCACCATCAAGGGGAGGGCACTGTTACAAGCTGTTGTTACAGCTTGTTTCTGTTTTCTTGTCTGTTAGACCAGTGTGTCATGTTTTTTTTTTGTATCCCTTGTTTTGGACAGTCTGAATTTTGGGGTCCTTTGACCCCTCCTCAAGGGGGGGGGGGTAATGTTATGAACCACGGCTGTGGCTCATTCCTATTTTTGCATTTTGGTTATGTATTTTATGTTATACTTCTGTTAATGTTCCCCGTGGGTTTCATGGGGTGCTCGGAGCTCACCCTTAAGAAGAGGATACTGTTATGAACCACAGGTAGTGGTTCATTCCTATTTTATGTTTATAGTTCTCTTGCAGGCCAGGATTTCCCTTTGCTCTGGTTTAGAAGATTATTGTTTGCTGTCAGTGGTGAGTCTGTGCAATTGCAGCCTGTTTCCATGTGGTTGACCTCACCTGTCTGCTAATTGCATCTTGTCAGTTTGGAGTCATGCAACAGGGCAGCTGCACGACATAATTAATTAGGCCTCTCTGTTATATGCTGGCTCAGTGCAATTCACAGACGCTGGTGATATTTCTAGGTTTCCAGTCTTCCAGAGTGCTAGAGTTCTGAGCTTGTTCCTGCCAGTTCCTGAGCTCCGGTCTAGCAGTGTCTGTCTAGCTGCTTCCTGTGTCGATTCCTGTGTCAGTTCCTGTGTCTGATCCCGTGTCCTGCCGAGAAGCGTTCCTGTCCAGAAGTCCTGTGGCTTTGCCTGTGCCTGGTCAAGTTTCTAGCTTCTTGGTGTCCACCGGTCTGTCGTTTGGGATTCTGCCTGTCCTCCAGTTCTGAGAGTCTCTGTCTGCAGCATTGGGGGTTCCTGTCCGTTTGCCAGTATGTATCGGTTCCGTGAGTAGCGGCTCTGCCGCGTCCGTCGGCCTAGGCCGCTGTATTCCTTGGTTATATCTGTCACTGGTGTTTTGCAGAGGGTTCTGCTTATGCTGTCACCGCCGGTACACAAAAGTATTGTGTCGGCGTGTGGACAGCATTTCCTTTGTTGTTCTTTTCCTTTGGCGGCAAGCCGCACATACATTTAGTTTTAGGCTAGTTAGTAGCCCCTGGCTTTGGTTGTTTCAGTTAGAGGGCCCCTTGTTATTACCCTGTCTCTCTTTAAGACCTGAGGGGGCATCGGAGTTGGGCAGACCTAATCCGCCCTTCAAACGCGGCTGCCATGGGCCCAAGAAACCATAGTCATGCAAGCGTGAATTGACAACACGGGTAAAACAACGGAGGTAGGGTGCCAGGGGCAATTCCCGTTTCATTTCACAGAATCCAGCATTATGTCCTGGTGCTCTGGATTCTCTTCATAACATCTCCCTTGTTCTGAGCACCAGGAACCTAACAATAAGAGAATGGTATCTGCTATGGCTATTAGATTGTTTAGGCATCTGCAGTAGTGCTGCGATGCTTGCAAGGGAATATAAAGTTCATGGCCCGTCATGTCCCCAGTGTGAAAACATGAGATTGTGGATGAATTATTTTGATTTCTATGGGATATGATTAGGGTGCTTGCACCAGCAGCTAGTGGTTGTGGTTTACCGTGGTCCCAATTGTGTCTGGCAGATATTCAATCTGACATTACAGGCTATGAAGGCTTTAGTTCCAGGTAGACTGTAGACATACAAGGTAGCTTATAGTGATTGGCAGTTGTTCCTACTGGAGCAGAGTATGTAAGAATTTGCACAATGCTATATTAGAGTATGTTTGGAAGTAGTACAGGCATGGCCACTCTAAAGCATCATTGTCAGCGGCTATATCCAGCATCTCATATTTTACTAAGCTGGAAGGTCTTTAGTACACAAATAATATTTTGTTAACAAAAGTGCAAAAATGTTACGCAACGGAGCAAGCATAATCTATGAATTATCGTTTAGCTTTCTCCATGGCTCTTTGAAGCTTTAACGATAAAACTGGATGTGGTCAATTAAAGTTCAAGGGAGTCAGGTCCTGTAACAAAATGTTGTGAATAAAACTGATATTGTGTTTTGTAAAATCCATAGATCAAAGATGGATCAATTAAGTATAGGTCATTTGATATCGATGACAGCACAAAGTGATAAAATAACTTGCCCAGTGGCATTGGCAAATAGTTTTGCCAAGTTGCAGCCCCAGGATAAGGGTTACTATGGCTAGTACATATTCCCCAATGATTACATTCCAGTTTTTTAGTGTGTTTAAGAAATGTTCAGGAGATTTATACACTGCTCAAAAAAATAAAGGGAACACTAAAATAACACATCCTAGATCTGAATGAATGAAATATTCTTATTAAATACTTTGTTCTTTACATAGTTGAATGTGCTGACAACAAAATCACACAAAAATTATCAATGGAAATCAAATTTTTTAACCCATGGAGGTCTGGATTTGGAGTCACACTCAAAATTAAAGTGGAAAAACACACTACAGGCTGATCCAACTTTGATGTAATGTCCTTAAAACAAGTCAAAATGAGGCTCAGTAGTGTGTGTGGCCTCCACGTGCCTGTATGACCTCCCTACAATGCCTGGGCATGCTCCTGATGAGGTGGCGGATGGTCTCCTGAGGGATCTCCTCCCAGACCTGGACTAAAGCATCCGCCAACTCCTGGACAGTCTGTGGTGCAACGTGGCGTTGATGGATGGAGCGAGACATGATGTCCCAGATGTGCTCAATTGGATTCAGGTCTGGGGAACGGACGGGCCAGTCCATAGCATCAATGCCTTCGTCTTGCAGGAACTGCTGACACACTCCAGCCACATGAGGTCTAGCATTGTCTTGCATTAGGAGGAACCCAGGGCCATCTGCACCAGCATATGGTCTCACAAGGGGTCTGAGGATCTCATCTCGGTACCTAATGGCAGTCAGGCTACCTCTGGCGAGCACATGGAGGGCTGTGCGGCCCCCCAAAGAGATGCCACCCCACACCATTACTGACCCACTGCCAAACCGGTCATGCTGGAGGATGTTGCAGGCAGCAGAACATTCTCCTTGGCATCTCCAGACTATGTCACGTCTGTCACATGTGCTCAGTGAGAACCTGCTTTCATCTGTGAAGAGCACAGGGCACCAGTGGCGAATATGCCAATCTTGGTGTTCTCTGGCAAATGCCAAACGTCCTGCACGGTGTTGAACTGTAAGCACAACCCCCACCTGTGGACGTCGGGCCCTCATACCACCCTCATGGAGTCTGTTTCTGATCGTTTGAGTAGACACATGCACATTTGTGGCTTGCTGGAGGTCATTTTGCAGGGCTCTGGCAGTGCTCCTCCTGTTCCTCCTTGCACAAAGGCGAAGGTAGCGGTCCTACTGCTGGGTTGTTGGCCTCCTACGGCCTCCTCCACCCTCCATGTCTCCTGATGTACTGGCCTGTCTCCTGGTAGCGCCTCCATGCTCTGAACACTACGCTGACAGACACAGCAAACCTTCTTGCCACAGCTCGCATTGATGTGCCATCCTGGATTAGCTGCGCTACCTGAGCCACTTGTGTGGGTTGTAGACTCCGTCTCATGCTACCACTAGAGTGAAAGCACCGCCAGCTTTCAAAAGTGACCAAAACATCAGCCAGAAAGCATAGGAGCTGAGAAGTGGTCTGTGGTCACCACCTGCAGAACAACTCCTTTATTGGGGGTGTCTTGCTAATTACCTATAATTTCCACCTGTTGTCTATTCCATTTGCACAACAGCATGTGAAATTGATTGTCAATTAGTGTTGCTTCCTAAGTGGACAGTTTGATTTCACAGAAGTGTGATTGACTTGGAGTTACATTGTGTTGTTTAAGTGTTCCCTTTATTTTTTTGAGCAGTGAATTTGCCAGAGGCTGACTTCGGCACTTGTTCATTTAAAATAGGGGCAGCTACCTATGGAGCTGCTTCGTGATCCTCCATCAGCGATATTAAAAAGTTCTTTCCAATTTTGCCCATAAAGTTTATTCGACAATGTATATGTTATAGGTTTTATGGATTACATACAGAATATTTCAATGCCAGTTTGCTCATGTTGGGTGTGGCTTGTAGAACACTTTTATATTTAATAGGCCAGCAGGAATCAGTCAGTCAGTAGAATATATCAGTTGGAGGACACACAAGAGGTGACACAGGTAGTTTTCAGGGGTAGGAGGTGGAATAATTTACAGGAACAGCTATTTAAGGCTGAGCAGAAAATGAGGGGTGTTAGTGATATGGGGCAGGAGGGAAAACACTAAACTGTAGAAGGGGGAAATTGGGCTGAATCTAGGGGCCAAGGTACATGATGTCCAGGGTGATATGGGATGTTTAATACACAGTGGAGGGGTCTGGATAGTGGAGTGGGCTTAACATTCATCATTTTCTGATGGAAGGCCAAGCTTGCTTGACTACGGATATCTCCGATTCCTGGAGGTGGATTTCTTAACTTTCAATGGTATAAACAACTAGAATGCCCCACCTCTCAGGAGTTTTTAGTATCTTGGAGATTGGGGGTTCAGGAGCCAGAGCAATCCACCAACAAAACATAAAATTGCATCCCAGGCATGTGGAGCTAGAGCGGATTCCGGCTGCTGGAAGACTGATATATCTGGGTCTGTGTATAGTATGGACAAACCGCCATTGTCCGCCAAAAAGGGAGAGTGCTAGCTTTTGGATTATACTCTCAGAAAAATTATATGTCAGACAGAACTGGTGATATCTGGTTAATATTGCAGACATCATTGGACTTTATGTGGGTTGGTTGATTGTCATAGCCCTTTGTTTCTTATTCTCTCTTACAGAATTATATAGGTGTCTATAGGGTCTATGCACTAAGACTTGGAGAGAGATAAAGTGGATGGAGATAAAATACCAACCAACCAGCTCCTAACTGTCATTTTTCAAACCCAACCTGTAACATGGCATTAAAGAGCTGATTGGCTGGTATTTTATCACCGTCCACTTTATCTGTCTCCAAGGATTAGTACATAGACACCTTTGTCACACACAGGAAAATAATCAAAACATAGATAAGAAAATACAGTGCAATTAATGTAAATGCAACACACTGTATAAAGTGGCACTTGCACCATAAATTTCCTTAAGCAATATGGCCAATATGCCTACAGGAAAAAAATGTTCAGACCATGGGAAAACAATGCTATATTTAAATTCAGGCCATCAGCACACAGACATCTGTGGATCCTACCCTAGGTTCCACTGTGGCCTCACTTTATGACTATTGTGAAACACCCAAGCGATTGTATAAGACCCCTAGATTCACACACGTAAGATCTTTTGCCAATAACAGCCACCCATTGTTCCCTTAGAGTATGACACACTCTTTGATACTTAGGATGCTGCCTAGACTTACACTCGCAACAGTAGGGTCTTATAAAATTGTTGAGTGATCACTAGGTAGCATCAGGAATGGATGGAGGTGGAACTAGGTGCTGGGACAAAATGAGTTTGACCCTGCAGGTTTCTAATATAAAACCACAGGTTTTGTAAATGGCAAGAGCAGGGTATAGTAAATACACTGTAGTATTTGATCAAACTGATGGAGGCTGGAAGTTATGCAGGGATAATTGGAGTTCCCAATTCGGGTTAGAGTACAAGGACAAGGCACAGGCCGAATTGTACAGAAATAGCCTGGAGCTTTCACCCAAGCCAGGACTAGTGTTTCTGGACACAGAGCTGAGCCAGGAAGCATACACCACAACCACGCGGAGTTGCAGAATGAAACTATAACTGGCAGGGCTGGCTGCCTTTTACCAAGAGTAGGGACCAATTAAAGAGCACAGACAGACCATCCCCTAAATTAAATGCTTAATGAAGCTGGTAAGCTGCACGTAGAAACTGGAATCCCGGCTGCTTAGCAACAGCCGCGGTCAAGATTCACCACAGCTGCCCCGAGTTCCTGTTGCCTGCTGGGACATGCTGCAAGAATGAGCCACCATGGCAGGTCATAACAATGACCCTTTGGCAACCTTTCATACTTAGGCCTCCAATGTCCCTTACTGGTCATGGACCTCCTGTGACTCATCCTATTTATTGTACTCCTGTGGCCTTTCACCTGCCTCTTGGCCAGGTGGCATCATTGGCATGTTAACCAAACAAAATTGTTTTTGTGGCTTAAATGGCTTGGAAAAAAAACCTAAAATGTACACTTAGGGGCAGATTTAACAACTAGTGGTAATATATTCTTGTTTTTACTCATGAATGTTAAATGGTCGCCAAACCAATCAGCTCCCAATTGTAATTTTGTAAACATATGACAGTTATGGGCTGATTGGTTGGAGCTCCAATTAACATTCATAATGAATGATAACAAGAATATCACTCATTTTTAAATTTGCCCCTTATTATTTTAGGGTTTTACCAGTGATGTGCAGTCAGGGTAGACAGGGGAGGCAGAGCCTCACCCGTCATGCTTCTGTACACTCCAGTATAAAAAGTATTAAAATAATACTAAAGATATTTAGAACGTATAAATATCTTTGTATTATTCAAATTATCATTTTATTATTGAAAACATATTTATAGTAAAAAATCACCACCAAATCATATATATGTATGTGAAAATCTGGCACTGATACTAGCCAGTGCCTTCCCAGCCATTGTAGTCACCGCACCTCATTGGTTTTAACATCAGTATCTAAAGGCCTAAATTAAGAATATTTCACATGGTCATGTTCTGGAGCTCATGTTCACTGGATGTCTTCCCAGTGCCATAGTAAAATATTTATGCACCAAGGGACAGAAGCCTCCAGTTCATCCTTTGGGAACAAATGAAACCAGGAAGATAAGTGGCTAATTACGCAATATTGTGCCTTTCAGAGATAATGGCTGCTTTTCTAGGGTTATGTTACAGCAGTGATCATGCCATCCACTCAGCCTTGCACCCTCGGTGGTGGCAGTGGTAGCACACCCCTTGTTAGGGCCTTGGTCACCATATGCTACTAGTCACAATGTATCAACTTTATCTTGAGACAACAGATTTTCTGGGGGAAGGGAACTGTTTTCTGACCACACATTCTACTAAATACTACCCAAAGATGTTTTGGTAAGACTTATTTGACATCTTTAAACACAAAATAATACTATACAAAACACATGCTAACTTATGTTTGCAAATCTTGGGGCTGTCTTTTCTTCACATAGCTACATCAGCATTCTAATTGCATCATGAATCATCTGAAACCAGTCTCTTGGTATATTTGTTGCCTAGAAGTTCTGTAAACCTCTTAGTTTTGATGATTGTTGGTGTATGGGTCATCTATACGCAAATGTGTATTAATTGTCAGTGAGGAGCAGAAAATCCTCATACGTGAATAAATGTGCTGCCGTATAGTGCCACATTTTAATTTTAATTGTTCCTAAAATATCACTCCTATTAAATATTCTTTAAAAATGTATTCACATGTGCAAAAATAGGATTTTAATTACCTACCGGTAAATCCTTTTCTCGTAGTCCATAGAGGATGCTGGGGTCCATTTTAGTACCATGGGGTATAAATGGGTCCCTTGGGAGCCATGGGCACTTTAACAGTTTAATAGTGTGGGTTGGCTCCTCCCTCTATGTCCCTCCTACCAGAATCAGTCTAGAGACTGTGCCCGAGGAGACGGACATACTTCGAGAGAAGGAAATACACAGATAGTGGTGAGATTCACACCAGCTCACACATAACCAAAGGAAAACCAAGCGAACCAACTGGAAACAGTTCAGCAACAGCTGAACAACAATACTTGACCAAGTAACAATGCAGTACTTAACCAAGTAACAATACAGTACTTAACCAAGTAACAATGCAGGAAAACGAAGCACTGGGCGGGCGCCCAGCATCCTCTACAGACTACAAGAAAAGGATTTACCGGCAGGTAATTAAAATCCTATTTTCTCTTACATCCTAGAGCAGGCCTGGCCAACCTGTGGCTCTCCAGCTGTTGCAAAACTACAAGTCCCATCATGCTTTGCCACAGTTTTGCTATTAGGGAAAGCTATAACTTTGACAGGGCATGCTGGGATGTGTAGTTTCACAACATCTGGAGAGCCACAGGTTGGCCAGGCCTGTCCTAGAGGATGCTGGGGTCCATTTTTGCACCATGGGGATGTACTAAAGCTCCCAGTACGGGAGTGAGAGTGCTGAGACTCCTGCAGAACAGTTTGACCAAACTTGAGGTCCTCAGAGGCCAAAGTATCGAACTTGTAGAACTTAGCAAACATGTTCAACCCTGACCAAGTAGCTGCTCGGCAAAGTTGTAAAGCTGAGACACCCTGGGCAGCCGCCCAGGAAGAACCCATCTTACGAGTATAGTGGGAATAAACCGATTTCAGACACGGCAAGCCATGCCATAGAATAAGCATGCTGGATAGTAAACCTGATCCAGCGAGAAATCGTCTGCTTAGAATGAAGATTGCTGACAGCACCACCGCATGCCTTTCTGCCCAGAGGAGGATTATTGTTACCTCTGACATTGCCGATCTGCTCTTCGTTCCGCCCTGTCGGTTTATGTAGGACACTGCCGTTACATTGTCCAACTGTACCTGAATGGCCTGATCTTGTAGAAGATGTGCTGCTTGTAGAAGGCCATTGTACATGGCCCTTAGTTCCAGAATGTTTATCGGAAGTATGGATTCCAGACTTGACCACATTCTTTGGAAGTTTTCCCCTTGGGTGACTGCTTTCCAACCTCTGAGACTTGCATCCGTGGTTAGAAGCATCCAATTCTGAATCCCGAACCTGCGGCCCTCGAGAAGGTGAAAAGTTTGCAGCCACCAGAGGAGTGAAATTCTGTCTTTCAGCAACAGGCGTATCCGCTGGTGCATGTGAAGATGTGATACCGACCATTTGTCCAGGAGATACAGTTGGAAGGACCGTGCATGGAATCTTCCGTACTGTGGAGCCTCGTAGTAGGCAACCATCTTCCCCAGAAGGTGGTTGCACTGATGAACCTGGACCATTAATTGGATCACCAACACTTTCTCCAACGGTAGAAACACCCTCTGCACTTCCATGTAGGGAATCATCCCCAGGAAAGGCAATCTCCTTGTCGGCACCAAATGCGACTTTGGAAGGTTCAGGATCCACCCATGATCCTGGAGGAAACGAATTGAGAGAGCAATGCTCTGTAACAGCTTCTCCCTGGAAGATGCTTTTATCAGCAGATCGTCCAGATATGGAATTATGTACACTACCTGCTTGCGGAGGAGTAGCATCATCTCTGCCATGACCTTTGTGAACACCCTCGGTGCTGCGGAGAGGCCAAATGGCAGCGCCTGGAACTGATAGTGACAGTCCAGCAGTGCAAATCATAGATAAGCCTGGAGAGGCGGCCAGATCAGAACGTGAAGGTACGCATCCTTGATATCCAGGGATACCAGGAATTCCCCCTCCTCCAGACCTGAGATTACCGCTCTCAGAGACTCCATCTTGAATTTGAATTCCCTCAAGTAGGGGTTCAATGCTTTTAGGTTTAATATCCGCCTTACCGAACCATCCGGTTTCAGTACCACAAACAGGTTGGAATAATAACCCTTGGTTCTTACGTGAGGTGGAACTGAAACAATTACATTTGTTTGCACCAATTTGTGAATGGCTTACTGTAGGATAGCACTTTCTGTCAGCAAAGCTGGTAAGCCTGATTTGAAGAATCTGTGAGGTGGGAGTTACTGAAACTCCAGTCTGTACCCCTGGGCATCAATATCTTTTACCCAGGGATCTAGGCAAGAGGATGCCCAGATGTGACTGAAATCTTTTAGTCTTGCTCCCACCTGCCCGATCTCCAGGCTGGGAGGTCCACCATCATGCGGAAGACTTGGAGGAAGCAGAACCTGGTTTCTGTTCCTGGGAACCTGTTGGTGCAGGTTTTCTGGATTCCCCCCGATCTCCTCTAAAGAAAGTGGAAGGGGGTTTGGACTTTTTAATTTCGCGGTCTGAAAGGACTGCATCGTAGATGTAGGATAAGATTTCCTAGTCGTTGGTGTTGCTGAGGGAAGGAAGGTTGACTTACCCGCAGTAGACGTGGAGATCCACGCATCCAATGCGTCCCAAAACAGAGACTGACCTGTGAAGGATAGGTTCTCCACACTTTTCTTGCATACTGCATCTGCAGACCATTGGCGAAGCCATAGTCCTCTGTGTGCTGAGACAGCCATGGAAGAAGCCCTTGCAGTAAGGAGGCCAAGGTCCTTCATGGCCTCCACCATGAAACCTTCAGAATCCTGAATGTGACGCAAAAACAATTTTTTATGTCACACCTATCCATAGTATCTAATTCCTCTAATAATGTGCCTGATCACTTTACTATGGCTTTAGAAATCCACACACAAGCAATAGTGGGCCATAAAGCTACGCCTGTAGCCATGTATAGTGATTTGAGCGTAGTCTCAATTTTGCGGTCCGCCGGCTCTTTCAAAGCGGTTGAACCAGGGACAGGTAAAACCACCTTTTTAGACAAGCTAGATACAGAAGCGTCTACTGTAGGTGGGTTTTCCCACTTTTTCCTGTCCTCTTCGGGGAAAGGAAAAGCAATGAGAACTCTTTTAGGGATCAAAAATTTCTCTGGGTTTTCCCAGGATTTTTCAAACAAGGAGTATAACTCTTTAGATGCTGGGAAAGTAAGGGAGGATTTCTTATTTTCTGTAAGTAAGCCTCCACCACCTGCTCAGGTACTTTCTCAGTAATGTGTAAAATGTCCCTAATGGCCTCAATCATTAGTTGCACCCCCTTAGCAAGGGATGCATCACTCTCCCCCCCTGCCGCATATCCCCATCACCGTCCTCTGTATCAGAGTCGGTATCCATGTCAGCTTCCATTATCTGGGCAAGAGCACGCTTTTTTGGATATGTAGTATGGGTCCCATATGAGGTAGTGGGAGCTGAACACTTCAAACCCTCTACAGAATTCCTCAAAACTTGCATTTCTTTCTCATTATGTGACAACCTAGATGAAATCTGGGATATCATTCCCCTTATAGAATCCACCCATGGGGGTTCGGACTCAGAAGGCTGAGAAGGTACATTGCAGTCCTGAGTACATGCAATAGACTCTTCAGGAGAAGATACACACTCTGCAGCACAGGATACAGAGTCCTTAGACATGGTAATGTGATATACACAGACTTACACACACACACACACACACACACACACACACACACACACACGAAAATGTCAGACACAGTTTCCCCCAGAGTACCTTCAGAGAGTATATGGAGCCAGCCACACAGCGCCCCAGGAGTCAGTTATTATGATAAAAGCCCGTTGCTGACTGATTAACCTTAATAGAGTAATCAGTTCTATAATCACTCTCCCCCCCTGTCTTTAACACCCTGGCACCGCAACCACCATTCCCGCCAGCAACCCGCTTCCAGGGCCGCCGGCACTGTACTCACCACTCTTCTTTCTTCTGGCTCTGTTAGGGGATGGTGGCCGTGCTGCAGAAGTGAGCGGTCGCCTTGTGGGCTTGCGATCAGCACCCTCAGGAGCTCAGTGTCCTTTCTAGTGAAGACAGAGAACCATTAACTTCAAGAGTTGGTTCTTATTCCCCCCCCCCCCCCCCCTAAGTACCACAAAGCAGGGAGGCTGTTGCCAGCAGTCTGCCTGTACCTAACTAAACTCAGAAAATAATAAAACTAGAAAAACTCCTCAGAGCTCCCCTAGCTGTGACCGGCTCCTCTGGGCACATTTTCTAAACTGAATCTGGTAGGTTGGGCATAGAGGGAGGAGCCAGTCCACACTATTAAACTCTTAAAGTGCCTATGGCTCCCAAGGGACCCATCTATACCCCATGGTACTAAAATGGACCCCAGCATCCTCTAGGATGTAAGAGAAAAGAAGCTTGCTGTGCTTTACTAGCTAAAATCTCAGCAAAATATGCAGAGCTGGATAAATGAGGGGGGATGGTGGGACTCAGGGGACATGTGTCCCTTGGCCCCCTAGCTTTGGTTAGAGGCCCAGCTGCAGTGCAAAAGTGCACTGCAAGTTGTAGAAATGGAACAGGAGCAAGGGAGGGGGTAGTCCATGCATGGAAACAAGCCTTCACGACATGTGAAAGGAGGGAAAGAGGCAGGACAGGAGCAGATAGTGATGGAGGAGGGAGGTAAGAAGTAGGAGGGGGAACACTACGTATATGTATATGTGTGTGACAAACTATGTATGTGTGTGACTGTATTGAACTATGTATGTACATTATGTATGTATGTATGTATGTATGTATATATGTGTATGTGTGTTACAGTATGTATATATGTGCATAAGTGAGTGAATGTATGCATGTGTGTGTCTGACTTTACATATGTTATTTTATGTGTTTGACAAGTATGTATGTGTATAAGTATGTGACTGTATGTATGTATGTATGTATGTATGTATGTATGTATTTATGGGACAGTGGGGGTAATTCCAAGTTGATCACAGCAGGAATTTTGGTAGCAGTTGGGCAAAACCATGTGCACTGCAGGGGAGGCAGATTTAACATGTGCAGAGAGAGTTAGATTTGGGTGTGGCGTGTTCAATCTGCAATCTAATTTGCAGTGTAAAATAAAGCAGCCAGTATTTACCCTGCACAGAAACAAAATAACCCACCCAAATCTAACTCTCTCTGCACATGTTATATCTGCCTCCCCTGCAGTGCACATGGTTTTGCCCAACTGCTAACAAAATTCCTGCTGCGATCAACTTGGAATTACCCCCAGTGATTTATTCTAGAACTATTGAAGTTGGTGCTTAGTGAAAATCACTTCTTATATGCAGATAAGTTCAGCTATGGGCTCAAACTTGGTGCCATCTTATGCTAACATACACATGCATGAGTTTGAAAGTACGTACATTATACCAGGGTTTGCACATAGTATCCTACAGTACAATTAATTTATTGATGACGTCTTTGTTGTGTGGGGTGACACAGAGGAGAAATTCTGGCATATGATTCCCTTTCTCAATAATCATATAAACAGTCCAGTGCGATTTTCAGTGAAAAATTGATGATTAAAATGTATTTTTTTTAGACATCACGGTATACAAGAAAGATTTTCTGCTGTGTATTACAATATATAGAAAAGAGACAGACCGGAATACAATTTTGTATGCTATGAGTCACCATCCACTTAAATGTAAGGAAAACCTTCCGATTTCACAATTTATGAGGGTATTGCATATAAACACTGAATGTGATCATGCTGAAAGACAAATCACCGAAATAAGGGTTCATTTTAGAGAGCGAGGCTGTACTGTGAAATGTGTAGATAGATGCCTGGCAAAGGCCCAGAAGAGAGTGGCTGGTGGACCCAAATGCACTCTGATGAGTGCAAGTAGCGAATGATTTATACTAGCCGATAAGACAGCAAGGCCAATAATGTCAGGAGGGCCTTTAAACACAGACGGTGTAATGGTTAGGTATTACTGCCTCACAGCGCTGAGGTCAAGGGTTCGTTTCCCACCATAGCCCTAACTGTGTGGAGTTTGTATATTCTCCCTGTACTTGCGTAGGTTTCCTCCGGGTACTCCGGTTTCCTCCCACAATCCAAAAATATACTGATAGGTTAATTGGCTCCCTACAAAATTAAACTTAGAGTGAATGTGTGTGTGTGTATATGTGGTAGGGAATATAGACTGTAAGCTCCACTAGGGCAGGGACTGATGTGAACGGCCAAATACCCTCTGTAAAGCGCTGCGGAATATGTGTGCGCTATATAAATAACTGGTAATAAATAATAATAATTGGCCAATTGAAGCCATGACCCTACACTAATGAAGGATTTACAGAACTTGCCTCTAATAGCCTATGAACAAGGCCCTAATTTGAAACATGGATTTACCCGAAGGTACTTGGGCGCTTAGGGTGTGAGATGCTTCGCCGAGCTGCAGTCACAAAAAAGAGGGAGAGTCACTCCCGTTATGTTGCAAAAAAGGAGAGAGAGATGGTGTGACTGCGCTGGATTTGATGAATACAACACTAGTAATAAAATAACAAATTTATTCCTAAAATTGTACAATAGGTAAATACCTTTGAGAAAGCTGCCAGTTGGTTGCAGCGAAACGCGTCAGGTGATCCAGGGACCCAAACCAGGAAGTGACTTCAAGGAGGACCGAACCATTCCCCAAGCTTGTCCAGACGATCTTCTCAACGCTCAGATCCTTAACGGCAAACACCATACAAAGGACAGCATATAACCGTAACGCATGAGGAGCTCACCACTACAAATTCCGGAGCACTATATCCTCTAACGGTAACTAGTCCATTAATTTGGACCCTGCCTATATTCTGAGACTATTGTTTAAGCTGGACTATAACACAGGGGAAATACATCAGGAACGGTCATTGCATACATCTCCAGAAAGTCCAAATTTCCTACCTGGCAAACTGGGTGGTCCCATAGGATGTTAGTCCATATTTTAGCACTTGCATTTTTTATTAGTTTATTTATGTGCATATTTTATTGATATTATTTACCTATTGTACAATTTTAGGAATAAATTTGTTATTTTATTACTAGTGTTGTATTCATCAAATCCAGCGCAGTCACACCATCTCTCTCTCCTAATTTGAAACAATTGCTAATGCGACTACTACAAAAGCCAGATTATGCTTCTAAATAGCACTTTGTTGCAATCAAAGAAGGTGGTACTGTATGTTTTAAGTGTGCAAACTGTACAACTTGCAAATCAATGATTGCAGGACCAACATTTCCCCAACCACATTGTGCAATACCAATCAAATATCGTCTTCATTGTACAATGGCTTTCGTGATCTATCTGACAACTTGCCCATGTGGCATAGCATATGTGGGCTTGACCACACAAAATTTTAGAGACCGGATGGTGAACCTTCGTAGTACAATCAGAGCATCATTGGAGACTGGCGAATCAAACAAGGTGGAAGCATAACATTGCTTGAAATATGGACATCAGATATCAGCAATATGTTCCAGACTAATTGATTGGATGCCTCCCTCAATTTGTGAAGAGGACCGTGAGTTAGCCTTACGTAGACATGGATCACAATGGAATCATATGCTTGATACAATTTCTCCCCATAGCCTGAATGAAAATGGTGGACTAAAGGTCTTCTTGCCCTGATGAACTTTATTAATGAGAAATGTGACCAAGTTCTTGTGATGGATACCTAGGAGGATATACATTATATGATGATAATATAGGGGGATAGATTAATCTCATAAGTATCTGTGATACGCCACTAGTGTGACACCTGTCGAAGTAAAAAAAAATATTACATAAAGAGAACATACAAATTACACACATATAAGTTGCTATATTTGCAAATACGTGCAGCGAGCACAGCAATATATGGTAACACATGCATTTACATGGACATGCCACAGAGATGGATTCGACACTTATCTCATACAGTACATAATTATAATAATATCAAGCGCCAGACATCATGATGGTTTAGAATTGTATATGATGGAGTGGTGTCATGTATGTGTATTATTTGAACGAAACCAGATACACCTGTCATGTTCACTATTAAAACAACCAGATTAATGTGTAGATTCATTTGATACTTGTTATTAAGTTGTAGGACATTGCAACACGGAATTATGATTACATGTATAAAAGCTAAAATCACTTTTATTAGAACAATAGAAGTTCCAAACAGGTAGTGGACAGGAAACTCAGTCCAGCCCTTTGGACGTCCCCAAGGCTGAACCTGTTCAGCATATACAAAGGAACTGGTGACTCATCGTGAATCCCTCCCCCAGAAACTAGTTAACACATTTTGCTGATCACACAGGAAGGTAGTTCCTGTTTTGGTCTCAGAGTTTCTGTAAGGTCTCAGAGGAAGATGGAGTCCCAGCATTACTTTACAGAGAGAGACAGTGATATGGAAAGACGAATTTATATAACTTAAGGATAATGGTATTGTATCGCTGGCATGTAACTGTATGTAACTGTAAGTTAAATCTGCTTACTGTGTGAGTGTAACCATGTAACTATAGGTATACTGTACTTTGTAATATATTGAATCCATATACTTTTTAATAACAAATATATACATCAATGAGCTTTGGAACTCAGATAATGTGTGGGTGTATTGTTTTCTCTTATGGGATGCAGTGTTTTGCGATGTATAGCGTACATTCATGGGATATGGTAATAAGAGATGCAGGCATTTACAATATATATTAGAGCGGGCATTTTAAATATTTGTGAGAAATCAATTTGGCATTCTTAGATGGGGGCTCGTCCGGGATATCAGGGTCTTAATGATGCACTGTACATTACAAACACGGCTGTAATTGACCGGCTCCAATGGACGCATTACAAAGCTGATGAAAATAACATCCACGTTAATGTATTGTTGTGTTATCAGTAAGCCAATGATATGAA
This sequence comes from Pseudophryne corroboree, assembly GCF_028390025.1. Taxonomy (NCBI): domain Eukaryota; kingdom Metazoa; phylum Chordata; class Amphibia; order Anura; family Myobatrachidae; genus Pseudophryne; species Pseudophryne corroboree. The sequence goes on along the minus strand of NC_086453.1, from coordinate 254,738,928 downwards.
ATTCAAGGGACAATGCGTTTCTCATAATATTTAAGATGCTAAAATGTATTTTTATTGTTGCAAAACAAGGTTCAAATAAATCATATTGTGTTTGATTCAGATTGGATTGCTTATCTGTTAAGTAGGGTTAAAAGTACATTTAAAAGTTGCTGCATAGCCTTGATACAGTTTTTTTTTTAACTCAGGCCTAAAAAACTTCTGGTGCTTGTATGATGTGTGATTTCTTTGTGACAAAGGAAGCCGCATGGTCTGTCCTCCATTTTGGACTAACCACATGGCCTGTCCACCATTTTGTGTAACCCTCATGGTTGTGGAAGGGGGAGGAGTAGTGGCCATTTTGGGAAGGTAATTTTCTAAATGGCTGATTTTCACTGCTCAGAATAATCAGCCTTCCTTGGTCACATCAAACACCATTTATGAGTTACCAATGCATTTATTTAACCCATGCCATAGTCAATTACAAATAGTTTCAGCTGGGCCTAGTGAGAGTTAATAGATCAATACTTAGTGTAAGAATTACACACAGATATAAAAAAGTTTTTTTTCTTTTACCTCTAGTATTCAGTTAACTCTGCTTGCTAGTTTAGGATAGCCATTGAAATGTTAATTAACCTGTCCCACTACCCTCTTGAACAGGCATATGAACCTCTGTTGATATGCAAATTAGAAGCACTGAATGGGTAAATGCGTTTTATAGGAGACCAGTGAATGGTACATATATATAATATTATAATTATGTGTATATTTACTGTATATCAGTGTATGTTCTGCAAGATAGCTATCCAATCTGAATCATATCATTTAAATTATTGATTATTGCTAGAGTCATTATAGATCTGTGTGAAATAGGATACATTTGTTGCTATATAGGTAAATTTATAGGTAAATTTGAAATAACAGTATTTTAAGGAAGTAAGCGTAAAGACACAAACGCAGTTCTGCATAAAAGTTTATACAGAACAAGTTGTGTCTAGTGGGCAATAGTAGTTAGTATTGTTCACATTTATAGAGCTGTGTGATTTATGGCGGATGCAGGGTTTTGTACACGTGTCTCGGACAAAGTAAAGGACTGCGCACGCAGCATAAGGGACACGCACGGTCGCATGTTTACACAAAGTGCGTAAGAATGCGGGCGCTGAGTACAAATTATACAATAGTGTTGTTTAGTTCAAAGGTGGGATAGTAGACATTTAATACAATAGCACATAACTATCAGATTTCAAAAGCAGGTTACTCTAAATTTAGTTTAAAAAAACTGTATTGCCTCTGGGATAAAGCTGCCTTTCTGAATGAATCCAAATTTTCTGTACAGAAAAGACAAAGTGTACTTGAGTGAGCGAACGTAGGAGAGAGTGGATTTGAACTCCGGAAATCGGGTCCCATGGTACACCAAGTAGGAGGAGGCTTGGTGGCGTGAGGCGGCTGACTCACGTTAATATAGATTGAAATACACAAATCGGGAGGAGATTTGCAGAGGAGCGTAATAGGGAATTGTGCATTGTGTAGTATTGAAGTAAAAAGGTTTTTTGTTACGCTCCGGCCTGAGGGTCACAGATTGTACATTGATCCGTGGTCGTACGGCAGATAGGTAACAAGTACCTATACGCTGTGTGATTGGACCGCGCGTTTGTGGGTGCGATATATAGCTCAACTTGATACCCCTTTTACGAGCTTTTGCGTAGAATTGCGGTATCATTAGTGCTGTATAGAGCATACGCAAGCGTGATTTGTGTATAAGTGTATAGGGAGTTTTCACTGGTCTCTCTCAGGAAAATCTCCAACGGTGGATATTTACTGGAAAGGGTAAGTCACTCCCAACACTTCCAGTAAATAGAAACTAGATAGGGCCTCACTGGGTACGCGGTGTTCATTATTGGAGTGAGTCGTGGTATTTAGCGGAGATGGAGCGAGTGAAAGCGCTAGGTGTCTTTCACCGTCTATCTGCGGTGTGCATTGGGGATTGCATTTATTGGCAAAAAGTCCACGATGGGATCCAATTGCACAAGCAGTGGGCGTTTGGTAGCTAGAATTCAGGCTGAAGAGGTGCGACCAAGAGAGTCAGCAAGGTTTATTAGGTGTGAACAATATGGATCACACACGGAGGCTTTTTGCAATGAATGGGTATGTATGACTGACAAAGATAGGGTACCATTCCCTAGGGTACACAGGATTAGGAGAAATTGTACTTTTGATAAAAAATACCATGAACAGGTTAAGGAACTGGTGGATACATTTAAGGGTTGTGATTATCCACAGGTGGTATTGGATGAGGCCTTGGTTTATGCTTCTAAACTTGTGAGAAAAGATACGCTTGCTACGAATAATGAGAACCGTGCTAATATGCAGGAATCCGGCCATTTAAGTGATAAAAACTTGGAGGTTAAAAATAAAAATAAAAATAAAAGTAAAAACGAAATAATGAAGAAGAACAAAGATAAATACAGTTTGGTATTTAAATCAAAATTTAATGTAGCAGCCAGCAAGATCAAGGGCATAATTAACAAAAATTATAGATTATTATTTACCGATTCTGTTCTTAGGGAACATCTAGACGAAACACCTATGATTGTTTTCAAGAAAGCTAAAAATCTGCGCAATATCCTAGCTCCAAGTTTCTTTAAAGGACAGTTAGATCGATCTTTAAAAAACACACAAAGAACTCTCATTGGACCGGAGGTCACAGGTTTCTTTCGATGTAATCATAGGAGGTGCACTACGTGCTCGTTTGCTTTGAATAAAACTAAAAGTGTGGTGTCAAGTGTCTCTAAAAAAGAGTACACAATTGATACATTCATTAATTGTAGCACTCAATATGTTATTTATTTACTGATATGTCCCTGTCAATTATACTATGTTGGTCGAACTATACGTCCCCTGAAGCTCAGATTTATGGAACATAGAAGGAATATCCTTAATAACATCATGAACCATAGCGTACCCCGACATTTCTCTGAGCTTCATGGAGGCGATCCAACAGGGCTTCAGCTGATTGGGCTGGAACATATCCCAGCAACCAGCAGAGGTGGTGATCACTTTAGAACTTTATGTAGACAGGAGGCAGCATGGATTCTAAAACTACAGACATTAAATCCTCAGGGTCTTAATGAAACCATCGATCTGGAGTTCATTTAAAGGATTAAAACTGAATGTTTGAAATCTGTATTAGCTGTTTGGAATCGATACATATATGCATATGTATATTATTCATACATGTGCATATATATTTTTTGATTTAAACACCTTTACAGGAGTATATATAGATCTGGTCACACAGTTCCACCATGAAAAGCTTTTTTCCCTTGCTCTATGTTTAATATACTGGGTTTTTTCAAAATCACCAGTTACATACAGTATCCCTTATTCTCTCCTCCTTCTCCATGACACCATATACAATGTGTATTGTAAAATATGCATTGTATATTGCGTATGACTATTTGGTTCATATGGAACTATTTTGTAGTTAATTGGGCTATCTCTAGAGAAAGACACAAACATTTATGTCTGTATGCACAGGTGTATGTGCACAGTACGTGTGTGCACATATATATATATTTTTGTATTTTGCATTCCATTCCTATTGTCTCTGTCTTTACCCCCCTCTCTCTCTCTTCTTTGTTCCTTTGTTGCCCAATACAATACCACTGGAGGGCCATTGGGGTGTTTCTTCGTTTTAGGTATCTGTTCTGTTGTTAGAACGGATTTTAAGTACAAGTGAAAATAAGGATTATATAAAAGAAAATTAATTTTCCTATTATAGTCATATACATTAATATTACGTTAACCTGAGAAAGTCTATTTACCTAAATGTACACACGGAAAGATATGCAAATTAGCACGATAATTGTAGATAGCCTTAGTATCTTCCAAAACAAGGATTAGTATTCCCAGTCTCATGTTTTATTTGGGTTTTCTTTTTTTATGTATTTAATGTGATAAATGTTGTGTTATTGTCTACCAGACTAAGGTATTAAAATGATATTATTATAGTGATGTCTTTTATAAATGTGCATGTTTGCTCCATAACATTAGGAGCTCAATACACCACATATAAATTGATGATATAGAAATGGCTGAATCCAATTGCTGAAAATCATTTTCACCTGTGGAACAGGTATAAGAACAGACCACTCCTATTCCCAGGTATACCTGCCTTTCGAAAAAGACGCCCTGCTGGCGTTGAAACGCGTTAAGGACACAGGCTTTTTTCTTCCAAGGATCAACACTGGTAGCGGCTGCACATTCATCTCCCATCCGTGCACAGGAGCCCTGTTCCAACCACCGCAATCAGGAACATCTTCATTGCAGCTTCCACCCCTGTAATTACAGCCGTCCACTAAACTTGGGGAGGTAGAAGCAACAGGTGCCGTTCCCTCTCAGCCCGGCGCAGACCGGTGTACTCCGGAGTATCAGCTTACAGCCTCCGTTTTGAAAGTGCGGAGGTACCGGAGGTGGCGTGGACCATCGGGGACGGCTTGTCGGGGCTCCCTGCACGGCGCAGCATCAGTCATACCCGCTGAGGCTCTGGTGTGTGTCTCTGACGGGACGGCGGGACGACACCAGGGAGCAAGGACAGAACAGGCTCCTGCCCAGCGGAGGTTGTATTTTTCACATTATTTTCCATATACCAGCTGATTACTGCAATGGATTTGGGTTATATGCAATTCTTCCAAAACATACAGCCGTGAGTGACTTCTGGTTAGATCTAACACATAACAGCCATATATATTACCACTTGTGTATACTGAGTGAACCCAGCACGGTTTAAAACCTTCCAGGTGTTGTTAATAAACAAGTCACGTGCAAGTAAGATTATTTATTAATTATGTTTTTTTTTTGATTATGAAGTATTAATCTAGTGCACATTCATACTGTTGTGACATTCTCATCATTGTTTTTTACTCCCGGGAGGTTGTTGTAATTTACATACATTTTATATAAATAAATGTTTTTTAATTGTCTGATTGTCAAGCGCCACTTGTTATTTATTGGTTAGTTTTCGTTTTAAGGGACTGGCAATTCCCTTTATCAGGAGGCTGCTGACAATCTAAGTGCAGTGCTACTCACCTGAGCGCTTAGTTTTTTTCTTCCATTCCCTAGGGTAGACAGTTTTGAACCAGAGATATTGCAGAACTTAAGGATAAGAATATGTCTGATAAAATCCCGAAAACAAAGGGTCAGACATACAAATTGTTTAAACCTGTGGCAGCAGGAGGGGTTGGTGAGTTTGATCCTAAGGTATTGCAGGTGGTATGTTTAACCAAAGTCATATAAGACAAGAATGGAAATATAAGAACTGTTTGAACTTGTAGCAACAATAAATAAGTAGGAAGAAAAAAAAAGAGAATGCAAGTACACCGCCTTATGTAGATGTGGAAGCAGTTACGGCCAGCATACAAACTATAGAAAATAATAAAAATATGAAAAATATGACTGTAACCTATATATGTACTAATGAATGTTGAAGTTTTATTTAGGAGGAGAAGGTGACCTGATTGTTTTCAGCCATTTCTCATGCACCCAGAGGAGTATCCAACCGGTAAAAGAAGAGCAGTAGCCTGTGGGGAAGTGGCTGAGACCAGTGGAACAGGTAAGTATGGTATCATTTGTGTACATATATAGTAAAACCCAAAAATAAAACTAAAAAAAATCAAGAAAGTAACGTCAGAGATGGAGAGAAAAAAAACCTGTCTGCACATTAGTATTTGCCAGTAGGAAAGCGGACAGAGGCAAGGTAACCCCAGGGTATTTCTTTCAGTTACCATATAAGAAGTATTCATTCCTAGTAATGCCCCTAGTAAAGATGAGCTTGGAAATGTTTGTTGAACCATGTACAGACCCTTAATACGGGATGAGAAGGATTGAATGAAATACTTCGCATGACCTAGAAGCTTGTTAAACTTTTTTGTTTTTGTCTCTTGCAGAAATAGAAAACTCTCCATCTGGATAAGACCACTGGTAAACACTAATTCGGCAAATGGGAGATGGCTGTCTCTGTGCAAATGGACGGGCTCAATAAGGCATTGAGTGTCAGGGTGCAGACTTCTTTGCAAAATTGGAAAGGGGTCACAGTAGCTAATCTTAGATAGTGTGCTATTGAACATCACCAGAATAGTGCTAGGCGCAGAGAACAACAGGTGTAGAGGTTGAGGATGGTAAGTATACTGGCACATACAGGAAAGACCCATCAGTCCAAACCTCAGATCCCAAATGGTCAATAATATGTTACACTTGCAGGAAGGAAGGGCATTTTGCCAGAGATTGTAGGAGTAGTAGGACACATAGTCAATATAGATCCCCTAGACAGAAAACACAAGCCACATTATTAAACACATAGACGGGACCAAGGGACATATAGTAAGGAATCATAAGCCATATAGAAAACACAGATTCGGCTAATGGGAAGAACAAAATAAATGCAACATTACCCTTTGATAAAACTTGAAGACTAATGTCGCATTCTGCTGTTCTAGATGCATGTCCATCACAGGTAGAGGAAATTATCTCACAGATACCAGGTTCCCCATGAACTTAGGATGGACAGGACACTGGATTGATGGCTGGGATAGTCCCAGTAGAGATAAGACACACAGATTTCTTTTTTTAGGGGTATAGACCAAGTAGAGAATCACTTCCCCGTAGTGCCCAATCCAGTTGTAAAATTTTTATAAAATCTTCTTAACCTCTACAAACTCATCTGTCACCAACCTCTATTCTGTTTAACTACAGTTTTCCTCTTCCTCTTTTGCGTTCACACGGGGTGGTACAATACATGGACCCAAGTACAGTTCAAACTCCACATGCCTAGGTCCTTCAGAGTTCTGCCCAAACCCAGTATATCTCAACAGCACGATGACACCAGTATTACTGCAGTGTGCCTTGTCATGCACAAAGGGTGGGGAATGAGAATACTGGTGAAGGGAAATTTTGTATAGACACTGATATGTCTGTTGGTGAATGGCAAACCTGACATTTTCTTTTTCATTTTCTTCTTCCTTCTCTCCTCTAGAGATGTTTCTTTTTTCTTTTTTTTGAGTTATGCTCATGGTACTCTACATTGCAAACACACGATAGAAAATTAAGATACAAAAATTTGTGTTCCAAGCAGGAAGAGGCAGTCTGGAGGACAAAGGGGTATGGCCAGGAGTCCTCAGGACTGTGGGCATGCGGACACGGTAAGCCAGTAGCCCCCAGAGCATACCTTCCAAGTCTAGCTGAGGTGGCACACGGTCTGACTCATCTAGGCAAAGAGGGTAGGTGCAGGCTGATGAGAGCCTACTGGTGTGCGCCAGGATTCTATTCTCATGCAGGTAAGAGAGCAATGACCTGTCTTGCTTGCTTGAGGAAGAATACTTCGTACAGTTTACACCCTTTAGGAATTATTGTTATGTATTGGTGTGCACTAATGTTTTCTCAAACTGGGTAGAGGTATTTCCTGCCGCCACGGATGCTGCTGTGTTTACCGCAGAGAAAAATTTCGCAGAAATTTGTGTGTAGATTATGGTACCCCTAGAAGTAGGAGCAAAGCCTGAAATTGTACTATTGTGATCATAGATACTGCCACTAGTATTATGTAGCTTCGGAACCACTCCCAGATCTTCACTTAACGAATCACCCTCTTCGAAATTTGTTGTTGTTTTGGTTTTGGTATTTGTGTTTTTTTTTGTGTTGTTTTTGGAAGACAACCTCATGTCATGATTGACAAAGAACTTGAAACTGTTGATTGCTGGTATGCCAAATACTAACTGTCTTGATTATGAACCAAGAGACTGTGTGATTGTTCTTACGTTCAGGTTGCCTAATAGACAGGTGGGAAGGACCATACCAAGATTTGTTGACAGCACTAAAGGTCGCCGAAAGAGAGACTTGGGTCCACTCGTCCCACTGCAAGAAGGTCGCTGACCCGGAGAGAACTCGTGACAAAGTATTTTATTGCTCAGATTCATCGAGTTTTTGTGTTCAAAGAGCAAGGTGGAGAGCAAAGTGAACTGTGTGTTCCAAGTGAACTGTGTGTTCAAAGAGCAAGGTGGAGAGCAAAGTGAACTGTGTGTTCCAAGTGAACTGTGTGTCCACAGAGCAAGGCAAAGAGAACCTCGTATCACCAGAGACTCTGTTCCGTGAAGACTGAGAGGCGGCACTGTTGAACACTACCTGAGCGTACTAAAGGATTACAGAAAGACCAGTCATTGTAATTGATTTGTTATGAATAAGAGTTGTTTTGTTCTATTTCTCTTTTCTCTCTTTCCCGCTGACAAACATTTTCTTTCAGGATATTCTATTTTTGCGAGGTTTTTTTATGAGGAGTCGAGTGTGGGACTGGAACTGGTTCTGGAGGAAGGAGTGATTTCCTTATAGGATCCCAGGGTTAGCCGATCAGTTTGTTAAAATCAGAGAAAAATCAAAGTTCTAGTAGTTATGGAGTTCAGAGGTAATCAGGAACAGTCAGACAATGGCTATTCATACATTGCAGATAAAGAGCTCATTAATATATGTGGAAGAAAGGTTTATGAGTGGCTCTTCCCGAACTCCGAAGGTTTATGTTATTTAGGAAGGACACTACTTATAACCCTTGTTCAATTATTAAACAGACCTAGCATACGTTCCAGAAATGGAAACAATGTTCAGAAAATGAAAGGAATATGTAGATCATGAAAATTTTATATGTCACTGTCACGATTTGTGTTTGTGTCTTCTTCACCTACCCAGCAGAACCTCAATCGAGTCCAAACATCAGTGTACAAAGACGTAGGTACATGTATGTGTGAAATGTTCATCGCAAATCAGACATTATAGGCCAAAGCACTGTCCCAGCATACTCTATAGGTTGAATGTTGTCCCACACCCAACCAGTGGTCCCGTGACCGCCGAGTGCATATAGAGGATGTCTCGTCCTCCTCCCTGTCTTCCCCAAATATAGTCAAGTGTCTGATTTGCGAAATGAATACATACTTGTGTCTAGGTCACCGATTATGGTATGAAATATTTTTTTTCTTATGTTAATAATTGATGGCAGTTATTGTTTACTGCCAAAGGGTGGACTGTCGAAGTCAAAAAAATATTACATAAAGAGAACATACAAACTACACAAATATAAGTCGCTATATTTGCAAATACGCGCTGCAAGCACAGCAATATATGGTAACACACACATTTACACGGACATGCCACAGAGATGGATTCGACACTTATCTCATACAGTACATAATTATAATAATATCAAGCGCCAGACATCATGATGGTTTATAATTGTATATGATGGAGTGGTGTCATGTATGTGTATTATTTAAACGAAACCAGATACACCTGTCATGTTCACTATTAAAACAACCAGATTAATGTTTAGATTCATTTGATACTTGTTATTAAGTTGTAGGATATTACAACAAATAGTTATGGTTACATGTATAAAAGCTAATATCACTTTTATTAGAACAATAGATATTCCAAACAGGTAGTGGACAGGAAACTCAGGCCAGCCCTTTGGACATCCCCAAGGCTGAACCTATTCAGCATATACAAAGGAACTGGTGACTCATCGTGAATCCCTCCCCCAGAAACTAGTTAACACATTTTGCTGATCACACAGGAAGGTAGTTCCTGTTTTGGTCTCAGAGTTGCTGTAAGGTCTCAGAGGAAGATGGAGTCCCAGCATTACTTTACAGAGAGAGACAGTGATATGGAAAGATGAATTTATATAACTTAAGGATAATGGTATTGTATCGCTGGCATGTAACTGCATGTAACTGTATGTAACTGTAAGTTAAATCTGCTTACTGTGTGAGTGTAACCATGTAACTATAGGTATACTGTACTTTGTAATATATTGAATCCATATCCTTTTTAATAACAAATATATACATCAATGAGCTTTGGAACTCAGATAATGTGTGGGTGTATTGTTTTCTCTTATGGGATGCAGTGTTTTGCGATGTATAGCGTACATTCATGGGATATGGTAATAAGAGATGCAGGCATTTACAATATATATTAGAGCGGGCATTTTAAATATTTGTGAGAAATCAATTTGGCATTCTTACACCACACTAGTATGTGGCTGGATCTGGCCACCTCAGGACCCTTTATCTAATTGACCCTGATACGGCCTGTGTCAGAAACACTGGCACTACAGGAGTTAACAAACCCCCCTTTTCATAGTGATGTCAGCTGTTAGCACTGAAGCCAGGTATTCAGTTACTGTCTGACTTCTGAAATCAAAGAAGGAGCCTGTGGAGGGAGAGCAGAGAGAGTAGAGAGCTGTGAGGAGACAATCAGACCAGGTATGTGGCGCCATTCTGTGGGTGAAGCCTGAAGAGACAGAGTTGGGAGAGGTGCCGTAGAGAGAGAGACTGGCTACACTGCAGAGGGCCAGCATGTGGGGCAGCGGAGAGTGGGAGGACCATCCGGAAGGAGATCCCCCTGAGGAGAGCTTCTGTCCCAAGAAGGACCTGCATGTGCAGTGGCATCTGACCCTGGGTTAAGTGAATAGGGATCCTACTGTGAGTGGTGGCGGTGAGGCCAGCAAACAGAGAGACTTCCTCAGCTAGCTCCAATCAGCCAGTGAGTTACAGGCTCAGAAGCACAGAGGAGTCAGTCACCGTATGCCATAGACTCTGAGCAGCAAGGCAGCAGGTCTGTCAGCCCCAACATGGGGCAGGTGTCACGTTTAGCACAGTGCGGGATTAGCCAATACGGTGTTGCACCAGCACTTACCCCTGAAAGGTCCAGTTCCTTTAATCAGCAGAAAGGAGACTGGTATAATTTTATTATACCCAAATACTGAAGAGGACTGTAGTAATTTCTCTACTCGGTCAAACAAGATAATTGTGATATTTGCTGTGCAGCTAACTTTCATCCAGTAGGGAAACAGTATTATACACAGACGAGAGAGTTATTACTGGCTATCAGCTACATAAAGAAATGCATGACTTGCTACCATTTAAAGAGAGGAGTATATTGCATGCTATCACTCACAACAGGGGAACTTTGTTAATTTTTTTCAGGAACAAGCCAGAGAACTGCTATAGTAATTGCAAGCCAGTGGTCATTTAACAGTGAGGAGATTTGCTTGCTTATCATATCAACTCAGCCACCTTGTGGACATTAGAGACATTATAGTGAACTCTTTAGTTAAAGGTATACTGCCAGCCACCTTGTGGACATTAGAGATATTACAGTGTACCTTATTGTAAAAGTGCATTGCCTGTCACCTTGTGGACATTTGGTTTGGTACAGTGACTCTTAGTTTAAAAAGGGATTATAGTAAGAGAACAGAGACTTTAACCTTATTCTTTTTTCATTCTTGCTGCAAAGATATTGTAGAACCAGTTAAAAATATTTAGATTGTGAATCTGATACCATTTCAGCAGTGAGGTATTTCAAAATACTAAGTTATGTTTTATACTGTACTGTCTATATATAACCCGTAGTAACATTAATGTTATTGAGCATATTTGTTGCAAAATTAACCTTTTGAATCCCATATCAGTGACATCTTGCTCCAGTAAATAACACTTTCAGTCACTGTCCTCACATGTAGTGACTTGTGTTGGGGGTTCTCTGCCTAGTGACATCAGAGTTTAGAAGAGGTATGACACTCCACCATCAGTGGCATATTACATCTTTTCTGGAAGTGACTCTGTTAACAGGTCTCTAGCAAAAAGGACTTTTCTGTTAAAGTTTAATTCTTGAGCATACTCTCTGAACTCTTTTCTGGGTTTTTGTGTTGGCTTTACATATGACAAAAAAGTTGTTTTTGGAAATATTTATCTATATATTATCTTGTGCATTAATTTACTTTTTTTTATATGTAACAGTGTTTGAGCCGCTTGACTGCCTAAAGAGACATATTGATTATGGTTTAATACATTTTATATACCTTACTGAATATAATAACAGCACTGTTGTTGCTAAACAGTTAATATGATATTCTACTACGGTATATGGGTTAATATATTCTATATGTTCCAATGATTATACTAACAGTATTGTTGTTGCTAATTAATCAATATAAATTTTTTACTATGTGTTCATATCTTTTATTATGGTGCTGTTATGGTGCTTTGGCGGTGGGATGTTCGCTCAGCACTGCTAAAGCCAGTCAGCACTGATGTGCTTCTGGAGTTTGCATTCCATGAGGTGGAAAGCATTCCGGAAGTTGTATTAACTATGATATTAGCTGTAGTATCCAGTCAGTGCATTCCAGGTGCTGGAACGCACGCCAGACGGAGCAGGAACACATGTCTGAAAGGCACTTAAAGGGCTCCAAGAGTATAGATAGGTTTTTACCTCCTGACAGTGTCGGACTGGGACATGTAGGGCCCACCGGAGGAATGCAGGAGTAGGGCCCATGTTTAGGGGTGTGGGCAGTTTGCTGAGGGGGTATGGCCTGCAACCTCATTGGTTTGACTAAGCATTAGAGCAGTGGATTCCAAACTTTTTTGAATCACGGCGCCCTAGAATATCAGATTTTTTTTCACGGCACCCCTAGGCCAAAAATTTCTTATTGAGAAATTTAGAAAGAATTATTACATTAAGTAGATTGCGTTTATATGTCATCCTTAGGGTCAGTTGTGTGGTGAGGGGCAAGATTTGCTTCTGTTTGGCCATATACTGTATGATTGGCAGCCACCAGCACTGGTTTTGCCTACTATATTGACCATGAATAATTTGAATTGGTCCTGGACCACCAACCCAGGGCACCCCTGCAAGTGTCCCGAGGCACCCCAGGGAGTCACGGCACACAGTTTGGGAACCTCTGCATTAGAGGGGGCAACGTCTGGGCCCCTTCATAAATATATACAGTAAATTCAGCTGCTGCATGCATGATAATTCACCAGATTAATAACAGCAATGCACTATAGAAAATACACAATAGTCCCGTATAAAGTAACATATGTACAATGTATAATTCAAGTGCATAGTCTAGAACCTGATCCTTAGAGTAGGAGGAGGGCACCCAGGCAGTGGGGCCCACCGGTGATTTCCCCTGTACCCCTGTGGGCTAGTCCAAGCCTGCCTCCTGATACTGCTGTATTGTTTTGGATTACTTTATTATGGTCCTTGCAATATTTGTATGCTTGACAAAGGTCAGATTATAACTGAAAAATCTTAATATTTCCTGCAAGATGGTGGAAGTCGTATATAAAATGAGATTGGAGATTGTTGAATGCCTACGTTTTTTTCCTCCTGCACCTGTGGACAGGAGGAAAGGTAGGGTGGGGATGCTTCCTTCTGTGTGCTTGAGACTGGGAGCAAATGGGGAAGCAATGTGCAAGCCCACAGAATGAAGTGAAATGGGCACGTGACTTGTGGCCTTGCCCCCATTCATGAACACGCTGACGGTATGCATACCCCATCCCTGTATCCCAAAATGTTGGTCTTTAGGATTTCCCTGTCTTAAATGCCCCAGGCCCACCAAAGTCTTTATCCAGCTCCGAATTTATGGCACACAAACAGGGGCATAGCGAGGGTGGCTCTGGTGGAGCTTGTGCTCCGGATGCCTGCTGGGTCTGACAGGCATTTTATTTAACCATTTATGCCCGGCATTAGTGTGCCATGAGGACCAAGATTGGGAAACACTGATCTATCCACTGAGATACCACTTTCACCAATTGGGTTCCATCCACTAGCTCACTGTTTGAGGGTTTAAGACCTGTATTCCTGTACATACATAGCTGCATCAAACAACCTCACCTCTGGTTGATGCAGTATTCTGGTGCAACTGTGTTGCTTAAATCCACTGACACATGTCGAAGTAAAAATATTACATAAAGAGAACATACAAATTACACACATGAGTCACTATACTTGCAAATACGCGCAGCGAGCACAGCAATATATGGTAACACACGCATGTACACGGACATGCCACAGAGATGGATTCGACACTTATTTCATACAGTACATAATTATAATAATATCAAGCACCAGACATCATGATGATTTAAAATTATATATAATGAAGTAATGTCATGTACGTGTATTATTTGAATGAAACAAGATAGACCTGTCATATTTGGTATTTAAGCAACCAGCTTAATGTTTAGATTCATTTGATACATGTTATTAAGTTGTAGGACATTACAACAAATAGTTATGATTACATGTATAAAAGCTAAAATCACTTTTATTAGAACAATAGATATTCCAAACAGGTAGTGGACAGGAAGCTCAGGCCAGCTCCTTTGGACGTCCCCAAGGCTGAACCTGATCAGCACACGAACAAACCAGTGACTCATCATGAATGAGAGTTCCCTCCCCCAAACTAGATAACACATTGCTGACCACACAGGAGGTCAGTTCCTGTTCGGTCTCAGAGGAAGATGGAGTCCCAGCATGATTTTACACAGAGAGAGAGACATAAGCATTGAGGGAATGGTATTGTAACTGCTGGCCTGTAACTGTATGTAACTGTATGTTTTAACTGCTTACTGTGTGAGTGTAACCATGTAACTATAGGTATACTGTACTTTGTAATATATTGAATCCATATCCTTTTAATAACAAATATATACATCAATGAGCTTTGGAACTCAGATAATGTGTAGGTGTATTGTTTTCTCTTATGGGATGCAGTGTTTTGCGATATATAGCGCACATTCATGGGATATGGTAATAAGGGGTGCAGGCGTTTGCAATATATATTAGAGCGGGCATTTTAAATATTTGTGAGAAAGCAATTTGGCATTCACAGATGGGTTCTCGTCCGGGATATCAGGGTCTTAATGATGCACTGTACATTATAAACGCGGCTGTAATCGAACGGCTCCGATGGACGCATCGCGAAGCTGATGAAAATAACATCCACGTGTATTGTTGTGGTATCAGTAAGCCAATGATATGAAATTTCAAGGGACAATGCATTTCTCATAATATTTAAAATACTAAAATGTATTTTTATTGTTGCAAAACAAAGTTCAAATAAGTCATATTGTGTTTGATTCAGATTAGATTGTTTATCTGTTAATTAGGTTTAAAAAGTACATTTAAAAGTTGCTGCATAGCCTTGATATAGTTTTTTTTTAACTCAGGCCTAAAATAACTTCTGGTGCTTGTGTAATGTGTGATTTCTTTGTGACACATGGCCTGTCCACCATTTTGTGTAACCCTCATGGTTGTGGAAGGGGGAGGAGCAGTGTCCATTTTAGGTAGGTCATTTTCTAAATAGCTGATTTTCTCTCTGCTCAGAACAATCAGCTTTCCTTGGTCACATCAAACACCATTTATGAGTTACCAATGCATTTATTTAACCCATGCCATAGTCAATTACAAATAGTTTCAATTGGGCCTAGTGAGAGTAAATGGTAAGATAAATGCTTGGCTTGGGGTAAGAAATTGCACAGATAGAAAAAGGAAAGAAAGGGTTCTGGTTTTTTTTTCTTCTTCTCTTTTTCCTTCCAAGACTTGTACAATGTGCTTGCTATAAGATGGCCATTGAAATGCAAATTAACCTGTGTAACTGCTTTCTCTTAGCAGTGGAAAAGCAAATAGCTTTGATATGCAAATAAGAGGTACGGTGTCTCATAGGAGACCAGTGAATGGTACATATGTATAATATTATTATAATTATGTGTATATTTATATCAGTGTATGTTCTGCAAGATAGCTATCCAATCTGATTCATATCATTTAAATTATTGATTATTGATAGATTCATTTAGAACTGTGTGAAACCGGACACATTTGTTGCTATATAGTTAAAACTAAAATAAGTGTTTAAGGAAGTAAATATAAAGCATAACACGCAAGTCTGGCCCGGTCATTAAAGGTTACACAGAACAAGTGTGGGTTGTGCTTGTGAGCGATTATAGTTAGCATTGCTCACATTTATAGAAGTTGTGGGATTTGTTTTATTGCGGACGCAGGGTTTTGTACACGTGTCTCGGACAAAGTACAGGACTGCGCATGCAGCGTAAGAGACACGCACGGTCGCGTGTGTACGCAAAGTGCATAAGAATGCGGGCACTAAGTACAAATTACACAATAATGTCGTTTAGTTAAAAGGTGGGACAGTAGCCATGCTACAATAGCACAAAACGACCCGGTTTCTAAAGCAGATTAGTATAAAACTTTTGTTTAAACTGTATTGCCTCTGGGGTAAAGCTGCCTATCTGAATAAATTGAAATTTTCTGTACAGAAAAACCAAAGTGTGTTTTAGTGAGCGAACGTAGGAGTGAGTGGATTTGAACTCCGGAAATCGGGTCCCGTGGTACACCAAGTAAGAGGAGGCTTGGTGGCGTGAGGCGGCTGACTCACGTTAATAAAGATTGAAATACGCAAATCGTGAGGAGATTTGCAGAGGAGCGTAATAGGGAATTGAGCATTGTGTAGTATTGAAGTAAAAAGGTTTTTTGTTACGCTCCGAGCTGAGGGTCGCAGTTTGCACATCGACCCGTGGTCGTACGGCAGGTAGGTAACAAGTACCTATACGCTGTGCGATTGGACCGCGCATTTGTGGGTGCGATATAGAGCGCAACTTAATGCCCCTTTTTACGAGCTTTTGTGTAAAACTGCGGTATCATTAGCGCTGTATAGAGCATACACAAGCGTGATTTGTTTATAAGGGTATAGGGAGTTTTCGCTGGTCTCTCTCAGGAAAATCTCCAGCGGCGGATATTTACTGGAAAGGGTAAGTCACTCCTAACACTTCCAGTAAATAGAAACTAGATAGGGCCTCACTGGGTACGCGGTGTTCACTATTGGAGTGAGTCATGGTACTCAGCGGAGAAGGAGCGAGTGAAAGCGCTAGGTGTCTTTCACCGTCTGCGGTGTGCATTGTGGATTTCGTTTATTTGCAAAAAGTCAGCGATGGGATCCAATTGCACAAGCAGTGGGTGTTTGGTAGCTAGGGTATATGCTGAAGAATTGCGACCAAAAGAGTCAGCAAGGTTTATTATGTGTGAAAAGTATGGTTCACACACAGAGGCTTTTTGCAATGAATGGTTACGTATGACTGACAAAGATAGGGTACCATTCCCTAGGGTGGACAGCTTTGAACCAGAGGTATTGCAGAACTTAAGGATAAGGATATGTCTGATAAAATCCCAAAAACAAAGGGTCAGAGATACAAATTGTTTAAACCTGTAGCAGCAAGAGGGGTTGGTGAGTTTGATCCTAAGGTATTGCAGGTGGTATGTCTAACCAAAGTCATATAAGACAAAAATGAAAATATAAGAACTGTTTGAACTTGTAGCAACAATAAACAAGTAGGAAGAAAAAAAAAAGAATGCAAGTACACCGCCATATGTAGATGTGCAAGCAGTTACGGCCAGCATACAAACTACAGAAAATAATAAAAATATGAAAAATATGACTGTAACCTATATATGTACTAATGAATGTTGAAGTTTTATTTAGGAGGAGAAGGTGACCTGATTGTTTTCAGCCATTTCTCATGTACCCAGAGGAGTATCCAACCGGTAAAGAAGAGCAGTAGCCTGTGGGGGAAGTGGCTGAGACCAGTGGAACAGGTAAGTATGGTATCATTCGTGTACATATATAGTAAACCCCCCCCCAAAAAAAAAAAAAAAAATCAAGAAAGTAACATCAGAAATGGAGAAAAAACCTGCCCGCACATTAGTATTTGCCAGTAGGAAAGCGGACAGAGACAAGGTAACCCCAGGGTATTTCTTTCAGTTACCATATAAGAAGTGTTCATTTCTAGTAATGCCCCTAGTCAAGGTGAGCTCGGAAATGTTTGTTGGACCATGTACAGACCCTTAATACGGGATGAGAAGGATTGAATGAATACTTTGCATGACCTAGAAGCTTGTTAAACTTTTTTTTGTTTTTGTCTCTTGCAGTAATAGAAAACTCTCCATCTGGATAAGACCACTGGTAAACACTAATTCGGCAAATGGGAGGTGGCTGTCTCTGTGCAAATCTTAGATAGTGTGCTATTGAACATCACAATAATAGTGCTAGGCGCAGAGAACAACAGGTGGAGAGGTTGAGGACGGTAAGTATACTGGCACATACAGGAAAGACCCATCAGTCCAAACCCCAGATCCCTAATGGTCAATAATATGTTACACTTCTAGGAAGGAAGGGCATTTTGCCAGAGATTGTAGGAGTAGTAGGACACATAGTCAATATAGATCCCCTAGACAGAAAACACAAGCCACATTATTAAACACATAGACGGGACCAAGGGACATATAGTAAGGAATCATAAGCCATATAGAAAACACAGATTCGGCTAATGGGAAGAACAAAATAAATTCAACATTACCCTTTGACAAAACTTGAAGACTAATGTCGCATTCTGCTGTTCCAGATGCATGTCCATCACAGGTAGAGGAAATTATCTCACAGATACCGGGTTCCCCATGAACTTAGGGTGGACAGGACACTGGATTGATGGCTGGGATAGTCCCAGTAGAGATAAAACACACAGATTTTTTTTTTTAGGGGTATAGACCAAGTAGAGAATCACTTCCCCGTAGTGCCCAATCCAGTTGTCAAATTTTTATAAAATCTTCTTCACCTCTACAAAAGTCATCTGTCACCAACCTCTATTCTGTTTCTCTGCAGTTTCCTCTTCATCTTTTGCGTTCACACAGGGTGGTACAATACATGGACCCAATTACAGTTCAAACTCCACATGCCTAGGTCCTTCAGAGTTCTGCCCAAACCCAGTATATCTCAACAGCACGATGACACCAGTATTACTGCAGTGTGCCTTGTCATGCACAAAGGGTGGAGAATGAGAATACTGGTGAAGGGAAATTTTGTATAGACACTGATATGCCTGTTGGTGAATGGCAAACTGACATTTTCTTTTCAATTTTCTTCCTCTTTCTCTCCTCTAGAGATGTTTCTTTTTTCTTTTCTTTTTTTTTTGAGTTATGCATATGGTACTCTACATTGCAAACACACAATAGAAAATTAAGATACAAAAATTTGTGTTCCCTACCGGAAAAGGCAGTCTGGAGGACAAAGGGGTATGGCCCGGAGTCCTCAGGACTGTGGGCAGGTGGACACGGTAAGCCAGTAGCCCGCAGAGCATACCTTCCAAGTCTAGCTGAGGTGGTACACGGTCTGACTCATCTAGGCAAAGAGGGTAGGTGCAGGCTGATGAGAGCCTACTGGTGTGCGCCAGGATTCTATTCTCATGCAGGTAAGAGAGCAATGACCTGTCTTGCTTGCTTGAGGAAGAATATTGGTAAAACAATACCAACAGAGCCATCCCATATCCCTCCTGCAGATGGATCTTTTCAGGAAATACAAATCGACTTCGTACAGTTAACACCCTTTAGGAATTATTGTTATGTATTGGTGTGCACTGATGTTTTCTCAAACTGGGTAGAGGCATTTCCTGCCACCACGGATGCTTCTGTGTTTACCGCAAAGAAAAATTGTGCAGAAATTTGTGTGTAGATAATGGTACCCTTAGAAGTAGGAGCAAAGCTTGAAATTGTACTATTGTGATCATAGATACTGCCACTAGTATTATGTAGCTTCGGAACCACTCCCAGATCTTCACTTAACGAATCACCCTCTTCTGAATTTTTTTTTTGTTTGGTTTTGGTATTTGTGGTTTTTTTGGGTTGTTTTTGGAAGACAACCTTATGTCATGATTGATCCGCACAATAATCAGAAATACACCAATGAGGTGACAGTACAGTACCTTATTGAGATGAGCCAGCATTTGAGAACTTGACAAAAGAACTTGAAACTGTTGATTGCTGGTATGCCAAATACTAACTGTCTTGATTGTGAACCAAGAGACTGTGTGATTGTTCTTACGCTCAGGTTACCTAATAGACAGGTGGGAAGGACCATACCAAGTTTTGTTGACAGCACTATCCCAGTGAAAGCAGCCGAAAGAGAGACTTGGGTCCACGATTCCCATTGCAAGAAAGTCGGTAGTCCGGAAGGAACTCGTAAATGAAGTGAGATCGCAAAAGTATCACCAGAGACTCTGTTCCGTGAAGACTGCGGCATTGTTGAACTCTACCTGAGCGTACTAAAGTATTGCAGATAGACCAGTCATTGTAATTGATTTGTTATGAACAAGAGTTGTTTTGTTCTATTTCTCTTTTCTCTCTTTCCCGCTGAGAGGTTTTTTATGAGGAGTCGAGTGTGGGACTGGAACTGGTTCTGGAGGAAGGAGTGATCTCCTTATAGGATCCCAGGATTAACCGATTGTTAGGGTCTCCTGCCCTGTGCTACCACGTCGTCATGGCAACCGGGAGACAAGTGCTAGCGGAGTGACCTGAGCGCAGCTGATACTCCGGTTCGGGTCTTTTGCTGTGCAGTGGTTATAGGCTCTGTGCATGGCAGGGGATCCGATGCTGGTTTTTGTGCTCACAGTCTGTGAGGTCTGAGTGGGGCGTGGACAGCACCTGCTTTATAAGGCCTCTTCTCAGGGTAAGCAGATGCTGCTGAATCTTTGTTGGTTAGTCAGTTTCTGAAAGTTAGCCAGTACTGTGTAGCTTTGTATTTGTTTGTTGCTTACTGCAAATAGGCCTGGGGATTTGGTATTACACTCTGCCAATCCAGACCTAGCAGTAAGACTGGAGTCAGTCGTTTAGCTTGCTGGGGTTCTGTTACTACTCTGTGAACTTAGCAAGTTTGCAGCTGTATTCCAGGACTGCCTGTACCTTGGAACCCTCCATTTGGAAACCTTCTGGGGAGATAATATATCCTAGAAATGCGATTTGCTGAACTTCAAATTCGCACTTCTCCAGCTTCGCCCCAAGCCGGTGGTCTCTGAGTTTCTGGAGGACTAAGCGTACATGCTTCCGATGTTCCTCCAGGGAATGGGAGAAGATTAGGATGTCATCTAAGTATACAACTAAGAATCTATCCAAATATTCCCTGAGCACATCATTCATGAAATCCTGGAAGACTGCCAGGGCATTACAGAGCCCAAAAGGCATCACCAAATATTCAGCAGCCTAATACTCCTGTTGAAATTTTGTGGGAATATGGAGCATACCCCTCAAAATACGTTGCAACAGGTGGTCGATCAGGTGCAGGTCCTGACTCGACAATTTAATGATTTGTCCATTAAAATGCACACCTCCCAGGCTGCTGGCGGAGCTCCCGCAGCAGCAGCACCTGCAGGGGTTAAGGAGCCGAAAGTAAATCTCCCGGATCGTTTTTCTGGAGATCGCTCGCAGTTCTTTTGTTTCAAGGAGAGCTGCAAGCTATACTTCCGGCTTAGGCCTCAGTCTTCTGGGTCGGAGATTCAGCGGGTGGGCATAGTGATTTCCTTGCTACAAGGAGACCCACAGGTCTGGGCATATGGGTTGCAGCCTGTCTGTCCGTCGCTTAAAAGTGTTGATGCTTTTTTTACGGCACTGGGCATGTTGTATGATGACCCTGACAAGACGGCCTCAGCCGAGGCTCAGATTTCGATCCTTAAGCAAGGGCGAAGGCCAGTTGAGGTTTACTGTACGGAGTTTCGGAGGTTGGCCCATGATACCCAGTGGAATGACCCAGCCCTGAGACACCAGTACCGAAGAGGTCTTTCTAACCAGATAAAGGACCAACTGGTACAATATCCCTTGCCTGATAGCTTGGATCAGCTCATGCAGTTATCCATCCGGGTGGATAGACGGCTGAGAGAGCGTAGGCTTGAAAGGGAGACTGAGATTTCCTTCCTTCCCAAGGGAACCTCAGACTCTGAGGAATTTTCAGAGGAGCCTATGCAGATTGGGGCTACCCGCCTCTCCTCGCGTGAGAAGACGTGGAGGAGACAGCAGGGGTTGTGTTTGTACTGTGGGAATAAAGGTCATGTGGTAGTATCATGCCCAGAAAAGCCGGAAAACTTCAGGGCCTGAGGGTGATGGGAAATATCCTGTCAGGCCAGAAGTCAGAATTTCCCAAGAAGACTTTTATCATTCCGGTGACCTTGAAGATCCTCGGTCAAACTGTCAAGACTGAGGCCTTTGTGGACAGTGGGGCCGACGGGGTTTTTATGGACCGCCAATTCGCCCTGAAACACTCTGTTCCCTTAGTACCCCTGGCATCGGAAATTGAGATTTGTGGGTTAAACGGGGAACCATTATCCCAAGGTAAAATTACCTCTTGCACTAGCCAGATTTCTTTGTTTATTGGAGCCACACACTCTGAAAAATTGTCCTTTTATGTGACTGTCTGTACTTTTGCCCCATTGGTGTTGGGGTTACCCTGGTTAAGGGCCCACAATCCTCAATTTGACTGGGTCTCTGGGGAGATTCTTAGTTGGGGTACTGATTGTTTCAGGAGTTGCTTGAGCCTTCCAGTCAGGCTCTCGCAGCTAAGTTTGCCAGGATTGCCAGGGTGTTATGCAGATTTTGCGGACGTGTTCTCCAAAAAAGTTGCAGAGGTACTACCTCCCCATCGCCCCTATGACTGTGCCATTGATTTGTTGCCAAATGCTAAGCTTCCCAAGAGCAGGTTGTACTCCCTGTCACGTCCTGAGACTCAGGCTATGGCAGAGTACATTCAGGAGAACTTGGCTAAGGGATTTATCAGACCTTCACAGTCTCCAGTTGGGTCGGGGTTCTTCTTCGTGGGTAAAAAGGACGGTTCGTTGCGACCCTGCATCGACTTCAGGGAATTGAACCGTATCACGATTAAAAACTCATACCCACTGCCTCTCATTTCGGTCTTGTTTGACCAGCTTCGTACTGCCACCATTTTTTCTAAGATTGACCTACGCGGTGCGTACAATCTAATCCGAATAAGAGAGGGGGATGAATGGAAGACTGCCTTTAATACCCACTCAGGGCATTATGAATATTTGGTGATGCCTTTTGGGCTCTGTAATGCCCCGGCAGTCTTCCAGGATTTCATGAATGATGTGCTCAGGGAATATTTGGATAGATTCTTAGTTGTATACTTAGATGACATCCTAATCTTCTCCCATTCCCTGGAGGAACATCGGAAGCATGTACGCTTAGTCCTCCAGAAACTCAGAGACCACCGGCTTGGGGCGAAGCTGGAGAAGTGCGAATTTGAAGTTCAGCAAATCGCATTTCTAGGATATATTATCTCCCCAGAAGGTTTCCAAATGGAGGGTTCCAAGGTACAGGCAGTCCTGGATTGGGTGCAGCCCACTAGTTTGAAGGCGCTTCAGCGTTTCCTGGGCTTTGCGAATTTTTATAGACGATTTATCGCTGGATTTTCGTCTATAGTGGCGCCCTTGGTGGCACTCACTAAGAAAGGGGCGGATGTTGCTCACTGGTCTTGTGAGGCTAAAGCGGCTTTTGCCCGTCTCAAAAGGGCATTTGTTTCGGCCAAGGTGCTGCGACACCCAGATCCAGAGCGTCCTTTTGTGGTGGAGGTGGATGCCTCTGAGATGGGTATTGGGGCAGTGCTTTCTCAGATGGGAGTGTCTGATAATCGCCTTCATCCCTGTGCTTACTTTTCCCGTAAATTTTCGCCTGCCGAGATGAATTATGACGTGGGTAACCGGGAATTGTTGGCTATTAAGGATGCACTCGAGGAGTGGAGACACTGGCTTGAGGGGGCTAAGTTTGTGGTCTCAATTCTCACTGACCATAAGAATCTGGCATATTTAGAGTCAGCGAAGCGTCTCAATGCCAGGCAGGCACGATGGGCTTTGTTTTTTGCTCGCTTTAATTTTTTGATAACATATCGCCCTGGGTCAAAAAACATCAAGGCTGATGCGCTCTCGCGGAGTTTTGCTCCAATCCAGGAGACCACCGAGGAGCCGTTGCCCATTGTTTCCCCATCATGTATTAAAGTGGGCATTACCCAGGACCTCTTATCATTAGTCCTTAGAGCACAGGAGCAGGCTCCTCTAGACCTTCCGGTAGGTCTTTTGTTTGTGCCTCCTAGGTTAAGACAGCGAGTGTTCCTGGAATTCCATGCCAAGAAGTCTGCAGGTCACCCGGGTATTGCCAGAACTCGGGAGTTGCTATCTAGGGCGGTGTGGTGGCCCTCGGTGGCTAAGGATGTGGATCAGTGGGTTCGGGCATGTGACATCTGTGCCCGAAATAAGACTCCTAGAGGGGTTCCGGTTGGCCCATTACATCCACTCTCTATCCCATCTAAGCCATGGACCCACATTTCAATGGATTTTGTGGTGGACTTGCCCAAATCCTCGGGGATGACAGCCATCTGGGTTGTCGTTGACAGGTTTTCGAAGATGGCGCACTTCGTTCCACTGGTTGGGCTGCCATCGGCCAGACGCCTGTCTGAATTATTTATGCTGCATGTTGTGCGTCTCCACGGGTTGCCACTTGATGTGGTCTCTGACCGCGGATCCCAGTTTGTGGCCAAATTCTGGAGGGCATTTTGTTCCGATCTCCAGATTTCTGTCAGCTTGTCGTCGGGCTACCATCCGCAGTCTAATGGGCAGACTGAAAGGGTGAACCAGTCCTTGGAGCAGTTCCTCAGGTGTTATGTCTCCAAGTGTCAGACTGACTGGGTTGCTCATCTGTCCATGGCGGAGTTTGCCTATAACAACGCGGCTCACTCTGCTACAGGGATCTCTCCATTCCTTTGTGTGTATGGGCATCATCCTAAGGCCAATTCTTTTGACCCCCTGGACTCCACGCCTGGTGGTTCCTCTGTGGTTTCGGTCCTTAGAGGTATTTGGCGGAAAGTGAAGAAAGCCCTTGTGTCTGTGTCATTAGTGACCAAAAGGGTTTTTGATAAGCGGAAAAGACCCTGCAGCTTCAAATTAGGAGACTTCGTCTGGTTGTCTACCAAGAATTTGAAGTTGAGACAGCCATCTCATAAGTTAGGCCCCCGGTTCATCGGCCCTTATAAGATCACCAGGGTTATCAATCCGGTGGCATTTCAGTTAGATCTGCCCCGTTCTTTGGGTATCAATAAAACCTTTCATTGTTCCCTTTTAAAACGGGCGATTAGTAATCCTTCTTCCAGTGGAAGACCTTCCCCTCTTCTGATACGTGGCCAGAGGGAGTTTGTTGTTGAAAGGATTCTTGACTCCAAGGTGGTTCGGGGTCGGCTGTCATTTTTGGTGCACTGGAAGGGGTATGGCCCGGAGGAGCGGTCGTGGGTGCGCAGTTGTGATCTTCATGCCCCCAGACTGATACGCTATTTCTTCTCGCAGTTCCCCGATAAACCCGGTGGTAGGGGTTCTTTGACCCCTCGTCAGAGGGGGGGTACTGTTAGGGTCTCCTGCCCTGTGCTGCCACGTCATCATGGCAACCGGGAGACAAGTGCTAGCGGAGTGACCTGAGCGCAGCTGATACTCCGGTTCGGGTCTTTTGCTGTGCAGTGGTTATAGGCTCTGTGCATGGCAGGGGATCCGGTGCTGGTTTTTGTGCTCACAGTCTGTGAGGTCTGAGTGGGGCGTGGACAGCACCTGCTTTATAAGGCCTCTTCTCAGGGTAAGCAGATGCTGCTGAATCTTTGCTGGTTAGTCAGTTTCTGAAAGTTAGCCAGTACTGTGTAGCTTTGTATTTGTTTGTTGCTTACTGCAAATAGGCCTGGGGATTTGGTATTACACTCTGCCAATCCAGACCTAGCAGTAAGACTGGAGTCAGTCGTTTAGCTTGCTGGGGTTCTGTTACTACTCTGTGAACTTAGCAAGTTTGCGGCTGTATTCTAAGACTTGCCTGTCTAATCCTGTCTCACTGTGCTAGGTGTCAGGGGTCAGTTTAGTGGCAGTAAGCTGAACCTGTGCACTGCAAGTGAGAATTAGGATTGTGGAGACTCTCCTTGTGTCTATCATTCCATCTCTGACCAAGGAGTTTACTGCCACACCCGTTGGTAACCCTTTAGGGTTTTGCTGTTGCCCTTAGCAACAGCATTTCGGGTTCTCTACGTATTAAAACACAACATCTTGCTTTTCCCATCTGAGCAGTTCTAATACAAGGGAGATACCCAGTTCCTTAGCCTCTGGGCTTCTCTGTTCACTTTGTGTGTATTTTGTTAACCTATCACCTTCTGTGTACGTTATGTCATATTCCCCAGTCTGTCTGTAAGTCCATTTGTTTTGCATAACAGTTCAAACACCAGTACATTCCTGCAGGCACTGGAGTGCATAACAGTCCTGACACCAGTACTTTCCTGCAGGCACTGGTGTGCATAACACCGATCAGTTTGTTAAAATCAGAGAAAAATCAAAGGTCTAGTAGTTATGGAGTTCAGAGGTAATCAGGAACAATCAGACAATGGCTATTCACACATTGCAGATAAAGAGCTCATTAATATATGTGGAAGAAAGGTTTATGAGTGGCTCTCCCCGAACTCTGAAGATTTATGTTATTTAGGAAGGACACTACTTATAACCCTTGTTCAATTATTAAACAGACCTAGCATACGTTCCAGAAATGGAAACAATGTTCAGAAAAGGATAGGAATATGTAGATCATGAAAATTTTATATGTCACTGTCACGATTTGTTTGTGTCTTCTTCATCTACCCAGTAGAACCTCAATCGAATCCAAACATCAGTGTACAAAGACGTTGTTAGGGTCTCCTGCCCTGTGCTGCCACGTCGTCATGGCAACCGGGAGACAAGTGCTAGTGGAGTAACCTGAGCGCAGCTGATACTCCGGTTCGGGTCTTTTGCTGTGCAGTGGTTATAGGCTCTGTGCATGGCAGGGGATCCGGTGCTGGTTTTTGTGCTCACAGTCTGTGAGGTCTGAGTGGGGCGTGGACAGCACCTGCTTTATAAGGCCTCTTTTTAGAGTAAGCAGATGCTGCTGAATCTTTGTTGGTTAGTCAGTTCATGAAAGTTAGCCAGTACTGTGTAGCTTTGTATTTGTTTGTTGCTTACTGCAAATAGGCCTGGGGATTTGGTATTACACTCTGCCAATCCAGACCTAGCAGTAAGACTGTAGTCAGTCGTTTAGCTTGCTGGGGTTCTGTTACTACTCTGTGAACTTAGCAAGTTTGCGGCTGTATTCTAAGACTTGCCTGTCTAATCCTGTCTCACTGTGCTAGGTGTCAGGGGTCAGTTTAGTGGCAGTAAGCTAAAACCTGTGCACTGCAAGTGAGAATTAGGATTGTGGAGAATCTCCTTGTGTCTATCATTCCATCTCTGACCAAGGAGTTTACTGCCACACCCGTTGGTAACCCTTTAGGGTTTTGCTGTTGCCCTTAGCAACAGCATTTCGGGTTCTTTACGTATTAAAACACAACATCTTGCTTTTTCTATCTGAGCAGTTCTAATACAAGGGAGATACCCAGTTCCTTAGCCTCTGGGCTTCTCTGTTCACTTTGTGTGTATTTTGTTACCCTATCACCTTCTGTGTACGTTATGTCATATTCCCCAGTTTGTCTGTGAGTCCATTTGTTTTGCATAACAGTTCAAACACCAGTACATTCCTGCAGACACTGGAGTGCATAACAGTTCTGACACCAATACTTTCCTGCAGGCACTGGTGTGCATAACATATTCAGCAGCCCAATACTCCTGTTGAAATTTTGTGGGAATATGGAGCATACCCCTCAAAATACGTTGCAACAGGTGGTCGATCAGGTGCAGGTCCTGACTCGACAATTTAATGATTTGTCCATTAAAATGCACACCTCCCAGGCTGCTGGCGGAGCTCCCGCAGCAGCAGCACCTGCAGGGGTTAAGGAGCCGAAAGTAAATCTCCCGGATCGTTTTTCTGGAGATCGCTCGCAGTTCTTTTGTTTCAAGGAGAGCTGCAAGCTATACTTCCGGCTTAGGCCTCAGTCTTCTGGGTCGGAGATTCAGCGGGTGGGCATAGTGATTTCCTTGCTACAAGGAGACCCACAGGTCTGGGCATATGGGTTGCAGCCTGACTGTCCGTCGCTTAAAAGTGTTGATGCTTTTTTTACGGCACTGGGCATGTTGTATGATGACCCTGACAAGACGGCCTCAGCCGAGGCTCAGATTTCGATCCTTAAGCAAGGGCGAAGGCCAGTTGAGGTTTACTGTACGGAGTTTCGGAGGTTGGCCCATGATACCCAGTGGAATGACCCAGCCCTGAGACACCAGTACCGAAGAGGTCTTTCTAACCAGATAAAGGACCAACTGGTACAATATCCCTTGCCTGATAGCTTGGATCAGCTCATGCAGTTATCCATCCGGGTGGATAGACGGCTGAGAGAGCGTAGGCTTGAAAGGGAGACTGAGATTTCCTTCCTTCCCAAGGGAACCTCAGACTCTGAGGAATTTTCTGAGGAGCCTATGCAGATTGGGGCTACCCGCCTCTCCTCGCGTGAGAAGACGCGGAGGAGACAGCAGGGGTTGTGTTTGTACTGTGGGAATAAAGGTCATGTGGTAGTATCATGCCCAGAAAAGCCGGAAAACTTCAGGGCCTGAGGGTGATGGGAAATATCCTGTCAGGCCAGAAGTCAGAATTTCCCAAGAAGACTTTTATCATTCCGGTGACCTTGAAGATCCTCGGTCAAACTGTCAAGACTGAGGCCTTTGTGGACAGTGGGGCCGACGGGGTTTTTATGGACCGCCAATTCGCCCTGAAACACTCTGTTCCCTTAGTACCCTTGGCATCGGAAATTGAGATTTGTGGGTTAAACGGGGAACCATTATCCCAAGGTAAAATTACCTCTTGCACTAGCCAGATTTCTTTGTTTATTGGAGCCACACACTCTGAAAAATTGTCCTTTTATGTGACTGTCTGTACTTTTGCCCCATTGGTGTTGGGGGTACCCTGGTTAAGGGCCCACAATCCTCAATTTGACTGGGTCTCTGGGGAGATTCTTAGTTGGGGTACTGATTGTTTCAGGAGTTGCTTGAGCCTTCCAGTCAGGCTCTCGCAGCTAAGTTTGCCAGGATTGCCAGGGTGTTATGCAGATTTTGCGGACGTGTTCTCCAAAAAAGTTGCAGAGGTACTACCTCCCCATCGCCCCTATGACTGTGCCATTGATTTGTTGCCAAATGCTAAGCTTCCCAAGAGCAGGTTGTACTCCCTGTCACGTCCTGAGACTCAGGCTATGGCAGAGTACATTCAGGAGAACTTGGCTAAGGGATTTATCAGACCTTCACAGTCTCCAGTTGGGTCGGGGTTCTTCTTCGTGGGTAAAAAGGACGGTTCGTTGCGACCCTGCATCGACTTCAGGGAATTGAACCGTATCACGATTAAAAACTCATACCCACTGCCTCTCATTTCGGTCTTGTTTGACCAGCTTCGTACTGCCACCATTTTTTCTAAGATTGACCTACGCGGTGCGTACAATCTAATCCGAATAAGAGAGGGGGATGAATGGAAGACTGCCTTTAATACCCACTCAGGGCATTATGAATATTTGGTGATGCCTTTTGGGCTCTGTAATGCCCCGGCAGTCTTCCAGGATTTCATGAATGATGTGCTCAGGGAATATTTGGATAGATTCTTAGTTGTATACTTAGATGACATCCTAATCTTCTCCCATTCCCTGGAGGAACATCGGAAGCATGTACGCTTAGTCCTCCAGAAACTCAGAGACCACCGGCTTGGGGCGAAGCTGGAGAAGTGCGAATTTGAAGTTCAGCAAATCGCATTTCTAGGATATATTATCTCCCCAGAAGGTTTCCAAATGGAGGGTTCCAAGGTACAGGCAGTCCTGGATTGGGTGCAGCCCACTAGTTTGAAGGCGCTTCAGCGTTTCCTGGGCTTTGCGAATTTTTATAGACGATTTATCGCTGGATTTTCGTCTATAGTGGCGCCCTTGGTGGCACTCACTAAGAAAGGGGCGGATGTTGCTCACTGGTCTTGTGAGGCTAAAGCGGCTTTTGCCCGTCTCAAAAGGGCATTTGTTTCGGCCAAGGTGCTGCGACACCCAGATCCAGAGCGTCCTTTTGTGGTGGAGGTGGATGCCTCTGAGATGGGTATTGGGGCAGTGCTTTCTCAGATGGGAGTGTCTGATAATCGCCTTCATCCCTGTGCTTACTTTTCCCGTAAATTTTCGCCTGCCGAGATGAATTATGACGTGGGTAACCGGGAATTGTTGGCTATTAAGGATGCACTCGAGGAGTGGAGACACTGGCTTGAGGGGGCTAAGTTTGTGGTCTCAATTCTCACTGACCATAAGAATCTGGCATATTTAGAGTCAGCGAAGCGTCTCAATGCCAGGCAGGCACGATGGGCTTTGTTTTTTGCTCGCTTTAATTTTTTGATAACATATCGCCCTGGGTCAAAAAACATCAAGGCTGATGCGCTCTCGCGGAGTTTTGCTCCAATCCAGGAGACCACCGAGGAGCCGTTGCCCATTGTTTCCCCATCATGTATTAAAGTGGGCATTACCCAGGACCTCTTATCATTAGTCCTTAGAGCACAGGAGCAGGCTCCTCCAGACCTTCCGGTAGGTCTTTTGTTTGTGCCTCCTAGGTTAAGACAGCGAGTGTTCCTGGAATTCCATGCCAAGAAGTCGGCAGGTCACCCGGGTATTGCCAGAACTCGGGAGTTGCTATCTAGGGCGGTGTGGTGGCCCTCGGTGGCTAAGGATGTGGATCATGTGGGTTCGGGCATGTGACATCTGTGCCCGAAATAAGACTCCTAGAGGGGTTCCTGTTGGCCCATTACATCCACTCTCTATTCCATCTAAGCCATGGACCCACATTTCAATGGATTTTGTGGTGGACTTGCCCAAATCCTCGGGGATGACAGCCATCTGGGTTGTCGTTGACAGGTTTTCGAAGATGGCGCACTTCGTTCCACTGGTTGGGCTGCCATCAGCCAGACGCCTGTCTGAATTATTTATGCTGCATGTTGTGCGTCTCCACGGGTTGCCACTTGATGTGGTCTCTGACCGCGGATCCCAGTTTGTGGCCAAATTCTGGAGGGCATTTTGTTCCGATCTCCAGATTTCTGTCAGCTTGTCGTCAGGCTACCATCCGCAGTCTAATGGGCAGACTGAAAGGGTGAACCAGTCCTTGGAGCAGTTCCTCAGGTGTTATGTCTCCAAGTGTCAGACTGACTGGGTTGCTCATCTGTCCATGGCGGAGTTTGCCTATAACAACGCGGCTCACTCTGCTACAGGGATCTCTCCCTTCCTTTGTGTGTATGGGCATCATCCTAAGGCCAATTCTTTTGACCCCCTGGACTCCACGCCTGGTGGTTCCTCTGTGGTTTCGGTCCTTAGAGGTATTTGGCGGAAAGTGAAGAAAGCCCTTGTGTCTGTGTCATTAGTGACCAAAAGGGTTTTTGATAAGCGGAAAAGACCCTGCAGCTTCAAATTAGGAGACTTCGTCTGGTTGTCTACCAAGAATTTGAAGTTGAGACAGCCATCTCATAAGTTAGGCCCCCGGTTCATCGGCCCTTATAAGATCACCAGGGTTATCAATCCGGTGGCATGTCAGTTAGATCTGCCCCGTTCTTTGGGTATCAATAAAACATTTCATTGTTCCCTTTTAAAACGGGCGATTAGTAATCCTTCTTCCAGTGGAAGACCTTCCCCTCTTCTGATACGTGGCCAGAGGGAGTTTGTTGTTTAAAGGATTCTTGACTCCAAGGTGGTTCGGGGTCGGCTGTCATTTTTGGTGCACTGGAAGGGGTATGGCCCGGAGGAGCGGTCGTGGGTGCGCAGTTGTGATCTTCATGCCCCCAGACTGATACGCTCTTTCTTCTCGCAGTTCCCCGATAAACCCGGTGGTAGGGGTTCTTTGACCCCTCGTCAGAGGGGGGGTACTGTTAGGGTCTCCTGCCCTGTGCTGCCACGTCGTCATAGCAACCGGGAGACAAGTGCTAGTGGAGTAACCTGAGCGCAGCTGATACTCCGGTTCGGGTCTTTTGCTGTGCAGTGGTTATAGGCTCTGTGCACGGCAGGGGATCCGGTGCTGGTTTTTGTGCTCACAGTCTGTGAGGTCTGAGTGGGGCGTGGACAGCACCTGCTTTATAAGGCCTCTTTTTAGAGTAAGCAGATGCTGCTGAATCTTTGTTGGTTAGTCAGTTCATGAAAGTTAGCCAGTACTGTGTAGCTTTGTATTTGTTTGTTGCTTACTGCAAATAGGCCTGGGGATTTGGTATTACACTCTGCCAATCCAGACCTAGCAGTAAGACTGGAGTCAGTCGTTTAGCTTGCTGGGGTTCTGTTACTACTCTGTGAACTTAGCAAGTTTGCAGCTGTATTCTAAGACTTGCCTGTCTAATCCTGT
The DNA here is from genome assembly GCF_028390025.1 of Pseudophryne corroboree. NCBI lineage: Eukaryota > Metazoa > Chordata > Amphibia > Anura > Myobatrachidae > Pseudophryne > Pseudophryne corroboree. The sequence continues at coordinate 254,706,931 of NC_086453.1, read as the reverse complement.
CTCACTGTGCTAGGTGTCAGGGGTCAGTTTAGTGGCAGTAAGCTAAAACCTGTGCACTGCAAGTGAGAATTAGGATTGTGGAGAATCTCCTTGTGTCTATCATTCCATCTCTGACCAAGGAGTTTACTGCCACACCCGTTGGTAACCCTTTAGGGTTTTGCTGTTGCCCTTAGCAACAGCATTTCGGGTTCTTTACGTATTAAAACACAACATCTTGCTTTTTCTATCTGAGCAGTTCTAATACAAGGGAGATACCCAGTTCCTTAGCCTCTGGGCTTCTCTGTTCACTTTGTGTGTATTTTGTTACCCTATCACCTTCTGTGTACGTTATGTCATATTCCCCAGTTTGTCTGTGAGTCCATTTGTTTTGCATAACAGTTCAAACACCAGTACATTCCTGCAGACACTGGAGTGCATAACAGTTCTGACACCAATACTTTCCTGCAGGCACTGGTGTGCATAACAGACGTAGGTACATGTATGTGTGAAATGTCCGTTGCAAATCAGACATTATAGGCCAAAGCACTGTCCCAGCATACTCTATAGGTTGAATGTTGTCCCACACCCAACCAGTGGTCCGGTGACGGCCGAGTGCATATAGAGGATGTCTCGTCCTCCTCCCTGTCTTCCCCAAATATAGTCAAGTGTCTGATTTGCCAGATGCATACATACTTGTGTCTAGGTCACCGATTATGGTATGAAATATTTTTTCTTAGGTTAATAATTGATGGCAGTTATTGTTTGCTGCCAAAGGGTGGACTGTCGAAGTAAAAAATATTACATAAAGAGAACATACAAACTACACACATTATGAGTCACTATACTTGCAAATACGCGCAGCGAGCACAGCAATATATGGTAACACACACATTTACACGGACATGCCACAGAGATGGATTCGACACTTATTTCATACAGTACATAATTATAATAATATCAAGCACCAGACATCATGATGATTTAAAATGATATATAATGAAGTAATGTCATGTATGTGTATTATTTGAATGAAACTAGATAGACCTGTCATATTTGGTATTTAAGCAACCAGCTTAATGTGTAGATTCATTTGATACATGTTATTAAGTTGTAGGACATTACAACAAATAGTTATGATTACATGTATAAAAGCTAAAATCACTTTTATTACAACAATAGATATTCCAAACAGGTAGTGGACAGGAAGCTCAGGCCAGCCCCTTTGGATGTCCCCAAGGCTGAACCTGATCAGTACATGAACAAACCAGTGACTCATCATGAATGAGAGTCCCCTCCCCCAAACTAGATAACACATTGCTGACCACACAGGAGGTCAGTTCCTGTTCGGTCTCAGAGGAAGATAGAGTCCCAGCATGATTTTACACAGAGAGAGAGAGACATAAGCATTGAGGGAATGGTATTGTAACTGCTGGCCTGTAACTGTATGTAACTGTATGTAACTGTATGTTTTAACTGCTTACTGCGTGAGTGTAACCATGTAACTATAGGTATACTGTACTTTGTAATATATTGAATCCATATCCTTTTAATAACAAATATATACATCAATGAGCTTTGGAACTCAGATAATGTGTGGGTGTATTGTTTTCTCTTATGGGATGCAGTGTTTTGCGATATATAGCGCACATTCATGGGATATGGTAATAAGAGGTGCAGGCGTTTACAATATATATTAGAGCGGGCATTTTAAATATTTGTGAGAAAGCAAATTGGCATTCACACACACCATGCTGCTCTATCTTTGCAGATATATCATTGAATTGACCAATTTCTCAGGCTCCATCATGTTTGCTCCACCACGAGATTGCACATAGCTTCATACAAATGTCTCCTTAACTACCGTTGCTTCAGTTGCACAAAATAGCCCCTCTTGCAGGTCCTGTGCAACTCCTCTCCCACTAAGCACTTCTTTTACTCAAAATGTTCTTATTCGAACAATTAAAACACATAGAAGTGACAAAACTTCAATGCTAGTTTACACAATGGGGTGCATCTGTGTGCTACGGAGTCTGAATAAGTGTAAAAAGAGCTCCGGTGTGAGCAGACATGACTTTTGCACGTGCCAAGTTCTGATGTGCTTCTTCTGTAATTTTATGTGTGTAAAACCAATTCCTGTGAAATGAAAGTCACAGCCCAGCATCTCTAGTACACTGTGAGCAGCTTTTTGCTGCATCTGTGATGCGACCACAAAGCAAAATTTGAAGAAAAGTACAGTACATTACTCCTCTCAGAGCATCTCACGCCATATGGTACTATTAAGCGGCAATAAAAATAAAATTATATACAATAGCCATATGATAGCCATATAAGTTATATATTGTACAGTGCATCCGGAAAGTATTGCAGCACTTCACTTTTTCCACATTTTGTTATGTTACAGCCTTATTCTAAAATGGAATAAATTAATTTTTTCCCTCAAAATTCTACACACAATACCCCATAATGACAATGTGAATTTTTTTTTTTAGACTTTTGCTAATTTATTAGAAATAAAAAACTAAGAAATCACATGTACATTAGTATTCACAGCCTTTGGTCAATACTTTGTTGATGCACCTTTGGCAACGATTACAGCCTCAAGTCTTTTTGAATATGATGCCACAAGATTGGCACACATATCTTTGGTCAGTTTCACCCATTCGTCTTTGCAGCACCTCTCAAGCTCCATCATGTTGGATGGGAAGCGTCGGTGCACAGCCATTTTCAGATCTCTTCAGAGATGTTCAATCGGATTCAAGTCTGGGCTATGGCTGGGCCACTCAAGGACATTCACAGAGTTTTCCTGAAGCCACTCCTTTGATATCTTGGCTGTGTGCTTAGGGTCGTTGTCCTGCTGAAAGATGAACCGTCGCCCCAGTCTGAGGTCAAGAGTGCTCTGGAGCAGGTTTTCATCCAGGATGTCTCTGTACATTGCTGCATTCATTTTTCCCTCTAACCTGACTAGTCTCCCAATTCCTGCCACTGAAAAACATCCCCACAGCATGATGTTGCCACCGCCATGCTTCACTGTAGGGATTGTATTGGCCTGGTGATGAGTGGTGCCTGGTTTCCTCCAAACATGATGCCTGGCATTCACACCAAATAGTTCAATCTTTGTCTCATCAGACCAGAGAGTTTTGTTTCTCATGGTCTGAGAGTCCTTCGGGAGCATTCTGGCAAACTCCAGGTGGGCTGCTATGTGCTTTTTACTAAGGAGAGGCTTCCATCTGGCCACTCTACCATACAGACCTGATTGGTGGATTGCTGCAGAGCTGGTTGTCCTTCTGGAATGTTCTCCTCTCTCCACAGAGTAATGCTGTAGCTCTGACAGAGTGACCATCAGGTTCTTGGTCACCTTCCTGACTAGTGCCCTTCTCCCCTGATCGCTCAGTTTAGAAGACCAGCCAGCTCTAGGAAGAGTCCTCGTGGTTCTGAACTTCTTCCATTTACGGATGATGGAGGCCACTGTGCTTATTGGGACCTTCAAAGCAGCAGAAATTTTTAAGTTCCCTTCCCCAGATTTGTGCCTCGAGACAATCCTGTCTCGGAGGTCTAAAGACAATTTCTTTTGACTTCATGCTTGGTTTGTGCTCAGACATGCACTGTCAAGTGTGGCACCTTATATAGACAGGTGTGTGCTTTCCAAATCATGTCCAAGCAACTGAATTTACCACAGGTGGACTCCAATTAAGCTGTAGGAACATCTCAAGGATGATCAGTGGAAACAGGATGCATCTGAGCTCAATTTTGGGCTTCATGGCAAATGCTGAGAATACTTATGTACATATGATTTCTTATTTGCAGCTTTATTAAAAATAAAAAAAACTATCTCAAAAAAACTTTTTTTCACATTCTCATTATGGGGTATTGTGTGTAGAATTTTGAGGTAAGAAAATGAATTTATTCCATTTCGGATTAAGGCTGTAACATAATAAAAAAATATGGAAAAAGTGAAGCACTGTGAGTACTTTCCAGATGCACTGTAAACACTGCAGGGCTGGCTGGGCTTGGACTTTATTGAATGTTGTTGAAACATTGACATCTTTCACCCTTGTGATCTGCTTGTGGGCTCCAAGAGACTCATTCAGTCTGAGACAGTTCTGCCATGAGCACTGTGGGGTGGAATTTGTGAAGCTGGGAGTGACCCATGCAGACTGTTTATTTAATACTTCCAATCATATTATACCCTCCTCAAATTTCCTCCTTCACTGTTCTTCAGTTTCCTTCATCTCACTGTTGCATTCCTCGTTAATTCTCTACTCAAACCTCTGTCTATTTCTCACTCTCCATAGCGCTCTAAAACCCAACTTTTTTTCCCAGTCACCCACTCTTTATTAGCCTTTGCTTCCACTTTTGTCATTGTTCCAGGTATCTTCCTCATAAGGGACCACCCATCACAATTAAGAACACTGGAATAATCATTAAACCCTACATCAGTTTATCATCTCAACTATAGTAAATAACATTCTAATAATCATTAAATCACTCTCCCTCATAATTATAATGTCTTCCTTAACTTCAATCTTTCTTATTGTATAATCAATTAATCACATTATAATTAAGTCTATTATAATCATTAGCTCCCTTATTATCACCTCATCATTAATTAGCTCCTCATCATAATTATAAATATAAATATATATATATATATATATATATTGCTATCTGCCATGTAAAGAGAAGAGTGTGGTACTGCAATGCAGAGGAAGTGGAGGGTCCATCCATGGCAAAGTATTGCTTATTCTTGCCACAGGAAGGTAGGTAGGGGCCATGCACTGTGGCAGTAGGCAACAAGGTTCCTACCATAAAAACAGTAATCATCCTCCTACAGTAGATGACAGAGGAGAGATTAAGCCATCACCTTGAGTTCTCTGTGCAGATTACTTATCATGGAGCATACACAAAATGCAAGGGTATTAAAAATATGACCAGTCCAAGGAGCATGTGTCTCGGTGCTATCATCGTAGGCATTTCTTCAGACCCCAATTTCCTCTCACTGGATCCCTGAAACGTACTTTCTCTATTACACCCCTTTGTTGACTAGTTCACCATAAAGTCCCTCCTGTGGTCTTCATCCTCAAGCAGGCATCTAATAGATACACCTTGCAATGACCACCCATATACTGTACCTGTCTAATGTCTGGAGGCCCCCCTTTTCTGGGCTCTATTGTTGTTTTTGGACATCAGACGCTCAGCATTTTGTGGCCTATGGATGCTGTATACATGTCTCTACAAAGGTTGCCATCTTCTGGTGGGAGGGGGGGAAGTTTTACTTAGCCATCACACTCCCCTACAAGTGTCCCTTTAAACTTGTCCTACTCGGGATCCCCTGTGCATTTATGGAGGGACCACACCCTTGCCACCACCTACACCTTCCTTCTCAAACATGTGCCAGGTTTTGCTGTTAAATTTAGAGCAATATACCATGAACCTTGTGGGACCCTCTCTCGTTTTCTGATATCTCGGAGTGTGCCTTTCCTAAGTTCCCTTGCACCCTCCTTCCACTCTGTGGTGGGCTGTCTGCTCTCTGCATCAGTGTTATCTCCTCCTGTGTGATCTGCCTAGTTCCCTTTTAATCTTTTGATGACCCCATTTTTTTTCCTCCTGGTGCTATGGTTCCTATTAGATCCCTTTTTCACCCTATCTCCCCAACTTTTACAATATCCAATAGTCTCTTCTCTTTTGGGTAGTACTACTGGCAGTTCCCTTTTGCGAGCACCACCCAACTCCCCTCCATTATCAGTTGCCTTGTGCTGTAGTAGTATCATCAGCACTGATGGCACAGTCACAAGGCAAGTTGTCAGCCTACTGTTTATGTATGTGTAGCAACATGGTTGTAACATTTATCTTATAGTTTATGAGTCTTGATCTTGATGACAGTTTCTGTATTTCTAAGTTAGCCAGTGGGGTAATACATCTATTGTGGCTCTTCTATTTTTGCACTGATGTATTGCGGTTGGCTCATGGAAGTCAGCGGTTGGTCACTATTTGGATGATTTTTAGTTGTGGGTCCTGGCAGTTCTCTGAGATGTGTAGGCCTATTATTTTCAGCACATGCTTTATTTGCCAGTTCTTCAGGGTTCCCTATTGTAAAAATAAGTTGGAGAGTCAGAATATAGTCCGAGTGTAACGTACCTGGGACTTCGGATTCCCTGGGAGGGTTCAAAATGCCTACTCGTTTGGGGATTTGAAGGTCTGGAAAAAGGTGGCTGGATATAACTCTTCTTCATAAAATAACAGATAATAAGTAGAATTGATACCGGACTGGTAGGAATAGTAATTAGTAGTAGCTGTGTGCTGGAACAGATTAGCCTTAGATTCCAGACTTGAACTAGCTGGAGAGATATAACTACTTAGTAATGGTACAGGACTGGAACCAGCTGGAGATACACCAGTACTTATTAGTAATACTGGACTAGAACCAGCTGGAGATACACCGGTATTTTATAGTAGCACCGGGCTGGGACCAGCAGGAGATACTCAGGTACTTGATAGTAATACCGGACTGGAACCAGCTGGAGACACTCAGGTAATTGATAATGATACTGGACTGGAACCGGCTGGAGACACCCAGGTATTTAATAGTAACACCGAACTGGGACCGGCGGAGATATGCAGCTACTTGATAGTAGTATCAGACTGGAACCAGCTGGAGATACACAGGTATTCAACTATAGCACCAGACTGGGACCAGCTAGGGATACACAGGAACTTAGTAGCGATACTAGACTGGAACTGGCTGGATATACACAGGAACTTGGTAGCAATATCAAACTGGAACCAGATGGAGATACACAGAGGCTTAGTATTGATACCGCACTGAAACCGGCTGGAGATACACCGGTATTCAACTACAGCACAGGGCTGGGACTGGCTAAAGATACACAGTTATTCAAATACAGAGTCTGAGAGTCTGACAAGACGTGGCTGGTGTGCAACATTGTTCAGGCATCTTGCCAGTGCACTGCTGGTCCTCTTATAATAATAATAATAATAATAATAATAATTTTATTTATATAGCACTCTTTCTCCAATAGGACTCAAGGCGCTTAACAGATACATAGCATAATATAGTACAGAAAATAATGAAGTACAGAACAGCTTTTCATAAAATACAGAAGCATACTAAAAGGGACACTATGGAAATGCTTGAGTAAACAGGAAAGTCTTGAGTCTACTTTTGAAGGATTCTATAGTTGGGGCCTCTCGCACTGTGCGGGGAAGTGAGTTCCATAGAGTCGGAGCCGCATGACTAAAAGCTCGACCCCCGGATGAATTACAGGAGATTCTAGGAACTGCTAAAAGTCCTTCATCTACAGATCGCAGTAATCGAGTGGGGCAGTATGGGGTCAGAAGCTGCTTCAGGTACCTTGGGCCCTGGTCATGTAATGCTTTGAAACTCAGTAAGCCAATCTTGAAGATGATTCGCCATCTTACAGGTAGCCAGTGAAGGGAGTAGAGGATGGGTGTTATGTGGCTAGAACGGGGCTGGTTGTTTAAAAGCCTGGCAGCTGTGTTTTGTACCAGCTGTAAGCGGTGCAATTCTTTTGCTGGGAGTATCGAGATGATATAAATGCATGTATGACTTTTGGCAGATCATCTGAGGGAATTAAGTGCTTGATTCTGGCTATGTTCCTCAGGTGCAAGAATATCGTGCACTGAGCTGGGATTGGCAGAGACACTCAGATGAACAGAGGACCAGCTTCCATTGTCAGATTGGTGATCAGCTGACAGAATCCAACATGGCTGTTCCCAGTGATCGGAGCTGTGGGAACGCCAAAGGACCACAAAACCCCCGGAGAGACCCCTATGCCAAGAAGCTACCAGAGACATGCTGCCTGCACTACAGCATAGCTGGATTCCCTGCCAGGCCAGAGCAGCGTCACTGTGAGTATCTGCACACTTTTGCACGATTCCTGACACAGGGTTGAGGACCAAATTTAGGAGCCAGAAAAAACATTGATGATGATGATGATGTTATTGTTGATTTCCTATTTCTTGAATGGCGTTCTTAGCTTGATGAACTCATCTCTGCTCTATTGCCAGTTCCCTAGCTACTGTTAGGCTTGCAATTATGATACTGATATCAAGTGAAATTCTCAAAAAACTTAATGTATTATAGTTTAAGAAAATACTTATTAATACAGGTAACATTTTAAAAATCCTGAAGTTTTTTTAAAAAAAGGCATAAAGCAGAAAAAAATCAATTTAATAAAAATATAAAAGTAAGATATATTTCAATAAACAATTTAGAAAGTGTGTAGTACTGTACATCCATGTAAAAATAACTGGCCAGTGTTCGGAAAAGAAAATATTCAAGTTAGGTAATTAAATACATTCATTTTAGTATTTGGTCCTGCAGCCTGGACTGTTTGGCAGAATATAATACATACTGTAGCTATTTACATGACAATATTTTGGATAAATAAGAAAAATCAAGTAAAGCTATTAGGCCACCATTTATCAAGCATCGGAGAGTGATAAATAGCACAGTGATAAAGTACCAACCAATCAGCTCCTAACTGATTAAGATAAAATTAAGATAAATATTAATTTAAAATTAAGATAAATATATCTCCTGGGCCAGATGGACTTCACCCCAGGGTTCTTATGGAACTTAATGCAGAGATATCGAGACCCCTATATTTGATTTTCAACGAGTCAATTACATCAGCAATGATACCGAAGGACTGGCGTATAGCAGAGGTAGTCCCAATATTTAAAAAGGGTATTAAAATCATCTGTAGACCGGTAAGTTTGACATCTATAGTGGGGAAAATACTAGAAGGTATATTAAGGGAAAGCATACTAGAGTACTTGGATACCTCCAAGGTTATTACTAGGAATCAGCATGGTTTTGTGAAGGACAGGTCATGTCAAACTAACTTAATAAGCTTCTACGAGAAAGTGAGCGATAATATTGATCAGGGTAAAGCAGTGGATGTGGTCTTTTTGGACTTCACTAAGGCCTTTGACAAAGTCCCATATAAGAGACTAATTTTAAAATTAAGAGAGCTTGGGGTAGGAAACACTATTTGTACTTGGGTGAGTAATTGGCTGTACAATAGGGAACAGCGAGTGGGGATAAATGGTATGTTCTCTGAATGGACCTCAGTGCTCAGTGGAATACCGCAGGGTTCAGTATTCGGGCCATTGCTGTTTAACATATTCATTAATGACCTAGGAGAGGGACTAGAAGGCACAGTGTCAATGTTTGCAGACGATACTAAACTATGTAGAGTAACTGATTCAGACAAGGATGTGGAGTCTCTACAGAATGACTTATCTAGACTTGAGCTCCGGGTAGATAAATGGAGAATGGGGTTCAATATAGACAAATGTAAAGTTATGTACTTTGGGACTAAGAACAATCGGGCAGCATATAAACTAAATGGGGAAAATGTAGGAGTAACGGTAGTTGAAAAAGATTTGGGGGTGCTCATCAATAATAGACTTAGTAGCAGTACGCAATGCCAAAAAGCAGCAACAAAAGCAAATAAGGTGTTAGCATGCATAAAACAGGGAATGGAGACAAGGGATAAGAGTGTAATCCTGCCACTGTATAAATCATTGGTTCGGCCATGCCTGGAATATTGTGTACAGTTCTGGCCACCTCACTATAAAAAAAAAATCTTGAAAGTCGAAAGGGTCCAGAGGAGAGCAACTAAACTGGTTAAAGGGTTAGAGGCACTGAATTATGAAGAAAGACCTAAAAGGTTAGATTTGTTTACACTAGAAAAGAGGCGATTGAGAGGGGACATTATTAATATTTATAAATACATGAAGGGACAATACAAGGATTTATCAAACGATTTGTTTATCAAAAAAAGCTGGGTGGTCTTCAGTATGCCGACTGTCGGGATCCCGGCGCACAGTATACCGGCGCCGGAATCCCGACAGCTGACATACTGACACTTTATCTCCCTCGTGTGGGTCCAAGGGGCTCATTTGCGCTCGCCACGCTGTCGGTATGCCGCGGGCGGGCTCCCGGCCCCGGTATGCTGGTCGCAGGGAGCCCGGCCGCCGGCATACCATACTACACCCAAAACGCTACATAGGACATGCGGACACCCTATGTTAGAAGAAAAAAAAATTCATACACAACGGTGAAAGGGGTTCTTCACAGTAAGAGCAGTAAGGATTTGGAATTCTCTGCCAGAGAGGGTAATAATGGTGGATTCAATCAATGAGCTTAAAAATGGATTAGATAAATTCCTAGCTGAAAAAAATATCCAAGGATGCAACATTTAATTAATATAAAATTATAATACAGGTTGAACTCGATGGACATTTGTCTTTTTTCAACCTCAACAACTATGTAACTTCCATGTTACAGGCTGTGTTTGAAAAATGACAGTTAGGAGCTGGTTGGCTTTATCACCGCATTATTTATCAATCTCCAAGGCTTGATAAATCTGGGCCTTAGTGTGTTATTAGTAGAGATGCACTACAGGAATGTGGGTATAATTTAGTAAGGATGACTTCTGTGATCCTACGCAGTTTTCTGATTATTGGGAAACTGTGCAGGCGCAGGATCCATGTGCAGAATGCTTCCTTTGTGATCGCAGGCAGCCCTCGTAAGCCTCTGCCTGATTGACAGGCAGAGGCATTCTGGGAATGGTGAGGCCAAGGTCTGCGTCTAGAAACACAGATTTCTTGGCCTCACAAAGCCCCCTGCGACGGCTAGCCTGCATAAGTTGAGGCTTACTCAGCTGGCCATTTGAGGGGTTGCGATGTTGATCCCAGGCTGATATGCTGGTCGTAGCGCTGGGATCGAAAATACAGCAAGGAAGTGTTTAACATTTCCTACAGTATTTTCATTCTTAGTGATTGCATTTGCAAAGCTGCCTGCGTGCAATCGATGCTGAATGAGGGCCTGTGTTTGCAGAAGATTTCACATGTTGAGTTGACAGGTCTGTCTTGGCTACATCTATTCACATCCTTCTTTCATTACTGCTTCAAAGAAATGATCATTTACCTTTCAAACATTCATTTTGGGGCTGGTTTAAATGCATTCACATCACACCGCAGATGTAAAATCCATTTCTCGAAATAAACCGTAATACTGAGCATAAGCAAAGAAGGGCAAATCGACAGCCACAAGCAGCACTGCGCTAGGCACACATTAGATATGCTTTGCTCACATATTTTTGCTGTTAGCAAGTATTGGTGACTGCAATCATCATTGTGTATGAGAACCTGCAGTAGATGTGACAGTGGTATACAGTAAGCGCCTCGGTGCCGGCCTGCATCCTGAGTGTACGCAGGTTACATTAGACTGCCCTTTCCCTAGCCCTGTCCCAGCTCTCCAGAAGCAAGCAGTCACAAGTATTATCAGATTCATGCAAATCTGCGCTAGAGCATAGGTGTGTGTACAGGTTTCTGGCCATACACATAATTAATTTATCTATTTCACACTATGAAAATTGATGCAAGTCCAATTCAGCATCAGCCCCAATGTAAGTAACCCAGAATTAGATGTGTTAGAACTATTTTACTAGGCATAAGTGATTAGCTATGCATCGAGATAAAAGGAGATAATATGAAAATTGGAAGTTGTGGGGGTTGATGACATGAAGATAATCTGCCTCATCATGTTTGTCTCACTCATGAGTGCTCACTCATCAGATGTCTTTATTTTTTTGACCGTTTGAGTAATCTGTTCAGAATAGCCTTAAACCCACGTGGGGCTTTTTCAACTCTAGCCAACTCAATCCTTTTGGGATCCCAAACGCAGCCCTCTTCTAGCCCACTTGGAACCATACCGCAGTCCGCCGGTACCCAGGCAGTGTCATACCCAGAATCATGCCATTTTTTCTGCAGAGGATGATGTTTGTAATCTATCATAATCACCTTGCCTACATTCACATTCAACTTTAAAATGACTTGATATTTTTTACTGCCAAGGGGGTACCTCTTTGCCTTCGCTATATCTCTGCTAACATAGACTCCTTCCCCTAACATTCTGACGTCTGATGATCTTTTAAAACCCTTTTTGATGATGTTAAAGGCTGCTTTCATTGTAGTGCCATGAAACATGGTATAGGTTGTGTCATCCTCTGGCTGCTCGTCATGATGTAGATAGTTTTCAGAAGTGATATCACCCCAATTATCTTCTGATTGATTATCACATGCCGTGTCTTCTATGGAAAAAGAGACACGTTTGTCAGTGCTACATGGTCATAATAAAATGTAAACTTGAAAGGGCTGATTCAGAGATGGATGCGAGACTGATTCGGTTGCAGTTGGCCAATGTTTTTTTTTTTTGTTAACTGCGTCAGAGCCTGTACCTTGATACTGCTATGGCTCTGGATGCAGTGTGTCCGTTTTGGGGAGGAGAGGGGTACCCCTCCTGAGGCTTTTGCATACATCTCTGAATCAGACCTTAAGTCTTTATGACATCTTTGTTAAAACAAATTTGGGCAATTTTAGAATTACAGCTAAAGTGCAAAACAAAAGAGGGGAGTGCTTCTGCTAAACCAAAGTACTGTAAATAATGTAATGTATTTAAAAGAATCAGTGATGTGAGAAATTTAAATTGAATGTAGTGGCTCAAAGAAGCCAATTGGATAAACAAATAATGACAAGAATGGTTCTGCGCCTCTAACTCCACCTGTGTAATATAATTCAAATACACCTCAAATAACACCTCCATTAAGGCCCACATTTCTCAAACATTGGAGAGTGATAAATTGCACGGTGATAAAGTACTAACCAATCAGCTCCTGCCATTTTTCAAACACAGCCTGTAACATGGCAGTTAGAAGCTGATTGTCTGGTACTTTATCACCGTACAATTTAACACTCTCCATGGCTTCATAAATCTGAGCCATGGGTTTACACCTGAACTGTCACTAGATTTATAAAAACCTGATTACACATTCACAAGCATACAGTAAGTCATTTAGCCAAGCTAGCACTAACAATCTTTGTATTCAAATTATATTACACAAGTAGATTAGATGTGCAGAACCATTTTTTCCTTATTGGTATCACACATACTGTAGCTCCTCACAGGCCAAAAAGTTAAACTTTTGACAACTCCAGGCAGGGGCAGGGAGAGGCAGTGGGTGACAGGAGAGGGTGAAAGTGAGAAGCAGTAGGTGACACCAGGGAATGGGTGATAGGGAGAGGCAGTGGGTGATGCCAGGAGGAGGCAGTGGGTGACATAGAGGATGATGGAGAGAGGCAGTGGGTGACAGGGAAAAGGTGACGGGGAAGAGGCAGTAATAAAAAGGGAGAGGGTGACAGTGATAAACGGAGGGTAAAAGAGAGAGGGGAATGCCTTAGAGAAGCAGAGAGTCACAGGAAAGAGAGAGTGATGGGAAGATAGTGACACAGGGGAGAGGCAGAGGGTGAGACAATGGGTCACAGGGAGAGATAGAGAGACAGTGGGTGACAGACGGAGGTCGCATGCTGCAAAACATTGTTAACTGTGTCTATCTTTGAATAACACTCTATGGGCCTAAGACCTGAACGCTAGGCTGTGTTTTTGTACAGCCTGCAATCAGGTCTGAACAGCCCCTGCGTATGCACCACAATGCGCAGGCGCATCGGTCCGCAGTGGCGGGGAGCGCCGGGCAGCGACAGGATGGTGCGAGAAAAGCATTGCACGGGCGATCGCAAGGTGACTGACAGGAAAAGGCCATTTGTGGGTGACAACTGACCTTTTTAGAGGAGTGTCCGGAAAATGCAGGAGGGACCAGGCGTTTGAAGGGAGGGTTTCTGACGTCAGCTCCGGCCTAGATCATCGCACTGGAAGAGTAAGTCCTGGTCTGTGCAGAGACTGCACAAACTTCTGTTTGTGCAGAACTCCTGTACATGCGATTGCACCCCTGCACAGCAATTTCCCCCTCCACCTGTAGGCGGCGACTACTTGATCGCTGGGTTGCAAAAAACGGGATCCGGTCTCTAGGTCGACACTATCTAGGTCGACCACTATTGGTTGACAGTAACTAGGTCAACAGGGTTTCTAGGTCAACAGGGTCTCTAGGTCGACATGGTCTAGGTCGACATGAGTTTTTCACGATTTTTTTCTTTTCATACGTAACGATCCACTTTAACTACGATTGGAATGGTAATCTGTGCCGAGTGAAGCGGTAGCGGAGTGAGGCACCTTGCCCAAAGTATGGCGAGCGAAACGAGCCATGCGAGGGGACACAGTGCACTAATTGGGGTTCCCGGTCACTCTTCGAAGAAATCGACACCAAATAAACATAAAAAACTAATGTCGACCTTTCGACCTGTCGACCTAGACCATGTCGACCTAAAGACCCTGTCGACCTAGAGACCCTGACGACCTAGTTACTATCTACCTTCCATACCACACCCGCAAAAAACGCACCCTAGCGATCAGGTCTGAAGTAGGGCCCATGAGCGGTATTCAAATGATATATCACACCCAATCTCCTTTCTAAAGTGATCCCCGTTATTGCGCATATTGCACCCATAGTAATCAGGTTTAGCTTCGTAAAGGGTTGGGCGCCGTTGCTACCCAAGGGTTAATGAGCTGAAATTATTATACCACGCTCGTAAGCAGAAACAGAACAGATGTGGAAAGAGGTGAAAAGAATTGAATACCGCCCTATGTGTAATTAATACTTTAATATACTCCCCCCCCCCCCCCGCCCAGGAAAAAACCTCACACACATCATTAAGCTATACCCCCCTACATGCCGTACTACATCACTATACTTCCTCCCCGCTACATGCTGCACTACATCACTACACTATGCTACATCCCCCCTACATGCTGCACTACATCACTACGCTACAGCCCCCTGCATGCCACACTACATCACTATGCTATACTACATCCCCCTACACACTGCACTACATCACTATACTACCTCCCCGCTACATGCTGCACTACATCACTACACTATGCTACATCCCCCTACAAACCGTACTACATCACTATACTACATCCCCCTACACACCACACTACATCACTACACAACACACTGCCCTACATCACTATGCTACACTACATCGCCTACGTGCTGTACTACATTACTACGCTACATCCTCCTATATGACGCCCTGCTTCACTACGCTACATCCCCATACATGCCACACTGCATTACTACGCTCTGCTATACCTCTCCTACATTCTGTACTACATCACTATCACTACACTACATCCCTCCTACAGACCACACTACATTACTACACTACACGCTGCACTACATCACTATGCTACACTACATCCCGTACATGCTGTACTACATCACTACGCTAAATATCCTCCTATATGACGCACTGCATCTCTACGCTACATCCCCCTACATGCCACACTACATCACCATGCTATGCTATACCTTCCATACACGCTGTACTACATCACTATCACTATGCTACATCCCCCTACACGCCAAACTACATAACTACGCTATGCTATACACCCCTTTACATGCTGCACTACATCACTACGCTACATCCAGTGACGTGCGGTGGAGTGAGGCAGGTGAGGCAGAGCCTTTCCTGTTATACTAAAGTTTGTACCAGAGTTTTGACTATAAAAAGTACATCAAAAATACAAATAATATGTTTGAAATATCTTCTTTGCATTATTCTAATAATTTTTATAGCCAAAATTCTGGAGTAAAAAGTCTATGGCAGGTGAGGCAGTGCCTCACCTTACTATCTCTACCGCACATCTGTGATCAAAACTCACAACATTTCCAGGAGTTTATACTGCTGCACCTGTGCAGAATGGCCAGGTGTACCATTTGACTCATATATTGTATTGTGTGTAAATCTGGCTCTGGTACTAGTCAGTGCTTCCTGAGCCATTTAGCTCACCGCACGTCCCTGGCTACATCCCCCTACATGGTGCACTACATCCCTACACTACAACCCCCCTACATAATGCACTACAGTATATTACAAAACTGAACTACATTCCTCACATTAACATTAAAACATCCCGGATCCGCACTCTGCATGAACTTATCATGAGGTCCTCTGGCCAGTGGAGCTCCAGAGTAGAATGAGCCAGGGCAGGGCCGTAACTAGGTGTGTACCGATGGTACATTGCCCACAGCGCAAGTGCAGTGAAGGCGCACCATCTGGCAGCACACCCCTACCTACGGCTGTTTTGGTCAGTGATGGAGTAGTGAAATTTCCGCTATCCGCCGGTGCCTGCCTCTGTAAGCAACGGGGAGTGCGCCATTTGGTGTTACCCTTTGTGCGGTAATTCTGGCTGTGAGCTCCGCCGCCACCTCTGAAATGAAGAAGGAGTGCTCCTTCAGCCACCTGGTCCCGTATAAGAAGGCCGCAGCTGCCTCTATTGATGCCGCCAGGGAAACCCGCCGCCGCTACCTCTGAAGTGGAGAGAGAGAGCGCTCCTTCAGCCGCCTGGTGCCGTATAGGAGCTGCTGCTGCCTCTACTGTGACACCCGCCGCAGCCTGAGCACTGGAGAGGGGACTGTGAGCGCCAGTAAATGAGTGTCTGCGCCTGGTAGTCCTGGATGCCGCATTGCCCTAACAGGTGACTTGAGACACACACACACACACACACTCTCTCACTCTCTGTTGCTGTGATATGTAACAAAGGGTGACTCTACTGCTGTAATGTGTAAAACGGGACTCTGCTGCTGTAATGTGTCAAATGGTACTCTACGTGCCGTACTGTGTAAAATACCTGCCTAATGTGTAAAAGTGGACTCTACCTGCCGTACTGTGTAAAAGGGAGCTATGTGGACACGCCCCTTCCCCATAAAGCCACGCTCCTATATTTTGGCGCGCGCATTGGCTCGGTTTTATATTTAGGTCGAGGGGGCGCCGATGCTGTTTTTTTGCACACAGCGCTAAAATGTCTAGTTACGGCACTGAGCCAGGGCGACTGGGTAAAGTGGAAGGAGGGGGTGAACCTGGACCTCTGGTTGGCAGAGAGCATGGCAGAGAGGAAGGAGGAGGCAGGCTAAGGGGATGAAGAGGGCAGGCCTGGTGTTATGGATATGAGGGAGCAAGGTAGAGAGGAAGAATTTAGGACAGCAGGATAGAGGGGAAGAAGAGGGCAGGATTGGTTCTCTGGCCAACAGAGAGCAGGTTAGAGGGGAAGAGGGCAGGATGAGGTGATGAAGGGGGCAGACCTCATCCTCTGCTGCTGCTGCACTGACTGACAGCCAGCAGCCATTTGCCATGTAACCTGCAAGTTTTTACATTTGGACATCAGTCATCTCCACACATAATCAGGGTTTGCATCAGGTGAGGACTGCCGAGACTATTGTCCTGGTGTCATGAGCCAACCACTCACCGCTGCGGGTCCTGGGGTCCATCCATTATCGGCGCGGTTGCTCGCGGTGCTGTGCTGCCGTGTGGGGATGTGGCGTGATTGGTGGCAGGGGTGATGCAGGTTCTGGGAGCCGGGAGTGCGGGGACCAAATGGCCAGAGGTGCCTCTGTGTGTCTGCAGTATAGGAGGTGGCCACGTTGGAGACAAAATGCAGCACCTGTGAGTACTGTGAGCACCTGTGGGTAAGTGTTAGCCAATCCAGTGCTTGTGCTGACTATAAGTAAGTTGGGATTATTTTACTCTTGGCCAGTCCTTTGTTGTAGCTACTCTGTACCCTAGCGCTGTGCTCTCCCTGTGGATTCTGTGTGATTCCAGTAGTCCTGATATAACCTTCGCTCCCAGAGGTCTGCCTACAGCCTTCACCGCAAGTGATCCACCAGCTCCCTGCTGTGCTGTCAGTCAATCGCTCTCCAAAGTGGCAACAAGTGGATTCCTGGAGGCCCGTGAGAGGCTACCCTGTTCGTTCAGTGACTGCCTGCTATAATCACACAGCCTGTGGAAGTTTCTACTTAATCCTGATCCTCATTCTCTCATCACTCAGCTTAACCCATTCTTCACCGTTGTCGTCTGTTACAGCTCTTCACAGTGTTTCAAGTATAACCTTCACAACCTGCAAGTACTCCTTTCAGCATTTGTATCTACATTTTGCATTATTCAAAGACAATTCGTCACAGTTCTTCAGTTCAGCCTTTTAAGCTTCAGTAACAAGTCTTTACAGTTATTCATCTATGTCTACAATATCCAGTTAACACTTCTTACAGTTTGGCACCAATCATTGCTTTATATTGGACAATTTTTCATTAATCTTCAGGCATGTTTTATCTTATTCATATGAACATTTCTTCAATGCATCTTTAATACTGATCCTGCTTATCTTTATGCCATTCATTGCAATACGTCAGTTTATATATGGTGACTAATGATTGTCATTAAACTCCTTATTGGAATTGTTGCCTATTAATAAATATATGAAACTGAACTATCTTCGTCCTCCCTGTTTTCACCATACTCCAGCACCTACACCTTCGGTTGGTCCAAGGTTAACAGATTCACAAGATCAGTTGGTCCTGACACCTGGGCCTGGATAAAGAGGGGGTCCACCTCGGCAGCTGCGGTCGAGAGTATAACTATATAGAAATGTCCAGAACAAAATGGCCATCCCCATGGAAGAGACAAGACAACTGACAATATAGACTAATAAATATATAGAAACACAAGGAAGCATCATGTTTCACAGACAATATTATGTTTGCAGGATTGAGGCCAACCAACTAGCACACTGGGAAACTTCATCTGATAGCAATCAGGCAGGAGCATATATACTGTATCTGTGAGAAGTAAGTGGCCAATGTACATGTGTATAAGAGGGAGGTGGATGGGGCAGGTCTTGGGTATATGTGTGAGAGGGATGTGGCTGGTCAGGGTCTATATATGTGTTAGCGGGTGGTGGATGGGCCAGGGTCTATATATGTTTCAGAGGGAGGTGGATGGGTCAGGGAAGAGCATATCTGTGTGAGAGGAAAGTGGTTGGGGTATATATGTGTGTGTGAGTAAGGTGGAGTTACCATGAGGGTATTTATGTGTCACACTGAGGTGGATGAGGCAGTAGTAGGCTAGGTTTTCTGTATGTGTAACATGGAGGTGGCTGGGGCAGGAGCATATATGTGTGAGAGGTAGGTGACTGAGACATATGTGTGAGAGGGAGGTGGCTTGGGCAGGGCTGGATATATGTCTGTGTGAGAGGTAGGTGGTTGGGGTATGTATGTGCGAAAGGGAGATGGCTGGGGCAGGGCTGGGTTTATGTGTGTGAGAGGGAGATAGTTGGGGTATACAGTGTGTGTGTGTGTGTGTGTGTGTGTGTGTGTGTGTGTGTATGTGTGTGTGTGTGTATGTGCGTATGATTGAGGTGGACATGCCATGAGGTTTTTATGTATCATACTTGAGGTGGCTGAGGCAGGACTAAGGTATCATATAATTTATATGATAGTTTGACATGTTATAATAACACCCACCCCCACAGCCCAAACATTGACATTTAAAAAAAACAAAACTGGTTTATGCACCAATTGAAGCCCATAGAGCACTGTAGATCCACATTATCCACAGCTCTGAACCCACCAAAAACAATTCTTTATTTTTCCGTAAAAACTATTTTTTTAATCTATTTTAAAATATTTGTTCCCCATTTCTACTTTTAAGCACTCGGGACCAAATATAATAGCCTGTGGGTTGTGGAGTCTGCAATTATTTCTGTGATTTAGCGTTTATTTCATTAGAGCAAAGATTGAAGTAATGAGCAAGTTTGGAAACTACAAGAAATCAGTAGAAACTCAAACTGGTCAAAGTTCAAGATCAAATAATAGAAAAAGCACCTAAAGAGGAGATTGCAAATACCACATTCTGCGAACCCCAAAATATCCGGAAGTAAAGTCAAGTAACGACTGATGTGGGTGGAAATCAAATCAGCAATAGACAAGGAGATGACATCGCTCAATGGGGGTGATTCAGACTTGATCGTAGATGTGCTAAATTTAGCACATCTACGATCAGCTTCCCTGACATGTGGGGGAACGCCCAGCACAGGGCTAGTCCGCCCCATATGTCAGGCCCTACCTTGTCGTACAAGTACAAAAAGCATTGCACAGCGGCGATGCTTTTGTACTGTAAGAGTAGCTCCCAGCCAGCGCAGCTCCTGCGCGCTGGCAGGGAGCTACTCATTACTGCCTGGGTCGCAGTGGCTGCGTGACCCAATGGTCCAGGCACGCCTGCGTTGCCCGGACCGTGCCCCCTAAACGGTGGCCAAAGGCTGCCGGCCTGTCCCCTCCAGCCCAGCGCCTCAGGCAGAGGCGATCACAGGGCTAAGACAGCCGTAAATTTGTGTTGATTTTCAAATTGTACTTATCATGAAATGTATTCAAAAATTTTGATTTTTTTTTTTTAAGTACGTTCGAAAACCGTGTAGTTTTCCGAAGTGTTTTTTTTGCGACATGTAAAAATGCGATAATACGGTAGTCTTATTGTAATTTGATTATTTGTACTCCGCATGCAGAGTTTCTCCTTTCTACTGATCAAATACATTTTACTCCTTCTCCAGTTATCGGTAAATACATATTAAATTTGTTTTTAAAATCTGCATGGATTATTTGATACATATGATTTATATTGCATTCACTAGCCTCCAATGGGTCTGGAATGCTTTTTGCCATAAGAGAAATCATGATTTATAGCTCCCAAAAAATTGAGATAAAAATCTAATGAACAGCTTGTTACATAAGACCGAAAACAAAATATTGCTATAAGCATGCTTATCGGGAAAAATTACCGCGGAAATACCTTCATACATCAACCCCCAAGTGACCACAAAACAGTCAAGAGCAAATGGATCTTTTGCAAAATAACTGAAAGCAGACAGGACAATCGCCCGTTATAAAGCTTGTCTTGTCGCAAAGGGTTATACTCACAGATCTGGAGTTGATTACAGTGAAACATTATCTCCTGTAGCAAGATACAGTACACTATGGGGGAAATAAGCGATTAACTGCGCCACCAGTCAGCTACAGTCTGGTGCAAAAATTCTAGTCGCACAGCCATTCGCATACTGATTGACAGGAGAAGGCCGTTTGTGGGTGGTAACTGACCGTTTTCTGGGAGTGTCAGGAAAAACGCAGGCGTGCCCAAGCGTTTTCAGGGAGTGCGTGTGACGTCAGCTCTGGCCCGATCAGCCCGTTCTGATCACACTGTAAGAGTAAGTCCTGGGCTGCGCACATACTGCACACACTGATAAAAACCATTCACTGGTGTGTGAGGTGCAGCTGTCTGCTGACTAATGGATTTATTTCGCTGCTCGGCATACACATGCGATCGCACACTTGCATGGTGAATATACACTCCCCTTGGGCGACGACTATCTGATTGCAGGACAACAATTTTAGCAGGCCAGCGATCAGGTCTGAATTAAGCCCTCTGCTCATTGCCATATCTGCCTTGCATAATATGCTGTTTTACCAATTAGACTTTGACTCCGCTTTACTTAATGAAGAACTACAGTAACAAGAGATATACATGGAACCTCCAGAGCAAAACAGTGAAAATTTGTTCCAAGATGGTCATTGTTGGTACATCAAACTACTGTACAGTAGATGCTGCACATCTAGAAATAGACTTTGTGCATTGAAAGACTGATACAGATTTACTGGACCCGGCAGCGGATATGTGGCGGCCATTCTGACCTTTTGGTCTTTACCTCTAATACATAGAAGATAAACTCATTATTAGCGATTATGTTGATGTTCTGTTACTAGCAGGCCAAGAGCAGTGCATCACAGATGTCAAGCAGCTGTTGGGACAAAAGTTCAAGATGAAAGGTCTAGGGCCTGCTCACTAGTTACTAGGCCTGAGAACTTCACAAAATCTGGAGAAAGCAGTTAAAAGAATCCTAAAATACCAAACTGGTTCATCTTCCTTGAAGTTGGAATTCAACAAGTATGGAAATTGTACAATCAAATCATTCTGTTATGCCAGTTGGGAAATAGATGAAGATGATCTGTTTCTACTGGCAGCTGCAGTGCTAAGCTGGTCAAGTAGGAAACAGAACACTCTAGCCCTATCCACCACTGAGGTGGAGTACATGGCGCTAACAGAATCAGATTATACCTCAAAGAAATTTTATGTGAATTGACTCTTTTGAACATACAGTTCTCTTCTTATTGAAAATGGTCAGATCTGGGATCATAATGTCATGATTCGTTAGTCCATATGGAGTGGGCAGGGTCAATTTGATGTTATGGGGGGGGGGGGGAGCGGGTACTAATTATTAAGGCCCAGGCTTGTTGGAAGGACCTGGCTGAGTCTCGGGTCAGTGTACCTTCCCCCTCCCATCGACGTCTTTACCTGTCAACTCCTCTCCCCAGCCCAGCTGTTGTATACTGTGTGCTGAGCTGTGGTGGGTCCAGGAGAGCTGATGCAGTGGTCTCCTCTGCCTGCAGGGGGGGTAGCAATCACTTCCCCCCCCTCGATCTGTCCATGGCTGAGTGGAGCACGGCTCCCCCCTGTGCAGGCTGGTCCTGCACCGCAGAGCATAACATGTAGTATTTTCATGTTTTTTTTAAAAAAAGGCGTGTGTAAAACCTCTGGGATTAGGCCATGCCCCCTGCTTTACAGGGGCCTGGGCAAGCTATCTACAGCCCAGATGAGAATGGTATAATTTTGGCCACCTCTACATACTATAATTATGCCATGATGGGGTATGGCCTAATGACAAGAAATACCCTTCTCCACAAATGCCCCTACCAGTTATCAGCTTCTTCTCCTCTCCAGGCTTCTCTCAAAGTGGAGAAAATAAATGTAGACAAGTATGGATATAAGGAATGTACATGTACTTATTTTTTAAAGGCACTTATACTGTAATTCAGTGGAATTGTCTTTATATTCCATTCTATATGTATTTTGCACCTTCTTCCAATGTAGATTCATGAAACGTTGAGTAGATTGTGTCATCCTGTGGCTCATCATCATCATCATCATCATCATCATCATCATCATAATCATCATCGTCATCAAAGTTTTGTAAAATAGTGTTTCTCCAAAGGTCTTCTGAATGTGTTCTTAATGCAATGGCCATT
Organism: Pseudophryne corroboree; assembly: GCF_028390025.1. NCBI lineage: Eukaryota > Metazoa > Chordata > Amphibia > Anura > Myobatrachidae > Pseudophryne > Pseudophryne corroboree. The sequence continues at coordinate 254,684,033 of NC_086453.1, read as the reverse complement.
TCTAGAAGAAAAAAAAAAGTTTTCCAGGGATAATATAACATACCTATGTCAGAGGGAAATCTTTATGTCTCATCTGGTTTAAGACAGATTCACAAAAACATAACGTTACAACTTAACTCCTGTTAGGCCTCAATGTTTAACTGTTGACAGTCCCAGGTTTTAAATATTTGTCCCTGTATACTTTTGGCCCTAGAAATGTTCCTTTCTCTTTCATCCAATTTAGGGGGAAACTGCTATAGAGACTGCTCAGGAATTGGGCACTTATAAGTTAACTATTAAAGAAAATGTAACTCCTGGCACTTGGGATGCGGCGGTCAGAATACTGACAGTGGCATCCCAATATGCTGGATCCCGACACCTGAATGGTAAGTATGGTAACCCTCCACTTCTTCCCCCCAACTCTAACCCTCCCATCCTGCACTCTGACCCTAACCACCCCCCATTCCCTGCTGCCTATCCCTAACTCTCCCAGGTGGTGCCTAAACCTAATCCCCCCTCCCCACAGCATAACTTAACCCTCCCACCCCCGCAGCATAACCTTAACCCTCCTCAGTGGTGCCTAACTCTAACCCCCCCATGCAGCCTAACCCTAACCTTCCCCCCACGCAGCCTAACCCTAATCTTCCCCTCGCAAGCATTTTTTTTTTTTAAATGTCACTGTAACTGCACTCTCTGTTTGTACTGTAATTGACACTAGCAGGAATTTACTTCTACATAATGTGCGGTCATGCCCGGCTGCACTCATATTGGTAGTTAGGGTAGTGAGATTTGCCTTTGCCTGCTCCAGGTGCCAAACAACAGATTTCCAGTGGACTACTGGAAGTGGAACCATGGAGGTCATTCCGAGTTGATCGCTCTTTTTGCAGTCGTGCAAACGCATAGTCACCGCCCACTGGGGAGTGTATTTTAGCTGTGCAAGTGTGCGATCGTATGTGCAGCCGAGCGGTACAAAAACAGTTTGTGCAGTTTCTGAGTAGCCCAGAACTTACTCAGCCTCTGCGATCACTTCAGCCTGTCCTGTCCCGGAATTGACGTCAGACACCCGCCCTGCAAACGCTTGGACACGCCTGCGTTTTTCCAAACATTCCCAGAAAACGGTCAGTTGACACCCTCAAATACCCTCTTTCTGTCAATCATCTTGCGATCGGCTGTGCAAATAGATTCTTTGTTAAATCCATTGCCCAGCACCGATCCTCTTTGTACCCGTACGACGCGCCTGCGCATTGCGGTGCATACGCATGCGCAGTTTTGCTGGGATTTAACCTGATTGCAGTGCTGCAAAAAGTTGCTAGCGAGCAATCAACTCAGAATGACCCCCTATATCCCCTCACCTCTTATTTCCATTATTACACCACTCAGTTACTGCCAATTTCAGAATATTCTATCCTTGTATAATGTATCCTTAAATGGTTACAGTTATTTTCACCAGTGGTTACTTTTACACCTTTCAATTAAATACAATTTGTATAAATAAAGTATTTAATGGGAAGCTGTAAAAGTAACCACTGGTGAAAATAACTGTAACCATTTAAGGATACATTATACAAGGATAGAATATTCTGAAACTGGCAAGAATTGGCTAAGCCAGTGGTTCCCAAACTTTTTTGAATCATGGTGCCCTAGAGAATCAGAATTGTTTTCACAGCACCCCAAGGCCAAAAGTTTGTTATTGAGAAATTCAGATAAAAATTTTTAATTTAAGTGAATTGTGTTTATAATATATGTCATGGGTCATCTAAGCGAGCCATCTCTTCCTCACAATCCACTCATGTTTTGGATACTTCATCCGATGAAGATGGGGCATATACTGATCCATTAGACACTGATGCAGATGCTTCTGATGGGGAACCTGCAACACAGGTTGATGTTCCTGATCTATTGGAGGCTATCAAACTGATTCTCCAGATTGATGATGATACTGACCCTCCAGATACAGATGGTGAGGGACTGTATTTGCTTCTGTTTGTCCTCATATTTCATGATGGGAAACCATAAGCACTGGTTTAGTCTATTACATTGACTGTAAATAATTTTAATTGGTCCTGGACCACCAACCCAGGGCACCCCTGCAAGTACCCCGAGGCACCCCAGGGTGCCATGACACACAGTTTGAGAACCACTGGGCTAATCCATCAGAATATAACAGATACAGTATAATAATTATAAAACAATCAGAAGTTGTACAACTTAGTATAATATATGAGTATAGTGGAATATCAAAGTAGTGCAGCATTTTAAATGTCACTTTATTTTATTCACAAATTAAACACTTAAAAAAAAAAAACAAATAAAAAGTTTTTAACTTGCACTTATATTTCGCCGGCACTTAATCGATGACGATTAAAAGTTACAGTTACTATTAGTGGTCACCTACCCACAAGGTATGTGACTTACAGTATTATACGATAATTGAAATAGTCTGTGAGTGCCCTAACAAAGGATTACTTTTCCTACACTATAGTTATGTGTTCAATACATATTCCAGGAGCACCTTCTAAAATGAATGAGTAAAATATGTTAGAATGGATATTAGGAAAGTACTATTAAATGATAGCAGTGTCTGTGCGGCCTCTCCAACCTTCAAAGTACCACTCAATTACTGCATTTAAACAGTGCTTCCCTCACTGAATGTAACAGGTCTCCATACCCCAGTCATACATCCCAACTGTCCCGATTTTCATGTGACAGTCCCATTTTTTGGGGTCCTGCGGTGGTGGTGGGGAACAGTTGGGAGGCTTCTGTCAGTCGCTGGCTGCTCTGCTTAGTGCACAGCATATATTCATGGGACACAGAGGGACTGGAGGCATGCCAGCAGCTCAGAGTGTACTGGCCATACCCCCACTGCGACCAAAATGGTAGATGTGGCTTGCGATCGTTGCATTCCCAGAAAGCCACCCCCCCATTTCCACAGCCCACACACCCCTTTCGGCTGCACATGGGAGGGGGTCCTGAATGCAAAGCTGCAGATGTTGGGAGGTATGCATTATTACACCCTCACTCACTGACTGCATTGTATATGAGTGACCCAGGCTTACTGATTATAGCAAGCCCGATCCCTCACTCACTGACTGCATTTTATAACAACATTTTATAATACCCATTATTACACACCTCAGTGACCGATTATATATCCATACCACCCAACTTTTCTGTCTTCCCAGAAGGGACGCGGATGGAATTAGGGGGCGTGGTCTCACAGATAGGGGCATGACCTTGTTGGTGGTGGAGTGTGGCCTCACGACAAGTGCCACGATTGCAAACCACGCCCCATTTTCATCACTATAGTGGCATGAACAGTGCTCAGTGAGCTGCTGGCCATGCCCCCTGTCCCCCTCTGTCAGGGAATACACACTGTGAACATGTACACAGCATCTATTCACTGCTGCTCTGATTAGAGAGAAGGGGGGGGGGTGTTCTCCCAACTGCCACCGACACGACGGGACACTGTGACCCTCGGATGGGACAGCAGGACAGACCATGAAAAACGGGACTGCCCTGCCAAAATTGAGACAGCTGGGAGATAAGTATATCACTGCCCCCCTCACTGATTGTAAGGCCTGATTAAGAGAGGCATTGATATAGTGGAGTCACACAAAAGGCACTGATATATAATCAATATAGTCACTGTCTGAGGGCTGCAATAATGGATATTATAAAATATAGGGATGGGGATGTGCTACAATCAGTGGCGGGGGGTGAGGCACTGATATATAATGCAGGCACCCATACCTTATAATACAGGTTGAGTCTCCCTTATCCAAAATGCTTTGGACCAGAGGTATTTTGGATATAGGATTTTTCCGTATTTTGGAATAATTGCATACCATAATGAGATATCATGGTGATGGGACCTAAATCTAAGCACAGAATGTATTTATGTTACATATACACCTTATACACACAGCCGGAAGGTCATTTGTACTTATTATTATTATTATTATTATTATACCCAATCACTTTAGTGTTGACTGATATATATGAGTGTCTCTCCCTCCTTACTGATTCTAGCTGGTCCCCCATTCCTTATAATACTCATTATTACACCCCTCAGTCAGTGTGACTGTATTGATTATATATTAGTGCCCCACTGATTGTAGCAGGCATCTCCTATACATGATAGTACTTTGTAGTAATTAAAAGAAAGTATAATAGCATCTTGATATATCACCAGTCAGTTTGTGTTTCCCCCTATCCATGATTGTAGCAGGCGGATGTTATACACCGTACTTAACATAACACTGTCTTTAAGCTCCTGTTTTGCACCTGTTTCCAATGTAGTGTCGAGGCTCATGGTATAGACTACGCCATGCTGCTGCTCCTGATGACTAAAAACGGTTCCGGAAATGATGTCACACCGGATGTGTTCTGTATGTCTTACTAATGCAAAGGCCATTTCTCCTATGAAAAACAGAGACATGTTTTAGTGATAATGATAATACGTCATACACAGGTAGAAGTCTTTTTGACTCATAGGAGGAATATAATAGGGTGTGAGAATCTGAAAGTGAGAGATTTAGGGAGATTTCTCCTGTTTTTTTTTTTTAAAGTGGCAATCATTTACATGGAAAATCAACCTGGTTTAGCCATGTAAATGATTGCCACTTTAAAAAAAAAAAAAACAGGAGAAATCTCCCAAAATCTCTCACTTTCTGATTCTCACACCCTATTACATTTACCCCATTACGTTTAAAACAAATCAAGCGTACAATAGTATTACAACCTACTTCCGCTCAGGGCACAAGGTTTAGCTTTGATAGTGATATGTCTTATAGCACTGCACTGTACAATTCCTTCATTTCTTCCTCTAATTTTCTAAACGTCATCAATTGATATGTATGAAAGAGAAGTATTCAGAGTGCAAAACACATGTTATAGACAAGTTGAGCAAACACAACATGGTGGTGACTGTCAGATGTGTCCCTAGGGGGTGCTGGCCTACTGGGTGACACCATCCAAAGGGGGTAACACTAAAATAGAAGAGCTGCTCTGCTATTTTGGTGTAACCCCCCTGGATGGTGTCACTGGGCAGCCACACTTTGTGGGGAGAGCGGGAAGAGGATGGGGGCAGCCCCGTGCTCCGGGAGTTTTCATGCTCTGCTTTCATGCCCCAGTGTGATGACAATGGAAGCATGATGTACAGTCACGTCCACAAAATGTCATGCACCTGGAGATGTGTCTACATGGGTGATAGGTCACCCCCCCTTTTACCAGAAAGAAGTGCATGAAATGGAATGAAAAGGTGAGTAGTCGCACAGGGTGACACCCACCCTAATGATGCCACTGGTGACTGTAATACACTGAAATAGTATTATGTGGACATATAATGCTTCTTTATGTGTGAAAATGTCTCATCATGCATTTCAAAGACATGACTATGCCATTGTCCTTTCAACCCCCCCTGTGAAAATAATTCTTCTCCTATGTTGGTACACTTTAGGATGCATGTGGTGGACAGACTCTACATAGTCCAGCTACTGATCACAACCAGGGGTGTTTCTACAGAGGAGGGGGCCCGTATGCACCTCCGGGTGGGCCCCCTACTCTGAACAGCGCTGTAGACTCCGGCATTGTGCCGGAGTCTACTGCACATGCGCAGGTCTCCGGAAACATGGCGCCCGCCATGATCCGGAGACCAATTTGGCACCTTCGTAACCAACGTTCACCTTTCAGAACAATGGCACTTGGTGCTCCGCAGTTTCCACATCGGTTATTCGCAATGGTGCCATTTGTCCAGTTACAATACACCTTCACCACAGCAGTGTGCAAACAGTACACAAACTGCGCTGTTAAAGAAATTATGCCACCCTTGGCCCAAAAGCAGATAATCATCCCTTTTTGCAACTCATATAAATCATTCCTTTAACCCATGACAGCAATGAGTGATGTGTGCAGACGGCCTATCACACATCTTATATATTCACCAACTCAGCGCAGGACACATGACGTGCTCCATGGGCTACGCGCTGCCGATGTCAAATGAAGGAGGTGGTCATAATAATTAGTGATGAGCGGGTTCGGTTTCTCGGAAACCGAACCCCCCCCGAACTTCACTCTTTTTACACTGGTCCGAGGCATACTCGGATTCTCCCGTATGGCTCGGGTAACCCGAGCGCGCCCGAACGTCATCATCCCGCTGTCGGATTCTCGCGAGATTCGGATTCTATATAAGCAGCCGCGCATCGCCGCCATTTTCACTTGTGCATTGGAAATGTTAGGGAGAGGACGTGGCTGGCGTCCTCTCCGTTTATGTTGATGCATTGCAAATATTTTGTGCTTGCTTATTACTTAATTGTGGGGACTGGGGAGCAGCTGTATATAGGAGGAGTACAGTGCAGAGTTTTGCTGACAGTGACCACCAGTAATACGTTGTCTGCCTGAAAAACACTCCATATCTGTGCTCAGTGTGCTGCATATATCTGTGCTCACACTGCTTAATTGTGGGGACTGGGGAGCAGCTGTATTATATAGCAGGAGTACAGTGCAGAGTTTTGCTGACAGTGACCACCAGTATACGTTGTCTGCCTGAAAAACACTCCCTATCTGTGCTCAGTGTGCTGCTTTATTGTGGGGACTGGGGACCACCAGTATAATATTATATAGGAGGAGTACAGTGCAGAGTTTTGCTGACCAGTGACCACCAGTATATAATATATAGCATTACGGTACAGTAGGCCACTGCTGTACCTACCTCTGTGTCGTCATTAAGTATACTATCCATCTAGATTCTATACCTGTGGTGCATTTCAGTTGTGCAGTTTGCTGACACAGTGACCACCAGTATATATAGCAGTACGGTACGGAAGGCCACTGCTGTACCTACCTCTGTGTCGCATTAAGTATACTATCCATCTACATTCTATACCTGTGGTGCATTTTAGTTTTGCAGTTTGCTGACACAGTGACCACCAGTATACTATATATAGCAGTATGGTACGGAAGGCCACTGCTGTACCTACCTCTGTGTCGTCATTAAGTATACTATCCATCTACATTCTATACCTGTGGTGCATTTTAGTTTTGCAGTTTGCTGACACAGTGACCACCAGTATACTATATATAGCAGTACTGTAGGCCACTGCTGTACCTACCTCTGTGTCGTCATCCATTAAGTATACTATCCATCTACATTCTATACCTGTGGTGCATTTTAGTTTTGCAGTTTGCTGACACAGTGACCACCAGTATACTATATATAGCAGTACGGTAGGCCACTGCTGTACCTACCTCTGTGTCGTCATCCATTAAGTATACTATCCATCTACATTCTATACCTGTGGTGCATTTTAGTTTTGCAGTTTGCTGACACAGTGACCACCAGTATACTATATATAGCAGTACGGTAGGCCACTGCTGTACCTACCTCTGTGTCGTCATCCATTAAGTATACTATCCGTCTACATTCTATACCCATGGATGGAAGGTCGACAGGGTTTCTAGGTCGACATGTGCTAGGTCGACAGGTCTAAAGGTCGACATGAGTTTTTCACATTTTTTTCCCAGATTTTTTCATACTTAACGATCCACGTGGACTACGATTGGAACAGTAAAGTGTGCCGAGCGAAGCGGTAGCGGAGCAAAGGCACCATGCGAGGGGACGCGGTGCACTAATTTGGGATCCCGGTCACTCTACGAAGAAAACGACACCAAAAAAAAAAAAATCCTCATGTCGACCTTTAGACCTGTCGACCTAGCACATGTCGACCTAGAAACCCTGTCGACCTTCCGTCCATGTCGACCTAGTGACTGTCGACCTATAGTGGTCGACCTAAACATTGTCGACCTAGACACTGTCGATTTGATGAACCGCACCCCACTGCTGTACCTACCTCTGTGTCGTCATTAAGTATACTATCCATCTACAATCTATACCTGTGGTGCGCCTCTTTTTTTCTTTGCATCATTTGCATCATGTGCTGTTTGGGGACTATTTTTTTGAAGTGCCATCCTGCCTGACACTGCAGTGCCCCTCCTAGATGGGCCAGTGTTTGTGTCGGCCACTTGTGTTGCTTAGCTTAGTCACACAGCGACCTTGGTGCGTCTCTTTTTTTCTTTGCATCATGTGCTGTTTGGGGACAATTTTTTTGAAGTGCCATCCTGCCTGACACTGCAGTGCCACTCCTAGATGGGCCAGGTGTTTGTGTCGGCCACTTGTGTCGCTTAGCTTAGTCACACAGCGACCTTGGTGCGCCTCTTTTTTTCTTTGCATCATGTGCTGTTTGGGGACTATTTTTTTGAAGTGCCATCCTGTCTGACACTGCAGTGCCACTCCTAGATGGGCCAGGTGTTTGTGTCGGCCACTTTTGTTGCTTATCTTAGTCACACAGCGACCTTGGTGCGCCTCTTTTTTTCTTTGCATCATGTGTTGTTTGGGGACAATTTTTTTTGAAGTGCCATCCTGTCTGACACTGCAGTGCCACTCCTAGATGGGCCAGGTGTTTGTGTCGGCCACTTGTGTCGCTTATCTTAGTCACACAGCGACCTTGGTGCGCCTCTTTTTTTCTTTGCATCATGTGCTGTTTGGGGACTATTTTTTTGAAGTGCCATCCTGCCTGACACTGCAGTGCCACTCCTAGATGGGCCAGGTGTTTGTGTCGGCCACTTGTGTCACTTAGCTTAGCCATCCAGCGACCTCGGTGCAAATTTTAGGACTAAAAATAATATTGTGAGGTGTGAGGTGTTCAGAATAGACTGGAAATGAGTGGAAATTATGGTTATTGTGGTTAATAATACTATGGGATCAAAATGACCCCTAAATTCTATGATTTAAGCTGTTCTTTAGGGTTTTTTGAAAAAAAACACCCGAATCCAAAACACACCCGAATCCGACAAAAAAATTTCGGTGAGGTTTTGCCAAAACGCGTCCGAATCCAAAACACAGCCGCGGAACCGAATCCAAAACCAAAACACAAAACCCGAAAAATGTCCGGTGCACATCACTAATTTATACTACACTATACAGGGCATTCTTAACAGCAGTGTAGGCCCCTGGGCACATAAATGCACTGGGGCCCCTACCCATCCTCCAGCAGTAAGGGTGGGGGGTGCTATCAGCGGCAGCTTCAATGTCCTGCGGGCGGTAGGGGAGTGTTCTGTCTTCCACTCAGCATGTAGGACATGGAGCAGTAATTTCTGCTAATTACTCCATTAATGCACAGATGTAGGGAGAACACTAAACTGTAGAAGGGGGTATTGGGCTGAATAAAGGGGCCACGGTACATGACTTCCAGGGTTGTAGGGGGGGTTAATACGCAGGGGAGGAGTGGATAGTGGAGTGATCTTAATATTTATCATTTTCTAGTGGGAGGGCAGCTTGCTTGAAAGCAGATATCTCCAGTTCCTGGAAATAGATTTCTTAGCTTTCAATGGGATAAAAACAGGTGGTACTATGGACTTAGGGATCAGAGTTCAGGAGCCAGAGCAATCCACCAATGAATATATAAAACTGCTAGCAGGCGTGTGGAGCTGGAGCAGGGACCAGCTGCTGGAATTCTAATATCTCTGGTTCAGGGCATAGTAGAGATAAGTAGAGAACCCGAGATATCTGGCTGGGAAGAGCAATTAACCGGCTTGGATGGTGACCACTGCTTTGAAGTCAGATATCTCCGGTTCCCCAGGGCCGATTTTCAAAAATCTGGTACCCCTGGAAAGAGGGTACCCTCAGCTATCAGTCTGGGGCCCTTAAACTTCTGGGGCCCTTGGGAAAGGGCCCATTGAGCCCATACAAAAAGACGGCCCTGACACTATATAAATATAATACACTATTAGGCACTTGTCCTACTTTCATTTTTGTACAGATCTTTTCATTCTAGAATTTACCATCCAGTCTCCTAAATGACCAAATAATCTACAGCACTATCAAATACTTTGATGTTTATGAACTACGCTGGTGCTTCTGAACAGATCAAATCTACCCCTTGGCCAGAATGACACTAGCCGGCCGTGGAGGGGGCATCACCCGATAGTGCCACCAGCGTTCAGGGGGAAGAAACAGTGCCGGTGGGCCCTACGCTGGTGCTTCTGAACAAAAGCAAATCTACCCCTTGGCCAGAATGGCACTAGCCGGCTGTGGAGGGGGCATCACCCGACAGTGCCACCAGTATTCAGGGGTGCATGTGGGCATTATACACAGCAGAGGCAGAACAACCGTCAGTGCAACCAGTGCATTGCACTGCGGCCTGCCTCTGTCCAGGGGCCCAAAGCATGTAATGAGTCAAACTGACTCATTACATGCCGCTGTGTGATCCGGGCAACCGCTGCCCGCAGCACACAGCCGCCCGGACAGAGAGGAGAGGAGCGCAGCGATACGGGGGAGAAGGAGGAGGAGAGAGGTGGAGGAGGGAGCCGCAGCAGCGCTTTGTTACTGGTGGAGGCGCTGCTGCTGCTGGCCCTCTGCTTCACTATAGGCTGTCATCCGTCGCTGTGAAGTGCATCCCAGCATTCACAGCGGCGGAGAACAGCCTATAGTGAAGCAGAGGGACAGCAGCAGCAGCACCTCCACCAATAACACAGAGCTGCTGCGGCTCCCTCCTCCTCCTTCTCTCCTGCCCGGGATCTCTGCCAGAAGCTGCACCGAGGAGCCTGAGCCAGCGGAGAGGGTAAGTATAATTCTTTCTTTCTTTCTTTCTTTCTTTCTTTCTTTCTTTCTTTCTTTCTTTCTTCCTTCATGTGCAAAAAGGGGGACTGTCTGCCGTAATGTGTAAAAAAGGGGGAATCTGCCTTCCGTGATGTGTAAAAAGGGGACGCTGTCTGCCGCAATGTGTAAAAAGGGCACGCTGACGGCCGTTATGTGTAAAAAGGGGACGCTGTCGGCAGTTATGTGTAAAAAGTGTATGCTGTCTGCCGCTATGTGTAAAAAGGGCACGCTGTCTGCCGTTATGTGTAAAAAGGGGACGCTGTCTGCCGTTATGTGTAAAAAGTGTACGCTGTCTGCCGCTATGTGTAACAAGGGCACGCTGTCTGCCGTTATGTGTAAAAAGTGCACACTGTCTGCCGCTATGTGTAAAAAGGGCATGCTGTCTGCCGTTATGTGTAAAAAGGGGGACGCTGTCTGCCGTAATGTGTAAAAAGGGGAATCTGTCCGCCGCAAGGTGTAAAAGGGTCTCTACTTGGTGCAGTGGTGCTACTGTGCGGCGTAATTTGAATAATGGAGACTACTGTGCCATGTTTTATGAATAGGTATTATTTTGTGGCCACAGCCCTTCCCCACGAAGCCACGCCCCCATGTATTTTTGTGCACACTGCCCCTGTTTTGCATGCAGGGGTGGGGCTCCGATGCCGTTTCTTGCCCACAGTGCTAAAATGTCTAGTTACGGCACTGTTGCTAGGTATACATTTCTCTGGCCCTGAGCAGGTCCCCCTCACCAGATCCTCTCTAGGGGCGAGGGAGTGGACTTGGAAGAGATGAGGGGGGGGGGGTAAAGCATTTTGTCGCACCTGGGCCCACCGCTCGCTAGTTCTGCCACTGATACACAGGTGTATAGAAATTTGGAGAGTTTTGATCATAGATGTACAGAAAAGGTAGGCAGGGGAGGCACTATCTCACATGTCATAGACTTTTTACTTTAGGGTTATTACTATACACAGGATTAGAATAATACAAGTAAGATATTTCTAATTAATAGTATCTATATTTTATATATACTTTTTATAGTCAAAACTGTCAAAACTCTGGCGTATACATTAGTTTCACAGGAAAGGCTTTGCCTCATCTGTCTCACCTCCCCGCACGTCACTGCTGTGTGTAGTGTTAACCTTTTATAAATATAGATGCTGTATATCTGTAATGGGCAGGCTTTAATGATGCTGCACTATATACACCAGTACTGGCATGTGTAAGCTCACCAGGATCCGCACAGCTCCTGACCAGTTTGGGAGTAGAGGCAGAGGCGTAACTAGGGTTTTTGGAGCCCAGGGCAAGATGTAAAATGGTGCCCCCCCCAAAAAAAAAAAAAAAAGCACACAATGCCAGTTACATTGCCCCACAGTGCCAGATACAATGCCCCACAGTGCCGGATACATGCCCCACAGTGCCAGTTACATTGCCCCACAGTGCCTGTTACATTGCCCCACAGTGCCGGATACATGCCCCACAGTGCCGGATACATGCCCCACAGTGCCAGTTACATTGCCCCACTGTGCCAGATACATGCCCCACAGTGCCAGTTACATTGCCCCACTGTGCCAGATACATGCTCCACAGTGCCAGTTACGTTGCCCCACTGTGCCAGATACATGCCCCACAGTGCCAGTTACATTGCCCCACTGTGTCAGATACATGCCCCGCTGTGTCAGATACATGCCCCACAGTGCCAGTTACATTGTCCCACTGTGCCAGATACATGCCCACAGTACCAGTTACATGCCCCACAGTGCCAGTTACATGCCCCACAGTGCCAGATACATGCCCCACAGTGCCAGATACATGCCCCACAGTGCCAGGCCCCACTCAGTGCCAGTTACATGCCCCATTTGGTGCCAGATACATGCCCCACTGTGCCTGTGTCCCCCCGTTCACTCACTGGCCGCTTATGTGAGGGGAGGAGAGCGCAGCGCCTCTCCTTCCCCTCACCGCCTCTCCTTCCCCTCACCGCTCCGTCCAGGTCTCCCGTCCTGTCTCCGGCGGCTATGTCTAGCGCCGGTTCGCTAGCCAATCAGAGCTCGCGGACCGGCAGCCAATGAGGAGCCGGTCCGCAAGCTCTGATTGGCTAACGCCGGAGACCGGACACAGCAGCGCTGCTGGCAGCGCTGTGATAAAGCTAAATATTTATCGTATATAATACCCTTTATGAGGTCTAAGAACACTGTACGCTATTTACGTATGAAGTACCGTAAGGGTACGCTAGTTGCGTAACAATCGCTTTGCCGTGATCGAGACGCTCAAGCGTCACGTTCACTCACGGCCAAGAGATCACAGGCAGGCACGTTATTGGCTGTTGACTAACGTAATGATTCGCTATAGCGTAGCGGACGCTCGGGACCACGAGGAGATCACCAGCGGCGCTGACGCTCACTATGTTAAACCTTTGTATCTAAACCATAAACAGCGTATTGTGCAGTAAAACCTTTGTGTAATGTTAGAGTGTAAATGCAACACAGTATAACCTTATTACCTTTAAAGCTGTTCGAGCGTCACCGACGCTCTGAGAATACTTAATACTATAAGAAACACACAGATACCGTGCTCAGGGTCCAACGCCTAAAATATATATTATGAATGCTATACTTGCAAAAGAGTTAAACACAATACAAGTCATACACTACAATATAACATAGACTACCTAACCAGATAACTACACAGGAAATACAATACAATTAAGTTTAAGAGAAGAATGAGAGAAAGAGAAGAGAGAGAGAGATATGGCCCATAATAACAAGAGAGAAACAGTATGATTACGGAGAAAAACTTACGCACAAGGGGAAACGATCGCATGCGCCTCTGGACATCCAGCTCCCGATTTTCAGCAATGATAACCGTTGAAGAGTGAGAGCTGGATGTGATCGGCCTTCCTATTTATGCCCCACACACAATGCAATTCAATGGTCCCTACAATCTCATTGTTCATTGGACACTGGAATTCGGCTTCGCATTATAACAAAAGGTCATAGGTTGATTCATACAGGTGGGCTGTGACTGCTTCCAACTGTTCAGGTGGGCGGGATACTGAGTTTCCCGCCGCATGACTAAATAAGAACAAATAATAGTAAATGGACATAAACTTCTTATGTCCATAACTATTCGCATGAGCGATTAATCCGCTCCAAACCAACACCGGAATATTGCTATTTAAATACTCTTCCGATGGGTACCAAACACCACTGTATGACCCCTGTTAGACCCTTCGTACAATACAAAGAGGGATCTCTCTGTTCAGGAACATGCTATATTAACTAAACTTTCAGAATCTATCAAAGGGACCATGATCTACAAAATACATTATTACTGAAAATATGTAACGATTGAGTCGCACGCTACGATCACATAAACTCTACCGTAAATATGCATACCGTGCGCCTGCGGGTGCCCGCGACTGTGAGTATGCGCACGCACGGGAGAGCGCACGCATGCGCAGCGCGGACCAGAATGAGGTGCAAATATGGCAGTGTGTATAGAGATATTTTTCTGACTTTGACAGTCCACCCTTTGGCAGTCAATAATAACTGCCACCTTCTAAAACATTTCAAAAGAGAAAAATATATGTCAGGGGTTAATACATTTACATGGTTGGGTAGGGGAGGAGAGGAGAAGGTAGGAAAAGGGTATGACCTAGTGAGATAGCAGAAGCATGTGTGTATGAATCCGTGCTTGGGGGTCATGTATCATCCTGCCGTACGTGTTTTAAATCAAGCTTCGAGGTATTGCGAAGTATACATGTGAATTCCTTCTTATCCCGTGGTACGGGTCTGTGGATGGGCTGTCAAACTTTACCGAGCTCTTTTCAGCTTTGGTTGTAACAAAATGGGGGAGCACATTTTAGTTGATGATACATGAATGGGGGAGATATGTGATTGCTGATATCTGTGCCTGTATTCCCTATCGACTATGTGTGTCATTACCTGAGGGTTGTAGAAATGAAGAAAAGACATAATTACGGTAAATGCGGTGGTATTCTATGTCAGGTAAATGTACAGTCGTCGATTGAGGTCTTGTTTGGTGTCTGTTGAATGCAGTCTTCTTTGTGCTTTTGCTCATAAGGTGCGAGCAAAGCTGTCAATGTCCATAGATTTACAAAAGTGTTGGGCTAGCATAATTTTAAAATTTCTAGGGAAACTGGGGATCCATGGCATAGTTCATCAAAAAATCTGTGTATCAGGTTGTCAAACTTCTTCTGTTGTCTGTATATCGGCTCATCAAATTCCTCGTCCAAGTGGGTCTTGTTACCTTGGAGAAAACGGAAAAACAGGTGAAAGAAACGGACCGTAGAAATCGCATTTTCATCACATCATTGTTTCTACATTTGGGTCATAAATCAAGTCCATTGGAATTACAGTTTCCTCACTCCTTAAACTCATTACCCTTGTACGATGTTTGCACTTCATTAAAGCCTGACCGCATCTAAATATCAATCCAATCGATATGACAACACCTAAGATACATAGGAGAAACTTCCCAACATCCATTATGACTCCTTGAGCCCAGTCTCCTAAACCGGAGAACCAATTTCGCGGGTTCAACCATGACACCCAACCAGTCAGCTCATTACCTACAGCAGCAAGAGTGAGATTGTGTCTCCTGCGAAATTCCCACTTCAGTTGGAGAATATCGTCCATCTTTTGGTCTATGACCTCGACCGGATCCTCGGTGCTATTCGTAATATATGTGCAACATTTCACGCCGTATTGTGTTGCCAGTGTGACACAATATCCGCCTGTCACTGCTGTGAGGTAATTGAGAACCATTCTATGCTGTACCAGTTCTGTTTTGTAAGCTTGAAGTTCCCTTCCAGTATACCTAAATGTGTCATCATACATTTCAGTGATATTGTCTAACAAATTTGCGAGCGCCGATATGTATTTATAATTCAGCACTCCTCTAGCGGTGCGGGTGAAATCTAACGCGATTAAGAATTGAATCCCGGTGGATTCACTTATCAGATCAGAGGCCGGATGCTCTGTCTTCTCTATCAGGTGCCTTTTAACAACGTGCTTGTAATGGGTGTGAGTATAAGGAGCTTGGGCACCACGGTGTATGTCTTTCATTTTGTCATGTGATACAGTCATTACTTCAGGCAGTACTTTTCCAATATAACACAATCCTTCAGAGTTTGGGGCAAGCCACTTGTACGCCTTTCTCCCGCATATGAAATATGCATCATCGGGGAGAACATATGGGACGGAGTAGGACATAACCATATTACACACCTTCCATGTGAAATCTCCTAACCCTAATTCTTCCATCTGCTTAGTACACGTATCAGGTTGTACGATATGTGCACAGTATCCTGGTGATACCTCTCCAACTCTAGTAATCCTATTTCCTAAGGTATACCTATACCGGAAAGATTTTCCTCTACTGGCTATGTGGCGTACAAGCTCTGTATCTGTAGGCATTCTATCTGCTCTATGCGAAAAGGTCATGGTGTGGTTACTCCATGACACTTCCCAATTTCCCGGCTTTCGGGGATTGGAGATGTTGAAACATAATAGGGACCTATCCACATGGTATTGGTGGAGCTTCAAACTAGGAGGGCTGGAGATATTAAACCTCCGGTCCACCGGTCTCCCACCATTTAACTCAAGTACCTCCTCTATCATTAAAGGAAATGGTACTAGCCCTGATTTGCTATGACCCTGAGGTACTTGAGAGCATACCCAACAATCTGTTTTGTTTAACACATTACCCACTAAGGAGTGATAGTCACTCAATGGATGCCGGTCCATATGGATATTAAAACTGGATTGGCATTTCTTAATGCACCCATCCTCAATAACATTGTTACAGAGCCTACAGATACAGTTTTCTTCAGCTAACAATCCTTCACAATTCCTTCTATGGTCAATGCTATCGGATCGTTTTCTGATACTCGCCTTTACTTGTTGGTTAAGTTGTTCTTGGAAAACTACGCCTCCATCTTTATCATCAGAACCCATTCCAGAACCTCTCTCGACCTCCATGGTACTCTCGCCGGAACAGACTGCTCTGGTCAACATCATGGTCAACAGGAAAATCCGGATCACAGTCTCTTGGGGCAAGTCCATCTTATAGGAGGAGACGAAGAAGAATGAGAATGGGAAAAAAATAATTGAGGGAGATGGGATGGGAAGTTGGAGAAAAACAATAAAAGGGAACAGGGGATCGACAACTGCTTTTGATCTTGTGGTTCTCGATGCTCAGGTGCCGCCTTAGTCCTCCTGGAACAGACACTCTAGTGATACAACCTCTACCGTCTGTTCCTTATCACAGGACTTCTCTGGATCAACGACCTTCTTACAGTGGGACGAATGAACCCAAGTCTCTCTCTCAGCAACCTTCAATGCTGTAGTGCTAGTCAATAAGACCTGGTATGGTCCTTCCCATCTGTCAATAAGGCAACCTGAGCGTAGAAAATTCCGTATCATTACATAATCCCCAGGTTCAATGTCATGACAATTACTATCTGGTAAATCAGAAATCACTAACTTCAGATTATCATTTTGATTCCTTAACTGTTTACTCATGTTAATCAAGTATTTTACAGTCACTTCATTGTTACACTTCAAATCATCCTGGGGGTTAATCATAACATGCGGTTGTCGACCAAACAAGATTTCAAAGGGAGACAGATTAAGAGGGGACCTGGGAGTGGTTCTGATGCTGTACAGTACAATGGGTAAAGCTTCTGGCCATGTCAATCCTGTCTCTGCCATCACTTTACTCAGTTTATTTTTAATAGTGCTGTTCACTCTTTCCACTTTCGCACTCGCCTGTGGACGGTATGGAGTGTGCAGCTTGCTATCAATTCCCATCAATTTACACATTCCTTGAAAGACATCACCTGTAAAATGGGTACCCCTATCACTTTCGATAATTCTAGGGATACCATATCTACATACAAATTCCTGCACAATTTTCTTAGCAGTAAACATAGCGGTATTTGTGGCCGCCGGAAATGCTTCGACCCAATTTGAAAAAACATCTATACAAACAAGTACATATTTCAAATTTCGACAAGGGGGTAATTGAATGAAGTCAATCTGTATTACCTGGAAAGGGCCGCCGGCAGGTGGGATATGGGATGGTTCTGTAGGTATTGCCTTTCCAATATTCTTTCTCAAACAGGTAAGGCATGACATGGCTCTTTTACTCGCATGAGGGGAGAATCCTGGGGCGCACCAATATGCTCTTACCAACTTGCACATCCCTTCCTTGCCTAGATGAGTCAGCCCGTGAGCTGCTTCAGCCAAACATGGAAGGTAAGCTCTGGGGGCCACCGGTTTACCATGTCCATCCGTCCAGAGTCCTGAGGACTCCTGGCCATATCCCTTTGCCTTCCAGACTGCCTTTTCCTGTGTGGAACACAAATTTTGCATTTCACACAACTTCTGTGTGTTGATGGTATTAAATACCATCAATTGTGTGGTGTCTGTCTGTCTGGGGGTACCAGCTGCTAATTTAGCCGCTTCGTCTGCTCGGCTGTTACCAAGCGATACTGGGTCTTGGCTATATGTATGTGCTTTACATTTGATAACAGCCACTCTGTCGGGTTCCTGTATCGCTGTTAGAAGCCTTTTTATGTGAGCTGCATGCGCTACCGGTGTACCAGCTGCCGTCATGAAATTTCTGAGGCGCCATAGGGCTCCGAAATCATGGACTACCCCGAATGCGTATCTAGAATCGGTGTAGATATTGGCTGATTTGCCCTTAGCCAATTCACATGCTCTGGTTAGGGCGACCAGTTCAGCAACCTGGGCTGAGTGAGGTGGGCCTAGCGGTTCCGCTTCTATGGTGCCTTGGTCATCTACGACTGCGTATCCAGTACACAAGTCTCCCGAGTCTGACTGTCTATGACAACTACCGTCCGTGTAGAACGTAAGTTCTGCATCTTTCAGTGGGTTGTCACTGATGTCAGGCCTTGCGGTAAAATTTTGGGTCAAATATTCCATACAATCATGAGTGTCTTCCTTTGTATTAAATCCTCTTTCCCCAGTACTCTCATCCTCCACCCTTTGGGTCTGTCCAGACACACTTGGGAGATATGTTGCAGGATTTAATGCACTGCATCTCCTTATGGTGATGTTTACGGGGGCCATTAGTGCCAATTCCCATCTTGTAAACCGCGCTGATGAGACGTGCCTGGTTTGGGCAGAATTTAACAAGGCTGACACTGCATGTGGTGTATGAATTGTGAGGTTGTGACCTAGCACGACGTCTTCGCTTTTCGTTACTAGCAATGCTATCGCAGCAACGCTTCGCAAGCATGTGGGGAGGGATCGCGCTGCCGTGTCTAGCTGAGCGCTGTAATATGCTACTGGCCTGCTGGCATCACCGTGCTTTTGGGTTAGTACGCCTGCCGCGCAACCAGCACTTTCTGTTCCGTATAGTTCAAAGGGTTTCCCATAGTCCGGCATACCTAATGCTGGTGCCTGCGTTAGGCACTGTTTAAGTCTCTCAAATGCTGCCTCAGACTCGTCTGTATGCGAAATCCGATCAGGTTTGTTTGAGGAGACCATCTCCTGCAAAGGTAACGCTAGGATGGAAAACCCTGGGATCCAGTTACGGCAATACCCACACATTCCTAAAAATGTTCTGATCTGTTGCTGGGTTTGTGGCAGAGTCATGTCTCTAATTGCTTGAATTCTATCAGCGGTCAGGTGTCTCAGTCCTTGTGTTAAACAGTCTCCCAAATATTTTACCTTAGTTTGGCATAATTGCAACTTGTCTTTGGAAACCTTGTGTCCTGTGTCTGAAAGATGAAACAGGAGCTGTTTCGTATCCTTCAGGGATGCCTCCAATGAATCAGAACACAGTAGTAGATCATCCACGTACTGTATTAATACTGATCCACTCACTGGTTGGAAAGACTGTAAACAATCATGCAAAGCCTGAGAAAATATACTTGGGCTATCTATGAATCCTTGTGGTAATCGAGTCCATGTGTATTGGACTCCTCTGTATGTAAATGCAAACAAATATTGACTGTCAGGGTGCAGAGGTACCGAAAAGAAAGCGGAGCAGAGGTCAATAACAGTGAAAAATTTCGCAGTGGGAGGGATTTGCATTAGGATGACAGCTGGATTTGGCACTACGGGGAACTGACTCTCAACTATTTTGTTAATCCCTTAGATCCTGCACTAGCCGGTAACCCCTCCCCCCACTCTTTTTCACAGGGAAGATGGGACTATTAGCAGTGCTGGACGTTCTTACCAGAATGCCCTGTTGTAGCAAGCGCTCTATTACTGGGTAAACTCCTAACTCCACCTCTGGCTTCAGAGGGTACTGTGGGATTTTTGGAGCTATCCTACCATCTTTTACTTGTACAACTACCGGAGCTACGTTTGCCATTAATCCAGTGTCCTGTCCATCTTTAGTCCAAAGTGACTCTGGTATCTGAGATGTCATTTCTTCTACTTGGGAGGGAGTCCTATTTGTCATAGTGGTATGTGACATTAATTTTGACGGGGAGTCTAACATGTCTCGTACTTCCTGAGCGTGATTCTCAGGTATGTCCAAGAATACACCTTCAGGAGTACAATAAATGACGCACCCCATTTTACACAGTAAGTCTCTTTCCAGGAGATTGGTCGGTGCCGATGCAGCCAGCAAAAAGGAATGCTTGGTATGTAAAGGCCCTATTGTAATCTCTGCTGGTTTGCTAACAGGGTAATGCTGGACTACTCCTGTTACTCCCACGGCTGGAATTGTCCTACCAGTGGTCCTCATGCCCACTGTCGAATTTATCACTGATTTGGCCGCCCCTGTGTCTACAAGAAAGTTTAATGATTTACCAGCTACATTGATTGCAATTTCTGGTTCACTTCCAAGACTTGCAATCAATTTTACTGGCTGCAGATTACAGGTATGGCCACACCCCTATTGGGTATGGTGACCTCCCTGAATCCCGTTGGCAGCAACTACTTGTGAGGGAGTTAGCTGGGAACTACCAGAGGTTTGCCAATCTCTGTTTGGGGGGTATCTTTTTGTTTCCCCTGCATGTGGCTCATAACTCCGTTTCTGCGGACCCTGATCCCAATGTCGTGTGTCGTGTCGTTGTCTAGGGGGTTGGTATGAGTTTCGTACATTCTTTACTCTACAATCTCGTGCCATGTGTCCCTGTTTATGACAAGAATAACAAGTAACCACACTTGACTTACCCACAGGGTTTGGTGATACAATCAAAGGCTGCCTTGTGGTCAGGGCCTGTATACTTACGGCCATTAACTTATCACTTTGTTGTTCCCTGTGTCTGGTGATGTTCCTATCGTGATCAATAGCAGCCTCTCTCAAAGTAGCCACAGACAGACCTCGCCAACATGGTTGTGTGGTCTGTACCCTAGTCTTTAATGATTCTTTTAAACCATCCATCAGTACCGATACTGCTACTTCTCGATGGCTTATGTTTGTTTTAATGTCCTCTATGCCTGTGTATTTTGCCATTTCTGATAATGCTCTGTGAAAATACTCTGCAGCTGTCTCTGACTCTTTCTGTTTAATGGAGAATATCTTGTTCCATCTGACTACCGCTGGGAAATACTCTTTTAACTGTAAGTTTATTCTTTTTACATTATCTTTGTTGTACACATCTGTAAGAGGTACATCCTGATCTAATCCGCAATCAGCTAAAAATTGAGTTGCGTCAACATTGGAGGGTAAACATGCTCTCAGCAATATCTGCCAGTCTTTATTGTTGGGCTCTACAGTGTTACCTAAGTCTCTGATGTATTTTTGACTGGCAACTAAGTCTTTTCTAGGGTCAGGGAATTCAGACACTATGGTCCTTAATTCCATTCGGGAAAATGGGGTGTACATGGCAATGTTCCTCACAGGGGTGACTCCTGATGTGTCAGTTTTCCCATTTGGAATAGCTATTACCCTAACAGGAGTAACTCTAACAACATCACTCTGTGTGGGTTCTACAGCCTGTGGTGAAATGGCTTCAGCATAGTGTATGGTGCCGTACTTACCTGTAGATACGACCTCACCTATCCCTCCGCTAGGGGCCTTTGTTACTAATCTCGTGGGTGGAGCTGTGCCTACTGTGGTCTCTGCTATGGTGGCTGCTAGAGAGAGCGCTGAAATTGTTGCCGATTCGTCTTCTTGATCACACTCCTGAGGAAAGTTCAAAACAGGGTACAACTTGCACGGGTTAATACTTGCATTGGTTAATTGGTTAACATTATCTTTAACATTTATACAGTTGCTAAGTGTTTGTGTGTTACACCTTAGTGCGTCATTCTCCGCAACCAATTTCTCTCCTGATATGTATGGTGGCGGTGGGGCCGTGGCTATCAGTTTTCTGATTGAGCCAGATCCCGCCGCCTGAGCCAATCCTCTCTGTATGTCACCCTCCTGTTGCCACAACTGCAAATAATCGTAATGTTTGATTCGTCTCTTTGTTGATTTAATGAGACATATCCTTCTCCTTAAATTCGTTAACACTTCTGTGCTGAAGCTACCTACTCTTGGGAATTTCTCCCCGTCATGTACTGTCATTCTCTCCCATTCATCACATAAAGCTTCTGTGTGACTTCCGTATTTCTCACACATTACATACCTTGCCGACCCAATTGGTCGGTTCACTGAATCAACCCGAACCGAGGTTGATCGCCCCCTACCTGAACAAGTGGCCCCCATAGTTCGAAGGTGTTGCTTTATTCAACCAACCCTTACGCAAACCAAATGTCCAAAATAGGCTGACGGTGGCGGTTTACCGAGTACCCCACTCACTCGCCCACGCCGACCAATACGACCTGATCACACCGATATGGTGCTGGCGTACTCGACCTAGGGCCCCTGCGACCTGAACCTCTATTTACTGGAACCTGTGAGGGTGCTCCGAAGAACACTTACTCTTTCCAGTAACTATTGGTTGCTGGATAGTTCCTGAGTGAGCAGCGAACTTCCCTTAAAATAAAAAAAAGTTACACAAATCACGTTAGAATGTACAAATAGCGTTTATGACCTTCGTACACAAATAGTACCGGTCAGGTTTACTAATGCACACAATTACGTGCGGTACAATCGTTTAGTACACAAGCAACTAATCTTATGTACTGAGCGACCAGTGGAATCGAAAATTTCGGCTGCGAATTCCTTCAGCCAGAGCTTATATGGCCTATATGGGTGTTGCACCAACCCTTTCTTGGTGTTGTGCCTGTGGACTGTATAGCGGACTTCCTTGTCTGCTGTACCTGAACCTGTTGGTCTGCTATGACCTCCTGGTCTGTTACAGTATGACCTCCTGGTCTGCTACACTCTAATGCTCAAATTGTATGTTTTAACCAGGGATGCCTCCCTAGCCACCATGTACGTCACTTACACGCATGTACCTCACGAGAACTCGACTTTTCTTGTGGTTCAACCTGTAAAATTGTATACAACACACTCACTCACCACCTGTACACTTTTGTTTCTATTTCTATTTCTGTGCAGAAATTTCTCTTTAGACCAGATGTGTTACAAATTAGGAGAAGGATCTATTAATTTAAATTTGGAATTAAAAAAAAAAAATTTGCGCGATTTATCGCCTGGCGTTATTTACCGCGTGGCGCTACTTATCGCGTTGAGAGGAGAGAAAAAAAACTTGTGATTTGAGTTACGTGGGCGTACCCGTATGCTCCGTTGCGTAATATACGCTGCGTGCGTCGGCCCTTGGATTGCGTACGCAAGTCTCAGTCTTTTGTTAGAGACACGTGTACGCAAAGCAAAGATCCACCGTAACACAATTTATACGTTTATCAATGTAGATGATCCTTTATCATCTACCACGCACCACACTGACTTCGCCTTGTCTCTCAGGCACAGCTGTGTGTTTGTCTATACTTTAACTATATTATCTTTACTCTTAAACTATGAAATAGTGACAACTCTCTCTAAGCACATTTATCAACTATAAAACTGGCAAACAGAAGAGTGATATACGAAAATACACAAATGAAAAGGAAATGCAGATATATATGTGTGCGTGCGTGTGTACGCAAGACAGAAAAATAAACAGTTTTAAAAAGACACTATTGTTTTGTTCTTACCTCCGGTTCCCGGATTCCTTCAGCACCCTTTACTAAGAGAAGCAGACGCTTATCCAAACAGCACTACGAGGAATATGATCTCCCGCCCTTTGCTGCTGGATAATGTCTGCTGAAATTACTTAGTGTAGATATGTGAAGGACAGGACAATTGATAAAGCTAAATATTTATCGTATATAATACCCTTTATGAGGTCTAAGAACACTGTACGCTATTTACGTATGAAGTACCGTAAGGGTACGCTAGTTGCGTAACAATCGCTTTGCCGTGATCGAGACGCTCAAGCGTCACGTTCACTCACGGCCAAGAGATCACAGGCAGGCACGTTATTGGCTGTTGACTAACGTAATGATTCGCTATAGCGTAGCGGACGCTCGGGACCACGAGGAGATCACCAGCGGCGCTGACGCTCACTATGTTAAACCTTTGTATCTAAACCATAAACAGTGTATTGTGCAGTAAAACCTTTGTGTAATGTTAGAGTGTAAATGCAACACAGTATAACCTTATTACCTTTAAAGCTGTTCGAGCGTCACCGACGCTCTGAGAATACTTAATACTATAAGAAACACACAGATACCGTGCTCAGGGTCCAACGCCTAAAATATATATTATGAATGCTATACTTGCAAAAGAGTTAAACACAATACAAGTCATACACTACAATATAACATAGACTACCTAACCAGATAACTACACAGGAAATACAATACAATTAAGTTTAAGAGAAGAATGAGAGAAAGAGAAGAGAGAGAGAGATATGGCCCATAATAACAAGAGAGAAACAGTATGATTACGGAGAAAAACTTACGCACAAGGGGAAACGATCGCATGCGCCTCTGGACATCCAGCTCCCGATTTTCAGCAATGATAACCGTTGAAGAGTGAGAGCTGGATGTGATCGGCCTTCCTATTTATGCCCCACACACAATGCAATTCAATGGTCCCTACAATCTCATTGTTCATTGGACACTGGAATTCGGCTTCGCATTATAACAAAAGGTCATAGGTTGATTCATACAGGTGGGCTGTGACTGCTTCCAACTGTTCAGGTGGGTGGGATACTGAGTTTCCCGCCGCATGACTAAATAAGAACAAATAATAGTAAATGGACATAAACTTCTTATGTCCATAACTATTCGCATGAGCGATTAATCCGCTCCAAACCAACACCGGAATATTGCTATTTAAATACTCTTCCGATGGGTACCAAACACCACTGTATGACCCCTGTTAGACCCTTTGTACAATACAAAGAGGGATCTCTCTGTTCAGGAACATGCTATATTAACTAAACTTTCAGAATCTATCAAAGGGACCATGATCTACAAAATACATTATTACTGAAAATATGTAACGATTGAGTCGCACGCTACGATCACATAAACTCTACCGTAAATACGCATACCGTGCGCCTGCGGGTGCCCGCGACTGTGAGTATGCGCACGCACGGGAGAGCGCACGCATGCGCAGCGCGGACCAGAATGAGGTGCAAATATGGCAGTGTGTATAGAGATATTTTTCTGACTTTGACAGGTGCTAGTGCTGGCAGCGGCGGTGAGGGGAGGGAGAGACGCTGCGCTCTACTCCCCTCACATTTAGGGTTGACGGAGGAGAGTGGGGCATGATGCCCTGGCCGCCGGCGGCGCCCCCCTCTCCTGGGCCTGCCAAGGCGCCCAGGGCACGTGCCCCACTCGCCCTACCCTAGATACGCCTCTGAGTAGAGGACACCAGTAGCCACCAGCAGTTGGCAGGAGGGTCTGGCCATAGCCTGTGCGGGGTGTGGGAGAGGCGAACACAGGTGCGCGGTGTATATAACGCAGCTAAGACAGTTATCTACCACCTCATCACCCTGACAATCACCTGCAGCCCCAGCACCATCCCCTCCTCCTCCCAGTCACCACCCTGCTCACCCGACTGCAGGACTGATTTATAATCCCCCCCCCCCCAGCCAGTAAGTGGCCAAACGTGTCCCTGATGCCTCCACTCTGAGTGCTGTGGGACCATCTGGTGGTTCCTGCATCTGTTTACTTTTTACTGCTGCTACTTGTTGCTGAGTCGAGGGATGGCAAGTAACCTGGGAATGCAACATAGTATATGGAGGAGGGGGTGCAGAGTATGTAGTGTGAGGATACTGATTTTCTGATCACTCCGGAAAACAGTTTAGTAAAATGTCAAATGCCCTTTGTTGTAAATATACACACAGTACACAATAACATTAACAATTGCAAGCCAGGAGGGTATCTTACTTACTAAGTCTTCACAGTAGTATGTGATGACAGATGCCTGCTTACTCCTGCTGTTACACGCTGGCAGTATTCCAGTGTCTCCAGGCCTGGGATACCAGCTCACACAGCATCCTTCACCAAGGATTTTCGCCACTGACGGCACCACAATGCCTAGTCAGCTCCTGCACTTCAGAAGTACATCCACTCTCTAACCTTTTGTGCAGATCTCTCTGTCACTCCGCACACTTGCAGCCTCATCCTCAGTGCACGTCTAGTAGCCTTTTGAAACCACAGGATAACAACAATGCTTCTAGGCCTCAGCACACTGGAAGCGCTATCCTAGCAGTAGCTTTCAGATGCAAAACACATCATTCCCATTGTTGCCAACTATGAAATGAAAAACAAGCAACTGATGACTAAAAAATAAACCCAAACCATTCCTAAAAAGCCCCACTTAAGTTTTTTTTAGTTTTTCTAATTATAATACACATAATTATTAGAGATGAGCGCCTGAAATTTTTCGGGTTTTGTGTTTTGGTTTTGGGTTCGGTTCCGCGGCCGTGTTTTGGGTTCGAACGCGTTTTGGCAAAACCTCACCGAATTTTTTTTGTCGGATTCGGGTGTGTTTTGGATTCGGGTGTTTTTTTCAAAAAACACTAAAAAACAGCTTAAATCATAGAATTTGGGGGTCATTTTGATCCCAAAGTATTATTAACCTCAAAAACCATAATTTACACTCATTTTCAGTCTATTCTGAATACCTCACACCTCACAATATTATTTTTAGTCCTAAAATTTGCACCGAGGTCGCTGTGTGAGTAAGATAAGCGACCCTAGTGGCCGACACAAACACCGGGCCCATCTAGGAGTGGCACTGCAGTGTCACGCAGGATGTCCCTTCCAAAAAACCCTCCCCAAACAGCACATGACGCAAAGAAAAAAAGAGGCGCAATGAGGTAGCTGTGTGAGTAAGATTAGCGACCCTAGTGGCCGACACAAACACCGGGCCCATCTAGGAGTGGCACTGCAGTGTCACGCAGGATGGCCCTTCCAAAAAACCCTCCCCAAACAGCACATGACGCAAAGAAAAAAAGAGGCGCAATGAGGTAGCTGTGTGAGTAAGATTAGCGACCCTAGTGGCCGACACAAACACAGGGCCCATCTAGGAGTGGCACTGCAGTGTCACGCAGGATGTCCCTTCCAAAAAACCCTCCCCAAACAGCACATGACGCAAAGAAAAAAAGAGGCGCAATGAGGTAGCTGACTGTGTGAGTAAGATTAGCGACCCTAGTGGCCGACACAAACACCGGGCCCATCTAGGAGTGGCACTGCAGTGTCACGCAGGATGTCCCTTCCAAAAAACCCTCCCCAATCAGCACATGATGCAAAGAAAAAGAAAAGAAAAAAGAGGTGCAAGATGGAATTGTCCTTGGGCCCTCCCACCCACCCTTATGTTGTATAAACAGGACATGCACACTTTAACCAACCCATCATTTCAGTGACAGGGTCTGCCACACGACTGTGACTGAAATGACGGGTTGGTTTGGACCCCCACCAAAAAAGAAGCAATTAATCTCTCCTTGCACAAACTGGCTCTACAGAGGCAAGATGTCCACCTCATCATCATCCTCCGATATATCACCGTGTACATCCCCCTCCTCACAGATTATCAATTCGTCCCCACTGGAATCCACCATCTCAGCTCCCTGTGTACTTTGTGGAGGCAATTGCTGCTGGTCAATGTCTCCGCGGAGGAATTGATTATAATTCATTTTAATGAACATCATCTTCTCCACATTTTCTGGATGTAACCTCGTACGCCGATTGCTGACAAGGTGAGCGGCGGCACTAAACACTCTTTCGGAGTACACACTTGTGGGAGGGCAACTTAGGTAGAATAAAGCCAGTTTGTGCAAGGGCCTCCAAATTGCCTCTTTTTCCTGCCAGTATAAGTACGGACTGTGTGACGTGCCTACTTGGATGCGGTCACTCATATAATCCTCCACCATTCTATCAATGTTGAGAGAATCATATGCAGTGACAGTAGACGACATGTCCGTAATCGTTGTCAGGTCCTTCAGTCCGGACCAGATGTCAGCATCAGCAGTCGCTCCAGACTGCCCTGCATCACCGCCAGCGGGTGGGCTCGGAATTCTGAGCCTTTTCCTCGCACCCCCAGTTGCGGGAGAATGTGAAGGAGGAGATGTTGACAGGTCGCGTTCCGCTTGACTTGACAATTTTGTCACCAGCAGGTCTTTCAACCCCAGCAGACTTGTGTCTGCCGGAAAGAGAGATCCAAGGTAGGCTTTAAATCTAGGATCGAGCACGGTGGCCAAAATGTAGTGCTCTGATTTCAACAGATTGACCACCCGTGAATCCTTGTTAAGCGAATTAAGGGCTGCATCCACAAGTCCCACATGCCTAGCGGAATCGCTCCCTTTTAGCTCCTTCTTCAATGCCTCCAGCTTCTTCTGCAAAAGCCTGATGAGGGGAATGACCTGACTCAGGCTGGCAGTGTCTGAACTGACTTCACGTGTGGCAAGTTCAAAGGGCATCAGAACCTTGCACAATGTTGAAATCATTCTCCACTGCACTTGAGACAGGTGCATTCCACCTCCTATATCGTGCTCAATTGTATAGGCTTGAATGGCCTTTTGCTGCTCCTCCAACCTCTGAAGCATATAGAGGGTTGAATTCCACCTCGTTACCACTTCTTGCTTCAGATGATGGCAGGGCAGGTTCAGTAGTTTTTGGTGGTGCTCCAGTCTTCTGTACGTGGTGCCTGTACGCCGAAAGTGTCCCGCAATTTTTCT
Organism: Pseudophryne corroboree; assembly: GCF_028390025.1. Taxonomy (NCBI): domain Eukaryota; kingdom Metazoa; phylum Chordata; class Amphibia; order Anura; family Myobatrachidae; genus Pseudophryne; species Pseudophryne corroboree. The sequence goes on along the minus strand of NC_086453.1, from coordinate 254,655,333 downwards.
GGCCACCGACAGCATCTCTTGCAGGCCCCTGTCGTTTTTTTAAAAATTCTGCACCACCAAATTCAAGGTATGTGCAAAACATGGGACGTGCTGGAATTTGCCCATATTTAATGCACACACAATATTGCTGGCGTTGTCCGATGCCACAAATCCACAGGAGAGTCCAATTGGGGTAAGCCATTCCGCGATGATCTTCCTCAGTTGCCTTAAGAGGTTTTCAGCTGTGTGCGTATTCTGGAAACCGGTGATACAAAGCGTAGCCTGCCTAGGAAAGAGTTGGCGTTTGCGAGATGCTGCTACTGGTGCCGCCGCTGCTGTTCTTGCGGCGGGAGTCCATACATCTACCCAGTGGGCTGTCACAGTCATATAGTCCTGACCCTGCCCTGCTCCACTTGTCCACATGTCCGTGGTTAAGTGGACATTGGGTACAGCTGCATTTTTTAGGACACTGGTGACTCTTTTTCTGAGGTCTGTGTACATTTTCGGTATCGCCTGCCTAGAGAAATGGAACCTAGATGGTATTTGGTACCGGGGACACAGTACCTCCAACAAGTCTCTAGTTGGCTCTGCAGTAATGATGGATACCGGAACCACGTTTCTCACCACCCAGGATGCCAAGGCCTCAGTTATCCGCTTTGCAGTAGGATGACTGCTGTGATATTTCATCTTCCTCGCAAAGGACTGTTGAACAGTCAATTGCTTACTGGAAGTAGTACAAGTGGGCTTACGACTTCCCCTCTGGGATGACCATCGACTCCCAGCGGCAACAACAGCAGCGCCAGCAGCAGTAGGCGTTACACGCAAGGATGCATCGGAGGAATCCCAGGCAGGAGAGGACTCGTCAGAATTGCCAGTGACATGGCCTGCAGGACTATTGGCATTCCTGGGGAAGGAGGAAATTGACACTGAGGGAGTTGGTGGGGTGGTTTGCGTGAGCTTGGTTACAAGAGGAAGGGATTTACTGGTCAGTGGACTGCTTCCGCTGTCACCCAAAGTTTTTGAACTTGTCACTGACTTATTATGAATGCGCTGCAGGTGACGTATAAGGGAGGATGTTCCGAGGTGGTTAACATCCTTACCCCTACTTATTACAGCTTGACAAAGGGAACACACGGCTTGACACCTGTTGTCCGCATTTCTGGTGAAATACCTCCACACCGAAGAGCTGATTTTTTTGGTATTTTCACCTGGCATGTCAACGGCCATATTCCTCCCACGGACAACAGGTGTCTCCCCGGGTGCCTGACTTAAACAAACCACCTCACCATCAGAATCCTCCTGGTCAATTTCCTCCCCAGCGCCAGCAACACCCATATCCTCCTCATCCTGGTGTACTTCAACACTGACATCTTCAATCTGACTATCAGGAACTGGACTGCGGGTGCTCCTTCCAGCACTTGCAGGGGGCGTGCAAATGGTGGAAGGCGCATGCTCTTCACGTCCAGTGTTGGGAAGGTCAGGCATCGCAACCGACACAATTGGACTCTCCTTGTGGATTTGGGATTTCGAAGAATGCACAGTTCTTTGCTGTGCTGCTTTTGCCAGCTTGAGTCTTTTCATTTTTCTAGCGAGAGGCTGAGTGATTCCATCCTCATGTGAAGCTGAACCACTAGCCATGAACATAGGCCAGGGCCTCAGCCGTTCCTTGCCACTCCGTGTGGTAAATGGCATATTGGCAAGTTTACGCTTCTCCTCCGACAATTTTATTTTAGGTTTTGGAGTCCTTTTTTTTCTGATATTTGGTGTTTTGGATTTGACATGCTCTGTACTATGACATTGGGCATCGGCCTTGGCAGACGACGTTGCTGGCATTTCATCGTCTCGGCCATGACTAGTGGCAGCAGCTTCAGCACGAGGTGGAAGTGGATCTTGATCTTTCCCTAATTTTGGAACCTCAACATTTTTGTTCTCCATATTTTAATAGGCACAACTAAAAGGCACCTCAGGTAAACAATGGAGATGGATACTAGTATACAATTATGGACTGCCTGCCGACTGCAGACACAGAGGTAGCCACAGCCGTGAACTACCGTACTGTACTGTGTCTGCAGCTAATATAGACTGGTTGATAAAGAGAAGATGTCTATGTAACTATGTATGTATAAAGAAGACTGAAAAAAATCCACGGTTAGGTGGTATACAATTATGGACGGACTGCCTGCCGAGTGCAGACACAGAGGTAGCCACAGCCATGAACTACCGTACTGTACTGTGTCTGCAGCTAATATAGACTGGTTGATAAAGAGAAGATGTCTATGTAACTATGTATGTATAAAGAAGAATGAAAAAAAACCACGGTTAGGTGGTATACAATTATGGACGGACTGCCTGCCGAGTGCAGACACAGAGGTAGCCACAGCCGTGAACTACCGTACTGTACTGTGTCTGCAGCTAATATAGACTGGTTGATAAAGAGAAGATGTCTATGTAACTATGTATGTATAAAGAAGAATGAAAAAAATCCACGGTTAGGTGGTATTACAATTATGGACGGACTGCCTGCCGAGTGCAGAGACACAGAGGTAGCCACAGCCGTGAACTACCGTACTGTGTCTGCTGCGACTGGATGATAAATGATATAAAAAATATATATATATATCACTACTGCAGCCGGACAGGTATATATTATATATTATATAATGACGGACCTGCTGGACACTGTCTGTCAGCAGAATGAGTTTTATTTTTATAGAATAAAAAAAAAAAAAACACACAAGTGAAGTCACACGACGAGTGTTTAACTTTTTCAGGCAATCACAATATAAGTATACTACTAACTATACTGGTGGTCAGTGTGGTCAGGTCACTGGTCAGTCACACTGGCAGTGGCACTCCTGCAGCAAAAGTGTGCACTGTTTAATTTTAATATAATATGTACTCCTGGCTCCTGCTATAACCTATAACTGGCACTGCAGTAGTGCTCCCCAGTCTCCCCCACAATTATAAGCTGTGTGAGCTGAGCAGTCAGACAGATATATAATATATATAGATGATGCAGCACACTGGCCTGAGCCTGAGCAGTGCACACAGATATGGTATGTGACTGACTGAGTCACTGTGTGTATCGCTTTTTTCAGGCAGAGAACGGATATATTAAATAAACTGCACTGTGTGTCTGGTGGTCACTCACTATATAATATATTATGTACTCCTGGCTCCTGCTATAACCTATAACTGGCACTGCAGTAGTGCTCCCCAGTCTCTCCCACAATTATAAGCTGTGTGAGCTGAGCAGTCAGACAGATATATATAATATTATATATAGATAATAGATGATGCAGCACACTGGCCTGAGCCTGAGCAGTGCACACAGATATGGTATGTGACTGACTGAGTCACTGTGTGTATCGCTTTTTTCAGGCAGAGAACGGATATATTAAATAAACTGCACTGTGTGTCTGGTGGTCACTCACTATATAATATATTATGTACTCCTGGCTCCTGCTATAACCTATAACTGGCACTGCAGTAGTGCTCCCCAGTCTCCCCCACAATTATAAGCTGTGTGAGCTGAGCAGTCAGACAGATATATATAATATTATATATAGATAATAGATGATGCAGCACACTGGCCTGAGCCTGAGCAGTGCACACAGATATGGTATGTGACTGACTGAGTCACTGTGTGTATCGCTTTTTTCAGGCAGAGAACGGATATATTAAATAAACTGCACTGTGTGTCTGGTGGTCACTCACTATATAATATATTATGTACTCCTGGCTCCTGCTATAACCTATAACTGGCACTGCAGTAGTGCTCCCCAGTCTCCCCCACAATTATAAGCTGTGTGAGCTGAGCAGTCAGACAGATATATATAATATTATATATAGATAATAGATGATGCAGCACACTGGCCTGAGCCTGAGCAGTGCACACAGATATGGTATGTGACTGAGTCACTGTGTGCTGTGTATCGCTTTTTTCAGGCAGAGAACGGATTATAAAGTAAACTGCACTGTCCTCACTAGTAAACTCTCTCCACTCAGTCTCTACACTTCTACAGTAACAGTACTCCTCCTAGTCAGCTCCAGTAAATCTCTCTCAGTCTCTTATAATCTAAATGGAGAGGACGCCAGCCACGTCCTCTCCCTATCAATCTCAATGCACGTGTGAAAATGGTGGCGACGCGCGGCTCCTTATATAGAATCCGAGTCTCGCGATAGAATCCGAGCCTCGCGAGAATCCGACAGCGTCATGATGACGTTCGGGCGCGCTCGGGTTAACCGAGCAAGGCGGGAAGATCCGAGTCGCTCGGACCCGTGAAAAAAAACATGAAGTTCTGGCGGGTTCGGATTCAGAGAAACCGAACCCGCTCATCTCTAATAATTCTTAGTGCTATGTCTGGCTACTACTCAGTGTTCTCTCAGGTGCTGCTGGATGCACTGAAGATAAGTTCTGGAACTTGAAGTCAAGTGGATAGCTTTCAGTTTCTTGAACTTTTTCTTCTGATATCTGGTTCTCCAGTCGGGATGGTAATGATATCCCGGCGGTCGGGATGCTGGCTGTCAATATACGAACAGCAGCATCCCGGCCACCAGAATACCATCAGCGGGGTGAGCGCACAGAGTTTGCTTACGGGCTCGCTGCACTCGCCACGCTGTGGATTCGGTGGCTCGCTGTGCTCAACACAGGTTTTATTTCCACTCTATGGGTGTTGTGGACACTCAGGAGTGGGAAAACCCATGGCAAGCGCTGTCGGCATTCCCATCTGTCAAGATTTTGGGATTAGGATTCTGAACACCGTGATCCCGACAGCCCGGTTAACTACACCCCCTCCAGTCCTTGGTAGACATTACGGCCCTTATTCAGACCCTGACACAGGTGGGCGAAAATAATCACAAACAACTAATATTTAGCCATCTGCGCATGCCATCATGATGCAATCGCATCCCGGAAGGATGCATTTGCATTATAATTGACAGGCGACGAATGTCCGGGGGCAACGTTGCGGCATTGGGGGGGGGGGGGGGGGGAGTGTCACGTGAATGGCAAATGTGTCATAGCTATTTTCGGGGTCAGCCAATAATGTCACCTGCATTTCCTACAATTGGAAACATGGCGGCGATGCCCCTGCTTATGCAGCTATGCAGCATAAGCAGGGGTCAACATTTATTTGAATTGCGATCGCATCGCAGGGCGGCATTACACATGCTGGGTGGCCTTGCCCTGTTCTGGGCAGCCCCCAGCGTGCGATTTTGGTGGTCACAGATTTTGCTAAAATAGCAAAATCTGCAACCAACTCTGAATAATCTCCTTAATTTGCAGAAAAGCACTTGCTTACTATAAGTTTTTTCACTGTTTTTAAAAATGCAGCCATTTGACACAATTTAAGACCCCCAAATTCATCTATTCATCCACAGCTTCTCACCTATGTCTTTGTGAGTATCTGTGTTGAATAAATGAATGGATGAATGACTACCTCTGATGGTCAGTGCCAGTGGTACCTATAAAAAAATAAAATAAAAATCCCCAAAACAAGCAGCAAAAAAAAAAAAAAAAAAAATAAGGCCAAAAAACAAGCAACAAGCAACCATCAAAAAAATAAAGCAATTTGAAAACAAAACATTTTCAATTCCGCATGTTATAAGCTGAATTGGCAACTATGATCATCAGAGCCGGCCATAGGTATAGGCAAACTAGGCAATTGCCTAGGGCATTTGATATGCCTAGGAGCATCAGCAGCTTCTGCTGATCAAAATTATATGCGGCATGCCTATATTCTGTGTGTAGCATTTCATATGCAGACACAGTCACAGTCTCACACAGTATATAGGCATGCTGCATATCATTTTAATCAGTAGAAGTTGCTTGTGCATCCTAGCCAAAATAAGATGCATTTTGATTAAAAAAAGGTGCCAGACGTTAGCATTGAGGCAAGATTTAGGAGGACACATCTGTATCCAAGCAGAGGCAGAGGTCACAGTGTTAGTGGCAGTGTGATTGCTGTGTGCATGTGAGTGGGTTGGTTGTGCAGTAGTGTTCAGAATATGTGTAAGGGGCACTATGCGTGTCATTATGTGTATAAGGGCATTAATAATGTGCGGCATATGTGTAAAAGGGTACTACTGTATGCGTGTCATTATGTGTATAGGGGCACTAATAATGTGCAGCAAATGTGTAGGGGGCACTATGTGTGTCATTATGCATATAAGTGCATTAATAATGTGCGGCATATGTGTAAGGGACATTATGTGTAAAAGGGCATTAATAAAGGATGTCATAATGTGTAAGGCGCATTATGTTTATAAGGACATTAATAATGTGTCTCATATGTGTAAGGGGCATTACTGTGTGGAATTATGTGTATAAATGCATTACTAATGTGTGGCATTATGTGTATAAAGTGCTCTACTATGTGGCGTTGCATATAGAAAAGGCACTACTGTGTCATCTAATGTGAATAAAGAGCAATATGGTGTGGTGTAATGTGAATAAGGAGCAATTCAGTGTGATGTATTGTGAATAAGGGGCTCTACTGTGAGGAGTAACGTTTATAAGGTTAAGTGATACTACTGTGGGATGTAATATGAATTATGGACACTATTGCATGATCAAATGTGAAAAAAGTTGCAGTACTGTGTGGCGTAATTGGAATTGGGGTTACTATTGTGTGGTCATGCCCCTTGCCAGCAAAAACACACCCCTTTTTTTGGGCTGTGCGCCAAATGTGCAAACTGTTCCTATTTAAAATATAGGGGGTACAAACACCAAAATAAGGACTGCTATGGGTGAGGGGTGATGGAGCTGGGAAAGAGGTGTCAGGTCAGAGGTGGAACCAATGGTGGTGCTAGGGGCACCAGCCAAAATCTTGCCTAGAGCATCATATTGGTTAGGGCCGGCTCTGATGATCATTGCTCTCAGGCCAGGAACTCCACTGCACTCCCCCAATAGCCCCCCGTTTGCTATTATAAAACCTTTGTCTTTTCTACCATGAGGCGACACCCCCTGGCTCTCTATTGGGTAACTTACATTAAGGGGCTAACTACAGAACATTTTCAGGGAGTCCTTCCGAGTTGATCACTAGCTGCCGTTGTTCGCAGCGCAGCGATCAGGCTAAATATCAGCATTTCTGCGTATGCGTATGCCCCGCAATGCGCACGCGCATCGTATGGGTACAAAGCCCGTAGTGGTTGTGCACAGGTTCTAGCAAAGTTTTCAGTCACACTGATGGCCGCAAAAAGATTGACAGGAAGGGGGCGTTTCTGGGTGTCAACTGACCGTTTTCAGGGAGTGTTTGCAAAAACGCAGGCGTGTCTGAAAAAACACAGGCGTGGCTGGGCATTCGCTGGGCGGGTGTATGACGTCAAATCCAGACACGAATAGGCTGAAGTGATCGCAAGCGCTGAGTAGGCTCAGAGCTACTCAGAAACTGCACAAACTGTTTTTGCAGAGCTTGGCTGCACACGCGTTCGCACTTTTGCAAAGCTAAAATACACTCCCCAGTGGGAGGCGGCATAGCGTTTGCACGGCTGCTATAACTAGCTAGCGAGCGATCAACTCGGAATGACCCCCTCAGATCAGACCTACTTTCACATGTTCAGGCATGTCCCCTGGACCACACTAGATGTTAACTAATTTAACCTTACTTAGTTAAAGGAAACCGAGCGACAAATAGTCGTGAGGGCGGATAAACAATTAGGATGGGCCCCTAAAATTGTAGCAAGCTTGGGGAAGTGCAGTTGCAGGGAGATGGAAGAGGAGGGGCAAAGGGGCCAGGGCCAGGAGAGAGAGAGTTAACAAAGGACTGGTTGGGATCAGAGGGAGTGAGGAAGTGTAGGAAGAGCTGCCCCTCCCTGCTCAGAAAGCATTACTTAAGATCAGGTTCTGTAGTGGCTCACACCCACAGGGCTTTTAGCATGATAGTGAACTAGTTAGTGCTGGGGAATTCCAGGTTCAATTCCCCAAGAAACTCTATTTTAAGTTGGAGCTGTGGCTCAATGCATTAGTCCTTGTGTCAAGTATTCAGCAGGACCAGCGTTTGAATCCAAGTGCAGACCAATTTAATTAAGATTAGGAGAAGAGATTCTAACCCTGCAGCATCTGACACAGTTCACAGCTCCACAGCACATGTTTTCTTTGTTCTGCTGCCATTTTCATCTTTTCTCCTTTCTCCACTCTTAGCTCCCTTCTATACTCTTTCGTCCCTGTCTTGCATTTCCTTCTTTCCCTGTTTTTACACATATAAGGCGCCCATAATTTTTTTGCGATTGACATAAACACTTCTTTAAGCTAGCTTACCATTAAAATAACGACACACTAAAATAACGACACGGACACGGTTAGCTGTAGTTAAAGGTCAGACGATATTTATTGATCGCTGACCTGTTCTGTAAACTATAATTGTAATTGAATTGATTTTATATTGGAGGATGGCAAAGGAAAAGTCGCTACCAGACACCAGCTCCAGTCACTTAGATTGAAACACAAAAACTGAGGAGGGGACTAAACCACAACACCGCCTCCTCCCTGCATAACCCGCATTGTGCAGGACTCACCACTCTTATCTCTGGCAAACGTTCGGTTCCCGCAGGGGAACGTCTAAATGTCCAACCACAAGGTAAGGACACACCTGCAGTCCTTCTAAAGAGGGTTCCCCACAATGACCACTCATGCCCATCTGACCACTGGTTGGTAGCGACTTCCCGCCACAAAGGTTTAACAAACCGCCCCGCCATCGAAACAAAGAAAACAAGGAAAACAAAAGATCCCAATGGAAAGGACCAAAACCCCACCTATGAAAACCCGAAATTCCAGCCGGAGAGAGACGAACCCCTTCCACCTTGTAGAACTGCCGATTATGCAGCACAAGCAAAGGATGCTTAACAAACCACTCCACCTAAGGCAGCAACAAACAACGAAAACCCAAACCACCCTGGTACTAAAAACATCAGCCGTCCTACATGCCATGGGAAACCCTGCCGCCCAAAAAGTAAGAGCGGCCAACCAGCCACACTCGTTCCCCAAAATCATCGATGGCTGCGAAATAATTTTAAAAAAAAAATTCACTTCACAACCTCGATTCCTGAACGCTACCCGTTCAAAAACCGACGGGTAAACCAAGTTTTTGGGTTAGCGCAACAGGCGCAACTAAACCGTATCCAAAAGCATGTAGGACCTACAAGAAGTATACCTCCAATGCCCCAGCTCCTGAACAGCTGCCGTGGAGGACCCTGTGGCTGCTGCATGGTAGCCACCCCAATCCGCAAGGAATAGGACCTAAGAAGTACACCTCCCACGGCCCAGCTCCTGAACAGCTGCCATGGAGGACCCTGTGGCTGCCGCATGGTAGCCTCCCCAATCCGCAAGGAATAGGACCTATACGACGTATAACCCCAACTGCCCAGCTCCTGAACAGCTGCCGTGGAGGACCCTGTGGCCGCCGCATGGCAGCCACCCCAATCCGCAAGGAATAGGACCTAAGAAGTATACCTCCAACGGCCCAGCTCCTGAACAGCTGCCGTGGAGGACCCCGTGGCCGCCGCATGGTAGCCTCCCCAATCCGCAAGGAATAGGACCCAAGAAGTATACCTCCAACGGCCCAGCTCCTGAACAGCTGCCGTGGAGCACCCTGTTGCCGCCGCATGGTAGCCTCCCCAATCCGCAAGGAATGGGTACCGAAACCTGCACACTGCAAACTCAAGAAACCCCAAAACACAGCGGCCAACTGCAACTTAGTGAGAGAACCAGCGAGCGCATGTAACAGCAACTGATCGCCCCCCAGAGGCCCGTGTATACTCATGCGCCAGGCGCAGCGGGTAGAGACCCACATCCTCCAGGGCCTCCAAGGACACCCAGCGACCCCGAGCTGTCTAATCCTACTTGGACCGCACAATCCTGCAGAGCAACAGACCATCCTGCAACACGCATTACTGGACCAGGCGCCGGAATCCCGCAACGCCTCACTGCTCGCCACCCTCACATAATCTAAAAGCCTCATAAGAAAGCCCAAGCAAAGGCTAAACTAAAAAGGGGCCACCTCGAAACACCGATCCGGCAACACGAGGCTGCACACCCAGCATCTCCGCCAAAATTGCGACGTAACAGGCCCAGGTAATCGCAGGCACTGGGCGCACCCTAGCCCAACCCCGAAGCGCTTAAGAAAGGAGCGAAAGACCCGGCGGGGTCCGCCAGCCCGTGCAGCCTGGAATGGAAGGAAATGCTTGCAAGGGCAGAAGACATAGCTGCCATGGACCTACTTCCCAGATAGTACTCCCCCATGAAAGCCATCAAAACCGTCTACCAGGGACACACCCACTGTAGAAACCTACTGAAACACCAGTCCGCAACGGCTCAAGCGAAGATGGAGCTAACGCATGCCTGGCCAGAGAAGCTCCCCAAAAGTAATACTGTGGTGCAAGCAGACAAGCAGATGACGCAGCAGTCGCAACGCCTGGGAGCAAGAAAGCTGATTGTCAATAGTGTGACCACACCCAGGCTGTCATAAAGGACCAAACGCCCCTTAACCGAGTACCTGCAGGCCCCCAATACCAAGGCTACCAAGAGAGGAAACAATTCCCCACAGCTGCAGGTTCCAAATGAAACCCCGGGAGACCAAGAGGGAGGCCAAGGAGCAGCCCACAATCAAACGGCAAAACCTCCCAGTAGAAAGACTCCAGGAATGAAAACCAAACCCGCAATCATCTGATCCCACGGGAGAGGTAAAACGCGTGATGTTACCTGGTGGTCCCTGCAGCGGCCCGTACAAGGTTACTGCGAAATATATCCACCCTTGGGAACAAACCTAACCGCAAACTTGAAGGGCAAGCAACGACTGAAACTGCGTAAGTCGAACTTCGCGCTTTCCCGAGCAGTATTAATCAAACCCAAAAGTTCCTGTATTTTGTGAGCGGGGAGGTAACCGCACCCGCCACCGTGAAAATATCAACTCTAGAGATGAGACGGTCGCCAAAATGCCTTCCACCCCAGACGGGACCAGAACCCACAATCCCCGCTTGGGAGGCCAGTGCCTTACCCATTAGGCAACCGGTGCTCAGTGATAACAAACCCGCTCCAGGTAAGGCAGGAACTCCTAACCTATGCATTGACCTGGCAACCAACAAAAGTATTGCTGCAACTGAACTGTCTCCCGGACCCACGAAGAGAAAACCGGCCCGGTGGTGAGAAAAACCGGGGTGTCGGAGGCAAATAGTATGCACCAAAGAAAGACAGTGCCGAATTTCTAACCATAGGCACACGAGACAGAAAAACCCAGTGGCAGGAACCTATAAACCTAAAATCCAGCACATAATCTGAAAGTGAATAGGGGTGCAGGGGAAGGGACGAAAATCCGACTCCAAGTCCCAATTTAGCCAACAGGGCATCCCGGACCACAGTCCCGAACCAAATGCAGGGCCTACTGAAAGACTGATACGCACTCTGCACACGACCTAGGGAATGGAGACCTGAACAGAACCTGAACCTTCCATCAAGCCGGAAATGAACCAGCGACCTAAGGATCTCTGTATCACAACAAAACGCTGGATGAGGCGGACCGGCCCGGAGTCCTCTTGCGCACCAACCTTAAGGGGAAGATGCCCAAGTCGGGAAGAGGGGGAAACGGCATAGGGCCCACACATGTGCCCCAAGCCGCTATCCGCGATCACCTTCCGACGGACCTAATGCGGGAAAGCCACCGGCTGGTTTAAATACTGGCGCGCCCCAACGGGTACAGAATCCGAAATGGGCAGACGGAAACCATGCCTGAAACCAACACCGGAACCCCGCGACTGACCCATCGGGATACGGACTAAGCCACCGCCGCCATTCGGGAACCCCCACCTTCACCAAGGAACGCGAACCAGAAGCGCCGACTGCGAGGGGCCTCCGGCCCGGGACCTCACCGGGCGGCCCGACCTGCTGGGTGACCCCCAACCGAACCGCCCCTCTTTGAAACCCAAAGGTAAAACGGCGTTACCACCCTGATAACTACAGAATTTACCATCGCAATCTCTAAAAGCGTAACCCCAGGATTGCAAAAATGCATCTCATGCACTGAAACAAATATTGCACATGTGGGGATATGAGGCCGGCCGCGACTCGGTTTAACAGACCGTAAAAACCAAACTAACTACTAATGGAAATTCGTAAGCATGCTCCCCCAATGCCCCCCCCCCCCGTCCGCCTTTCCCGCGCACCGCTGGGAACGGAGGGAACAGCAGCCGCCGGCGCCCAGACTTTCCGAGATTCCTTCGCCCGGCGACGCGCCATGAGCCTAGCCAACTTACGCGGGCACCAAGGAGAACCAGAGGAACACTACAGAAGATTAAAAGAAGTACTGTAACAATAAGGAAAAACAACAGCATGCTCACCGGTGCCTGAAGGACCTGAAACACCATCAGCTGCCTCCACCGCCACCGACCTCGGCGGTGCGTCTTCCGCTGCCACTGCAGCCGCATCCCTCCTCGGCCTCCATTTCCTCCGCTCCGAAGCCCTGACTCCCCCAGACCCGCAGACACCTGTGCAGACAAAACCGAGGGGACAACAAGCGCAGGAAGCGCCCGCGCTTCAACAACGAAACAAGAGGCACAGGCGGGAGGGGGGGGCAAGTCAAACGCCGCAACCCGGGGGGGGGGCAGCGGGCAGAGCGACGGGGACCCCCGCGTGGTGGGGAGGCAAGGGAGGGGGAGGATGGGGGAAGGGAAGATGGGAAAGGGGAGCTGGCGCGGGCAAAGGCGCTGCGGCCGTGTCACCACCAACCATCCCGGAAGCAAGAGGCCAGTGTGGATGGGCAACGGAACCCTGATGCAATGCAGAAGGGGGTTGTGCCAAGGTGGAAACCCATAGCAAATCTGTGGGGGCGCAGCGGGGCCCAGACCCAGCGGGTAAGACCCTGAGAACGGCGCGGGAGGGACCAACCCGGGAGCCAGCGAGCCCTGGGCCTGCGAAAAATCCGCAGGAAAATAAGGGGACAACATAGGGGCCCGGGACATAGACCAGCGAGGCGAGATGGCTGCACTCATGGAGGGCTAGTGCTGTGCCCCCGACCAGGTCCCGGACACGGAGGAAGCTGCCAGGAACCCCGCGGAAGAAGCATAGGTGACCCCGCGCGGCACAAAAGCGGCGGCCATAGGACTGTGAGCAGAGACTACCTGCAGGGATGCATGTTGGCCAGCAGGCGGCACCCCCGTCCCTGACTATGGGGCCCCCGGACTACGGCAGCAGGATCTGGGAAACCGGGAGTGCACCCAGATGGAACCCAGATGCCTGTCTGTCTGCAGCAATTCCTGATGCCTGTAATGCGACTTGCGGTGTGGAAAGGGGGGGGGGGCACAGAGTGTGACAGCTGTGCAACGGCCTCCCGATCTGAGATAATGGGAAGCCCAGACCCCGGCCCCCCAGACATGCCGGAAACCGTGGGCAGGACGGGTAAGTCCTCCAGCAGACAGGCACCCGCTTGGGAGCTGGCCGATGACATACCCGTCCCAAAGCTGCCTAATGCGCTGCCGCGGGACCCGCTACCCGGGTCCCGTAACACAGGGCCAGCATTGGAGTGATCTCCGGAAGACGGGGCCCTGCCCCCGGCGTGCGCAGCTCTAATGCCGCGCGACCGCCAGACGCAGCCACCGCTGGGAAGGCCCGGCCGCCCGCGGAGAGCACTGACTGCTCTCCGGCGGGCGACGCATAAGGGGAGAAGACCACCCGCACAGGAGGCTGGCGGTAACCGGCCGCCCTGAGCGGGTGCGCGGCCTCAGCTAGGTGGCGGGGAGGAGGGGTGGACCGCCGTGGACAGGGCATCCTCGGTGCTGGGACACTAGAAGGCACCGCACGCAAAAGTTGGAAGGCTGGAGGGGAGAGGGGGGGTGGGGGGAGGAGGACACAACTACACAGTGCTGGCAGGGGACGGACGCACAAATATGCAGTAGCCCGGGACAATAGCACCATGTAATGGTAAGGGGAGGCCTAAATACAGCAAAAACATAAATAAATAAAAACAGCAATGACAAGTTTAAGATCTTATCACTGCTACTCACTGCATTCCAAAATGGCAAGAGGAAATCTGAGGCACATGACTGGAATTATATATTGTCCTAAACCCACGCCCCCTAAAACCTTGATGGACAGCCCGACAATCCTATAGGAAAAATTACCACAGAACCAAAAAACTACCTAGCAACTGCTTAGTCATAAACAACCAATCACAAAAAATTGGGCTCTTATATGGCCTCAGGCTTATGCAGCCTACAGCTAATCTAAGCCCTCTCAGAAGCCACGCTTACAACAACATGGACCTAACGATGGTAGCTGGATGGAGCTACGGCGGAGAGATGCCAGCAAAGGAGATCTCGCAGGGAGGAGCTGATCACGGAGGCCAGCAACAATAACCGATGCATTGGGCTCCGGGACATCAGTCTCAGAGCGGGTAAATACAGACCGCATAACCCCCCTATAGCCTTTATTTACTGCCCACCACGTTAGCCACCACTCTGGCCAGCTAGCACCAGCCCAAACTTATTTCACCTGCAAAACATACGACCCTCTCCCACAGCCAGCAGTTCAGGAGCACCACGTGCAGCTGTACGGATGCAGCCATCATAGTCCTACATGCCCCTTACCACTGTTAGCCATATCCCAGCACCTCAACAAGCAGTACTATCGTACCACAGCAGGCACCAGCCCCCACTTCCTGCAGTGTATACCCCGTATGTACCCCTATTTCTCATCCCACGCAGGCTCACACAGCTCCTCTCCGATCTATGCAGCTAGCAGAGCCTGACCAGGTCTGATAGCCCACGCTCCTAAACCCCGGCCTCACGCAGGCCTCTCACGGCACTTTGCAGTTGCCATATCAGTTCACTGCATGGTCTCCAACCCCCCATGCATGCTCACCCTCTACCCCTGCAGACTTTCCCCTTTGCAGCATCACATTCCCTCACCCCACTAGGCCCCTACTACTCTTCCCCAGCAGGTAACCCCCCTCCCCCTAAACCCTCACTTCTTACCACTCCTCACCCACAACAGGCACCAAGCCATAGCCCTCCCCCCTGCAATGGCTAACCCCACACCGTCTGCAAGCCCTCAATGTGTATGTATGTATAGGGGCATATAGAGGGATATATACGTATACATGTAGATATATGTATGTAGGGGGCTGGTCATATACACTGCGCGCACGGACGTGTAGGGATGCATGTGTGGACATATATATATAGTTATATACATGAAAGATGTGTATTTATAAGTTCATTTATATGTATATGCGTGTGTAGACTCATGTGCGCAGATGTGGATATATGTTAGTGATGTGCACCGGACATTTTTCGGTTTTTGTGTTTTGGTTTTGGATTCGGTTCCGCGGCCGTGTTTTGGATTCGGACACGTTTTGGCAAAACCTCCCTGAAAGTTTTTTGTCGGATTCGGGTGTGTTTTGGATTCGGGTGTTTTTTACAAAAAATAGAGATGAGCGGGTTCGGTTCCTCTGAATCCGAACCCGCCCGAACTTCAGGTTTTTTACACGGGTCCGAGCAGGCTCGGATCTTCCCGCCTTGCTCGGCTAACCCGAGCGCGCCCGAACGTCATCATCACGCTGTCGGATTCTCGCGAGGCTCGGATTCTATCGCGAGACTCGGATTCTATATAAGGAGCCGCGCGTCGCCGCCATTTTCACACGTGCATTGAGAGTCATAGGGAGAGGACGTGGCTGGCGTCCTCTCCGTTTAGAGAAGAGAGAGACACAGTATTTTGGGGAGCATTATTAGGAGGAGTACTACTATACTGTATACTACTATACTACTTGCTGAAGTGATATTTATAGATTAGATAATAGATAGTGTGACTGTAAGTGTATTATCTGACTTGTGGGGGAGACACTGACAGTGGGGAGCAGTTAGAGTCTGAGAGCAGGACTCAGGAGTACATATAACGTACAGTGCACACTTTTGCTGCCAGAGTCAGTGCCACACTGCCATTGTTGTGACCACACTGACCACCAGTATAATAATATATTTTGTGATTGTCTGCTTAGGCCTCGGAGTACTAGTTGCAAGTTGCAACGTGACCTGAAGTGACCACCAGTTTAATAATCAATCACCACCAGTTTAATATATATATATATATATATATATATATATATAATTGTATATAATATATATATATATATAATATTGTATACCACCTACCCGTGGGTTTTTTTTTTTCATTCTTCTTTATACATACTACTATAGTAGCTTATTGTAGCAGTCTGCGGTGCTGTGCTGATCTGACAGTGTCCAGCAGGTCCGTCATCAGTCATTACATAATAAATATATATAGTACCTGTCCGGCTGCAGTACTAGTGATATTATATTGATTTCATCTCATTATCAATAATTTATCATCCAGTCTAGACTCTATATTAGCAGCAGACACAGTACGTTAGTCCACGGCTGTAGCTACCTCTGTGTCGGCACTCGGCAGTCCATCCATAATTGTATACCACCTACCCGTGTTTTTTTTTTTTTCTTTCTTCTTTGTACATACTACTATAGAGTATAGTAGCTTACTGTAGCAGTCTGCGGTGCTGCTGAGCTGACAGTGTCCAGCAGGTCCGTCATTAGTCATCATTACCTAATAAATATATTATCTACCTGTCCGGCTGCAGTACTAGTGATATTATATATACATACATATATATATTGATTTCATCTCATTATCAATCATCCAGTCTATATTAGCAGCAGACACAGTACGTTAGTCCACGGCTGTAGCTACCTCTGTGTCGGCACTCGGCAGTCCATCCATAATTGTATACCACCTACCCGTGGTTTTTTTTTTTCTTTCTTCTTTGTACATACTACTATAGTATAGTAGCTTACTGTAGCAGTCTGCGGTGCTGCTGAGCTGACAGTGTCCAGCAGGTCCGTCATCAGTCATCATTACCTAATAAATATATTATCTACCTGTCCAGCTGCAGTACTAGTGATATTATATATACATACATATATATATATATATATATATTGATTTCATCTCATTATCAATCATCCAGTCTATATTAGCAGCAGACACAGTACGTTAGTCCACGGCTGTAGCTACCTCTGTGTCGGCACTCGGCAGTCCATCCATAATTGTATACCACCTAACCGTGGTTTTTTTTTCTTTCTTCTTTGTACATACTACTATAGTATAGTAGCTTACTGTAGCAGTCTGCGGTGCTGCTGAGCTGACAGTGTCCAGCAGGTCCGTCATCAGTCATCATTACCTAATAAATATATTATCTACCTGTCCGGCTGCAGTACTAGTGATATTATATATACATACATATATATATATTGATTTCATCTCATTATCATCCAGTCTATATTAGCAGCAGACACAGTACGGTAGTCCACGGCTGTAGCTACCTCTGTGTCGGCACTCGGCAGTCCATCCATAAGTATACTAGTATCCATCCATCTCCATTGTTTACCTGAGGTGCCTTTTAGTTGTGCCTATTAAAATATGGAGAACAAAAATGTTGAGGTTCCAAAATTAGGGAAAGATCAAGATCCACTTCCACCTCGTGCTGAAGCTGCTGCCACTAGTCATGGCCGAGACGATGAAATGCCAGCAACGTCGTCTGCCAAGGCCGATGCCCAATGTCATAGTACAGAGCATGTCAAATCCAAAACACCAAATATCAGTAAAAAAAGGACTCCAAAACCTAAAATAAAATTGTCGGAGGAGAAGCGTAAACTTGCCAATATGCCATTCACCACACGGAGTGGCAAGGAACGGCTGAGGCCCTGGCCTATGTTCATGGCTAGTGGTTCAGCTTCACATGAGGATGGAAGCACTCAGCCTCTCGCTAGAAAACTGAAAAGACTCAAGCTGGCAAAAGCACCGCAAAGAACTGTGCGTTCTTCGAAATCCCAAATCCACAAGGAGAGTCCAATTGTGTCGGTTGCGATGCCTGACCTTCCCAACACTGGACGTGAAGAGCATGCGCCTTCCACCATTTGCACGCCCCCTGCAAGTGCTGGAAGGAGCACCCGCAGTCCAGTTCCTGATAGTCAGATTGAAGATGTCAGTGTTGAAGTACACCAGGATGAGGAGGATATGGGTGTTGCTGGCGCTGGGGAGGAAATTGACCAGGAGGATTCTGATGGTGAGGTGGTTTGTTTAAGTCAGGCACCCGGGGAGACACCTGTTGTCCGTGGGAGGAATAGGGCCATTGACATGCCTGGTCAAAATACAAAAAAAATCAGCTCTTCGGTGTGGAAGTATTTCACCAGAAATGCGGACAACATTTGTCAAGCCGTGTGTTGCCTTTGTCAAGCTGTAATAAGTAGGGGTAAGGACGTTTACCACCTCGGAACATCCTCCCTTATACGTCACCTGCAGCGCATTCATAATAAGTCAGTGACAAGTTCAAAAACTTTGCGTGACAGCGGAAGCAGTCCACTGACCAGTAAATCCCTTCCTCTTGTAACCAAGCTCACGCAAACCACCCCACCAACTCCCTCAGTGTCAATTTCCTCCTTACCCAGGAATGCCAATAGTCCTGCAGGCCATGTCACTGGCAATTCTGACGAGTCCTCTCCTGCCTGGGATTCCTCCGATGCATCCTTGAGTGTAATGCCTACTGCTGCTGGCGCTGCTGTTGTTGCTGCTGGGAGTCGATCGTCATCCCAGAGGGGAAGTCGTAAGCCCACTTGTACTACTTCCAGTAAGCAATTGACTGTCCAACAGTCCTTTGCGAGGAAGATGAAATATCACAGCAGTCATCCTGCTGCAAAGCGGATAACTGAGGCCTTGACAACTATGTTGGTGTTAGACGTGCGTCCGGTATCCGCCGTTAGTTCACAGGGAACTAGACAATTTATTGAGGCAGTGTGCCCCCGTTACCAAATACCATCTAGGTTCCACTTCTCTAGGCAGGCGATACCGAGAATGTACACGGACGTCAGAAAAAGACTCACCAGTGTCCTAAAAAATGCAGTTGTACCCAATGTCCACTTAACCACGGACATGTGGACAAGTGGAGCAGGGCAGGGTCAGGACTATATGACTGTGACAGCCCACTGGGTAGATGTATGGACTCCCGCCGCAAGAACAGCAGCGGCGGCACCAGTAGCAGCATCTCGCAAACGCCAACTCTTTCCTAGGCAGGCTACGCTTTGTATCACCGCTTTCCAGAATACGCACACAGCTGAAAACCTCTTACGGCAACTGAGGAAGATCATCGCGGAATGGCTTACCCCAATTGGACTCTCCTGTGGATTTGTGGCATCGGACAACGCCAGCAATATTGTGTGTGCATTAAATATGGGCAAATTCCAGCACGTCCCATGTTTTGCACATACCTTGAATTTGGTGGTGCAGAATTTTTAAAAAAACGACAGGGGCGTGCAAGAGATGCTGTCGGTGGCCAGAAGAATTGCGGGACACTTTCGGCGTACAGGCACCACGTACAGAAGACTGGAGCACCACCAAAAACTACTGAACCTGCCCTGCCATCATCTGAAGCAAGAAGTGGTAACGAGGTGGAATTCAACCCTCTATATCAGGGGTGGCCAACCAGTCAGAAACAAAGAGCCAAAAATTGTGTTAGGCACGTCAAAGAACCGACATTGAGCCGCAGGCACACATGCAAAAATGGGGTGTAGCCACGTGCCTGCTAGGCCACGCCTCCGGTATAAAATACATTTAAAAAGCCAGATACACATAAAATACATTTTTAAAGCCAAATCCAACATAAAATACATTTAAAAAGCCACTTCCACCTAAAATAATTGAGAAATAAAGATCCACATAAAATATTTTGAAAAAGCAAGATTCACATAATACACTTCAGCTCCCCCATGTGTCACTTCAGCCAGCTACCTCATGTGTCACTCCTGCTAGCACACTCCTACAGTATGTCACTCCAGCCAGCTCCCCCATGAGTCACTTCTGCCAGCACTCTCCTGTGTCACTCCTGCCAGGACCCTCATGTGTCACTACAGACCCCCCGAAAACACACCTTGTGCCTTTGCAGCAGCACCTTATGTGTCCTCTGTTTGCCAGTGGGTGTCTCACCTCTAGTATCTGGCTCTCTCAGATCTCAGTCCCCATAGTGCTGCTGCATACTGCTGACTGTCTGGTTGGAGTACAGCAGTTTCCGGATCTGTTGTGGTCACGTGACTTTGAGTGTCGGGAGCCACATTTGAATAAAGAAAGAGCCGCATGAGGCTCAAGAGCCACAGGTTAGCCACCGCTGCTCTATATGCTTCAGAGGTTGGAGGAGCAGCAAAAGGCCATTCAAGCCTATACAATTGAGCACGATATAGGAGGTGGAATGCACCTGTCTCAAGCGCAGTGGAGAATGATTTCAACGTTGTGCAAGGTTCTGATGCCCTTTGAACTTGCCACACGTGAAGTCAGTTCAGACACTGCCAGCCTGAGTCAGGTCATTCCCCTCATAAGGCTTTTGCAGAAGAAGCTGGAGGCATTGAAGGAGGAGCTAACACGGAGCGATTCCGCTAGGCATGTGGGACTTGTGGATGGAGCCCTTAATTCGCTTAACAAGGATTCACGGGTGGTCAATCTGTTGAAATCAGAGCACTACATTTTGGCCACCGTGCTCAATCCTAGATTTAAAGCCTACCTTGGATCTCTCTTTCCGGCAGACACAAGTCTGCTGGGGTTCAAAGACCTGCTGGTGACAAAATTGTCAAGTCAAGCGGAACGCGACCTGTCAACATCTCCTCCTTCACATTCTCCCGCAACTGGGGGTGCGAGGAAAAGGCTCAGAATTCCGAGCCCACCCGCTGGCGGTGATGCAGGGCAGTCTGGAGCGACTGCTGATGCTGACATCTGGTCCGGACTGAAGGACCTGACAACGATTACGGACATGTCGTCTACTGTCACTGCATATGATTCTCTCACCATTGAAAGAATGGTGGAGGATTATATGAGTGACCGCATCCAAGTAGGCACGTCACACAGTCCGTACTTATACTGGCAGGAAAAAGAGGCAATTTGGAGGCCCTTGCACAAACTGGCTTTATTCTACCTAAGTTGCCCTCCCACAAGTGTGTACTCCGAAAGAGTGTTTAGTGCCGCCGCTCACCTTGTCAGCAATCGGCGTACGAGGTTACATCCAGAAAATGTGGAGAAGATGATGTTCATTAAAATGAATTATAATCAATTCCTCCGCGGAGACATTGACCAGCAGCAATTGCCTCCACAAAGTACACAGGGAGCTGAGATGGTGGATTCCAGTGGGGACGAATTGATAATCTGTGAGGAGGGGGATGTACACGGTGATATATCGGAGGATGATGATGAGGTGGACATCTTGCCTCTGTAGAGCCAGTTTGTGCAAGGAGAGATTAATTGCTTCTTTTTTGGTGGGGGTCCAAACCAACCCATCATTTCAGTCACAGTCGTGTGGCAGACCCTGTCACTGAAATGATGGGTTGGTTAAAGTGTGCATGTCCTGTTTATACAACATAAGGGTGGGTGGGAGGGCCCAAGGACAATTCCATCTTGCACCTCTTTTTTCTTTCATTTTTCTTTGCGTCATGTGCTGTTTGTGGAATGTTTTTTGGAAGGGCCATCCTGCGTGACACTGCAGTGCCACTCCTAGATGGGCCCGGTGTTTGTGTCGGCCACTAGGGTCGCTTATCTTACTCACACAGCTACCTCATTGCGCCTCTTTTTTTCTTTGCGTCATGTGCTGTTTGGGGAGGGTTTTTTGGAAGGGCCATCCTGCGTGACACTGCAGTGCCACTCCTAGATGGGCACGGTGTTTGTGTCGGCCACTAGGGTCGCTTATCTTACTCACACAGCTACCTCATTGCGCCTCTTTTTTTCTTTGCGTCATGTGCTGTTTGGGGAGGGTTTTTTGGAAGGGCCATCCTGCGTGACACTGCAGTGCCACTCCTAGATGGGCCCGGTGTTTGTGTCGGCCACTAGGGTCGCTTATCTTACTCACACAGCTACCTCATTGCGCCTCTTTTTTTCTTTGCGTCATGTGCTGTTTGGGGAGGGTTTTTTGGAAGGGCCATCCTGCGTGACACTGCAGTGCCACTCCTAGATGGGCACGGTGTTTGTGTCGGCCACTAGGGTCGCTTATCTTACTCACACAGCTACCTCATTGCGCCTCTTTTTTTCTTTGCGTCATGTGCTGTTTGGGGAGGGTTTTTTGGAAGGGCCATCCTGCGTGACACTGCAGTGCCACTCCTAGATGGGCCCGGTGTTTGTGTCGGCCACTAGGGTCGCTTATCTTACTCACACAGCTACCTCATTGCGCCTCTTTTTTTCTTTGCGTCATGTGCTGTTTGGGGAGGGTTTTTTGGAAGGGCCATCCTGCGTGACACTGCAGTGCCACTCCTAGATGGGCACGGTGTTTGTGTCGGCCACTAGGGTCGCTTATCTTACTCACACAGCTACCTCATTGCGCCTCTTTTTTTCTTTGCGTCATGTGCTGTTTGGGGAGGGTTTTTTGGAAGGGCCATCCTGCGTGACACTGCAGTGCCACTCCTAGATGGGCACGGTGTTTGTGTCGGCCACTAGGGTCGCTTATCTTACTCACACAGCTACCTCATTGCGCCTCTTTTTTTCTTTGCGTCATGTGCTGTTTGGGGAGTGTTTTTTGGAAGGGCCATCCTGCGTGACACTGCAGTGCCACTCCTAGATGGGCCCGGTGTTTGTGTCGGCCACTAGGGTCGCTTATCTTACTCACACAGCTTCCTCATTGCGCCTCTTTTTTTCTTTGCGTCATGTGCTGTTTGGGGAGGGTTTTTTGGAAGGGCCATCCTGCGTGACACTGCAGTGCCACTCCTAGATGGGCCCGGTGTTTGTGTCGGCCACTAGGGTCGCTTATCTTACTCACACAGCTACCTCATTGCGCCTCTTTTTTTCTTTGCGTCATGTGCTGTTTGGGGAGGGTTTTTTGGAAGGGCCATCCTGCGTGACACTGCAGTGCCACTCCTAGATGGGCCCGGTGTTTGTGTCGGCCACTAGGGTCGCTTATCTTACTCACACAGCTTCCTCATTGCGCCTCTTTTTTTCTTTGCGTCATGTGCTGTTTGGGGAGGGTTTTTTGGAAGGGCCATCCTGCGTGACACTGCAGTGCCACTCCTAGATGGGCCCGGTGTTTGTGTCGGCCACTAGGGTCGCTTATCTTACTCACACAGCTACCTCATTGCGCCTCTTTTTTTCTTTGCGTCATGTGCTGTTTGGGGAGGGTTTTTTGGAAGGGCCATCCTGCGTGACACTGCAGTGCCACTCCTAGATGGGCCCGGTGTTTGTGTCGGCCACTAGGGTCGCTTATCTTACTCACACAGCTACCTCATTGCGCCTCTTTTTTTCTTTGCGTCATGTGCTGTTTGGGGAGGGTTTTTTGGAAGGGCCATCCTGCGTGACACTGCAGTGCCACTCCTAGATGGGCACGGTGTTTGTGTCGGCCACTAGGGTCGCTTATCTTACTCACACAGCTACCTCATTGCGCCTCTTTTTTTCTTTGCGTCATGTGCTGTTTGGGGAGGGTTTTTTGGAAGGGCCATCCTGCGTGACACTGCAGTGCCACTCCTAGATGGGCACGGTGTTTGTGTCGGCCACTAGGGTCGCTTAGCTTAGTCATCCAGCGACCTAGGTGCAAATTTTAGGACTAAAAATAATATTGTGAGGTGTGAGGTATTCAGAATAGACTGAAAATGAGTGGAAATTATGGTTTTTGAGGTTAATAATACTTTGGGATCAAAATGACCCCCAAATTCTATGATTTAAGCTGTTTTTTAGTGTTTTTTAAAAAAAACACCCGAATCCAAAACACACCCGAATCCGACAAAAAAAATTCGGTGAGGTTTTGCCAAAACGCGGTCGAACCCAAAACACGGCCGCGGAACCGAACCCAAAACCAAAACCCGAAAAATTTCAAGTGCACATCTCTAACAAAAAACCCTCAAAAACAGCTTAAATCATAGAATTTGGGGGTCATTTTGATCCCATAGTATTATTAACCTCAATAACCATAATTTCCACTCATTTCCAGTCTATTCTGAACACCTCACACCTCACAATATTATTTTTAGTCCTAAAATTTGCACCGAGGTCGCTGGATGGCTAAGCTAAGCGACCCAAGTGGCTGACACAAACACCTGGCCCATCTATGAGTGGCACTGCAGTGTCAGACAGGATGGCACTTCAAAAAAATAGTCCCCAAACAGCACATGATGCAAAGAAAAAAGGAGGCGCAATGAGGTAGCTGTGTGACTAAGCTAAGCGACCCAAGTGGCAGACACAAACACCTGGCCCATCTAGGAGTGGCACTGCAGTGTCAGACAGGATGGCAGATTTAAAAAATAGTCCCCAAACAGCACATGATGCAAAGAAAAAAAGAGGTGCAATGAGGTAGCTGTGTGACTAAGCTAAGCGACCCAAGTGGCCGACACAAACACCTGGCCCATCTAGGAGTGGCAATGCACTGTCCTACTACTATATATATATACACTGCGCACAACTTAAATGCACCACAGGTATGGATGGATAGTATACTTGACGACACAGAGGTAGGTAGAGCAGTGGCCTACTATACCGTACTGCTATATATTATATACTGATGGTCAGCAAACTGTGCAAAACTGAAATGCACCACAAGTATGGATGGATAGTATACTTGACGACACAGAGGAAGGTAGAGCAGTGGCCTTCTGTACCGTACTGCTATATATTATATACTGGTGGTCAGCAAACTGTGCAAAACTGAAATGCACCACAGGTATGGATGGATAGTATACTTGACGACACAGAGGTAGGTAGAGCAGTGGCCTACTGTACCGTACTGCTATATATTATATACTGGTGGTCAGCAAAGTGTGCAAAACTGAAATGCACCACAGGTATGGATGGATAGTATACTTGATGACACAGAGGTAGGTAGAGCAGTGGCCTACTGTACCGTACTGCTATATATTATATACTGGTGGTCAGCAAACTGTGCAGAACTGAAATGCCCCACAGGTATGGATGGATAGTATACTTGACGACACAGAGGTAGGTAGAGCAGTGGCCTACTATACCGTACTGCTATATATTATATACTGATGGTCAGCAAACTGTGCAAAACAGAAATGCACCACAGGTATGGATGGATAGTATACTTGACGACACAGAGGAAGGTAGAGCAGTGGCCTTCTGTACCGTACTGCTATATATTATATACTGGTGGTTAGCAAACTGTGCAAAACTGAAATGCACCACAGGTATGGATGGATAGTATACTTGACGACACAGAGGTAGGTAGAGCAGTGGCCTACTGTACCATACTGCTATATATTATATACTGGTGGTCAGCAAACTGTGCAAACCTGAAATGCACCACAGGTATGGATGGATAGTATACTTGACGACACAGAGGTAGGTAGAGCAGTGGCCTACTGTACTGTACTGCTATATATTATATACTGGTGGTCAGCAAACTGTGCAAAACTGAAATGCCCCACAGGTATGGATGGATAGTATACTTGACGACACAGAGGTAGGTAGAACAGTGGCCTACTGTACCGTACTGCTATATATTATATACTGGTGGTCAGCAAACTGTGCAAAACTGAAATGCACCACAGGTATGGATGGATAGTATACTTGACGACACAGAGGTAGGTAGAGCAGTGGCCTACTGTACCGTACTGCTATATATTATATACTGGTGGTCAGCAAAATTATGCACTGTACTCCTACTATATATACTACAATACAGCACAGATATGGAGCGTTTTTCAGGCAGAGAACGTATAATACTGGTGGTCACTGGTCAGCAAAACTCTGCACTGTACTCCTCCTATATAATACTGGTGGTCCCCAGTCCCCACAATAAAGCAGTGTGAGCACAGATATTTGCAGCACACTGAGCACAGATATGGAGCGTTTTTCAGGCAGAGTCGAGAGCATATAATACTGGTGGTCACTGGTCACTGGTCAGCAAAACTCTGTACTGTACTCCTCCTATATAATACTGGTGGTCCCCAGTCCCCACAATAAAGCAGTGTGAGCACAGATATTTGCAGCACACTGAGCACAGATATGGAGCGTTTTTCAGGCAGAGAACATATAATACTGGTGGTCACTGGTCACTGGTCAGCAAAACTCTGCACTGTACTTCTCCTATATAATACTGGTGGTCCCCAGTCCCCACAATAAAGCAGTGTGAGCACAGATATTTGCAGCACACTGAGCACAGATATGGAGCGTTTTTCAGGCAGAGAACGTAGATTTCTCTAACGTCCTAAGTGGATGCTGGGGACTCCGTAAGGACCATGGGGAATAGCGGCTCCGCAGGAGACTTGGCACATCTAAAGAAAGCTTTAGGATTATCTGGTGTGCACTGGCTCCTCCCCCTATGACCCTCCTCCAAGCCTCAGTTAGATCTTTGTGCCCGAACGAGAAGGGTGCACACTAGGGGCTCTCCTGAGCTTCTTAGTGAAAGTTTTAGTTTAGGTTTTTTATTTTCAGTGAGACCTGCTGGCAACAGGCTCACTGCATCGAGGGACTAAGGGGAGAAGAAGCGAACTCACCTGCGTGCAGAGTGGATTGGGCTTCTTAGGCTACTGGACATTAACTCCAGAGGGACGATCACAGGCCCAGCCTGGATGGGTCCCAGAGCCGCGCCGCCGGCCCCCTTACAGAGCCAGAAGGCAGAAGAGGTCCGGAAAATCGGCGGCAGAAGACGTCCTGTCTTCAACAAGGTAGCGCACAGCACTGCAGCTGTGCGCCATTGCTCTCAGCACACTTCACACTCCGGTCACTGAGGGTGCAGGGCGCTGGGGGGGGGCGCCCTGAGACGCAATAAAAAACACCTTGGATGGCAAAAAAATACATCACATATAGCTCCTGGGCTATATGGATGCATTTAACCCCTGCCAAAATACATAAAAAAACGGGAGATAAGGCCGCCGATAAGGGGGCGGAGCCTATCTCCTCAGCACACTGGCGCCATTTTCCCTCACAGCTCCGTTGGAGGGAAGCTCCCTGTCTCTCCCCTGCAGTCACTACACTACAGAAAGGGTTAAAAAAGAGAGGGGGGGCACTAATTACGCGCAGTATTAAAGATACAGCAGCTATAAGGGGAAAAACACTTATATAAGGTTAGCCCTGTATATATATATAGCGCTCTGGTGTGTGCTGGCAAACTCTCCCTCTGTCTCCCCAAAGGGCTAGTGGGGTCCTGTCCTCTATCAGAGCATTCCCTGTGTGTGTGCTGTATGTCGGTACGTTTGTGTCGACATGTATGAGGAGAAAAATGATGTGGAGACGGAGCAGATTGCCTGTAATAGTGATGTCACCCTCTAGGGGGTCGACACCTGAGTGGATGAACTGTTGGAAGGAATTACGTGACAGTGTCAGCTCTGTATAAAAGACAGTGGTTGACATGAGACAGCCGGCTACTCAGCTTGTGCCTGTCCAGACGTCTCATAGGCCGTCAGGGGCTCTAAAGCGCCCGTTACCTCAGATGGCAGATATAGACGCCGACACGGATACTGACTCCAGTGTCGACGGTGAAGAGACAAATGTGACTTCCAGTAGGGCCACACGTTACATGATTGAGGCAATGAAAAATGTTTTACACATTTCTGATAATACGAGTACCACCAAAAAGGGGTATTATGTTCGGTGAGGAAAAACTACCTGTAGTTTTCCTGAATCTGAGAAATTAAATGAGGTGTGTGATGATGCGTGGTTTTCCCCCGATAACAACTGATAATTTCTAAAATGTTATTGGCATTATATCCTTTCCCGCCAGAGGTTAGGGTGCATTGGGAAACACCCCCTAGGGTGGATAAAGCGCTCACACGCTTGTAAGGGCTCTACCCTCTCCTGAGATGGCCGCCCTTAAGGATCCTGCTGATAGAAAGCAGGAGGGTATCCTAAAATGTATTTACACACATACTGGTGTTATACTGCGACCAGCAATCGCCTCAGCCTGGATGTGCAGTGCTGGGTTGGCGTGGTCGGATTCCCTGACTGAAAATATTGATACCCTAGATAGGGACAGTATATTTTTGCCTATAGAGCATTTAAAAGATGCATTTCTATATATGCGTGATGCACAGCGGAATATTTGCCGACTGGCATCAAGTCTAAGTGCGTTGTCCATTTCTACCAGTAGAGGGTTATGGACACGTCAGTGGTCAGGTGAGGCGTATTCCAAATGGCATTTGGTAGTATTGCCTTATTAAAGGGAGGAGTTATTTGGGGTCGGTCTTTCAGACCTGGTGGCCACGGCAACAGCTGGGAAATCCACGTTTGTACCCCAGGTCGCCTCTCAACATGAGAAGACGCCGTATTATCAGGCGCAGTCTTTTCATGGACAAGCGGGCAAAAGGTTCCTCATTTCTGCCCCGTGACAGAGGGAGAGGAAAAAGGCTGCAGAAATCAGCCAGTTCCCAGGAACAGAAACCCTCTCCCGCCTCTGCCAAGCCCTCAGTATGACGCTGGGGCTTTACAAGCAGAATCAGGCACGGTGGGGGGCCCGTCTCAATGAATTTCAGCGCGCAGTGGGCTCACTCGCAAGTAGACCCCTGGATCCTTCAGGTGATATCTCAGGGGTACAAATTAGAATTCGAGACGTCTCCCCCTCGCCGTTTCCTAAAGTCGGCTTTACCGATGTCTCCTTCTGACAGGGAGACAGTTTTGGAAGCCATTCACAAGCTGTATTCCCAGCAGGTGATAATCTAGGTACCCCTCCTGCAACAGGGAACGAGGTATTATTCCACACTGTTGTGGTACCGAAGCCGGACGGCTCGGTGAGACCGATTCTAAATCTAAAATCTTTGAACACTTACATACAGAGGTTCAAATTCAAGATTGAGTCACTCAGAGAAGTGATTGCGAACCTGGAAGAAGGGGACTACATGATGTCTCGGGACATCAAGGATGCTTACCTTCATGTCAAAATTTACCCTTCTCATCAAGGGTACCTCAGGTTTATGGTACAGAACTGTCACTATCAGTTCAGACGCTGCCGTATGGATGGTCCACGGCACCCCGGGTCTTTACCAAGGTAATGGCCGAAATGATGATATTCCTTCGAAGGAAGGGAATTTTAGTTATCCTTTACTTGGACGATTCCCTGATAAGGGTAAGATCCAGGGAACAGTTGGAGGTCGGTGTAGCACTATCTCAGGTAGTGTTGCGGCAGCACGATTGGATTCTCAATATTCCAAAATCGCAGCTGGTTCCGACGACTTGTCTTCTGTCCCTAGGGATGATCCTGGACACAGTCCAGAAAAAGGTGTTTCTCCCGGAGGAGAAAGCCAGGGAGTTATCCGAGCTAGTCAGGAACCTCCTAAAACCGAGCCAAGTCTCAGTGCATCAATGCACAAGGGTTCTGGGTAAAATGGTGGCTTCCTACGAAGCAATCCCATTCGGCAGATTCCACGCAAGAACTTTCCAGTGGGACCTGCTGGACAAATGGTCCGGGTCGCATCTTCAGATGCATCAGCGGATAACCCTGTCACCAAGGACAAGGGTGTCCCTCCTGTGGTGGTTGCAGAGTGCTCATCTTCTAGAGGGCCGCAGATTCGGCATTCAGGACTGGGTCCTGGTGACCACGGATGCCAGCCTGCGAGGCTGGGGAGCAGTCACACAGGGAAGGAATATCCAGGGCTTATGGTCAAGCCTGGAGACATCACTTCACATAAATATCCTGAAGCTAAGGGCCATTTACAATGCTCTAAGCTTAGCAAGACCTCTGCTTCAAGGTCAGCCGGTGTTGATCCAGTCGGACAACATCACGGCAGTCACCCAAGTAAACAGACAGGGTGGCACAAGAAGCAGGAGGGCAATGGCAGAAGCTGCAAGGATTCTTCGCTGGTCGGAAAATCATGTGATAGCACTGTCAGCAGTATTCATTCCGGGAGTGGACAACTGGGAAGCAGACTTCCTCAGCACGACCTCCACCCGGGAGAGTGGGGACTTCACCCAGAAGTCTTCCACATGATTATAAACCGTTGGGAAAAACTCGACAGGTATTGCGCCAGGTCAAGGGACCCTCAGGCAATAGCTGTAGACGCTCTGGTAACACCGTGGGTGTACCAGTCAGTGTATGTGTTCCCTCCTCTGCCTCTCATACCCAAGGTACTGAGATTGATAAGATGGAGAGGAGTAAGCACTATATTCGTGGCTCCGGATTGGCCAAGAAGGACTTGGTAACCGGAACTTCAAGAGATGCTCACGGAGGATCCGTGGCCTCTACCTCTAAGAAGGGACCTGCTCCAGCAAGGACCCTGTCTGTTCCAAGACTTACCGCGGCTGCGTTTGACGGCATGGCGGTTGAACGCCGGATCCTGAAGGAAAAAAGGCATTCCGGATGAAGTCATCCCTATCCTGATCAAAGCCAGGAAGGATGTAACCGCAAAACATTATCACCGCATTTGGCGAACATATGTTGCGTGGTGCGAGGCCAGTAAGGCCCGACAAAGGAAATTCAACTGGGTCGATTCCTACATTTCCTGCAAACAGGAGTGTCTATGGGCCTGAAATTGGGGTCCATTAAGGTTCAAATTTCGGCCCTGTCAATTTTCTTCCAAAAAGAACTAGCTTCAGTCCCTGAAGTTCAGACGTTTGTAAAAGGGGTACTGCATATACAGCCTCCTTTTGTGCCTCCAGTGGCACTTTGGGATCTCAATGTAGTTTTTGGGTTCCAAAAGTCACATTGGTTTGAACCACTTAAATCTGTGGAGTTAAAATATCTCACAGGGAAAGTGGTCATGCTGTTGGCCCTGGCCTGGGCCAGGCGCGTGTCAGAATTGGCGGCTTTATCCTGTAAAAGCCCTTATCTGATTTTCCATTCGGACAGGGCGGAATTGAGGACTCGTCCTCAGTTTCTCCCTAAGGTGGTTTCAGCGTTTCACCTGAACCAACCTATTGTGGTGCCTGCGGCTACTAGGGACTTGGAGGACTCCAAGTTGCTAGACGTTGTCATGGCCCTGAAAATATATGTTTCCAGGATGGCTGGAGTCAGGAAAACTGACTCGCTGTTTATCCTGTATGCACCCAACAAGCTGGGTGCTCCTGCTTTTAAGCAGACTAGTGCTCGTTGGATTTGTAGTACAATTCAGCTTGCACATTCGGTGGCAGGCCTGCCACAGCCAAAAATCTGTAAATGCCCACTCCACAAGGAAGGTGGGCTCATCTTGGGCGGCTGCCCGAGGGGTCTCGGCTTTACAACTTTGCCGAGCAGCTACTTGGTCAGGAGCAAATACGTTTGTAAAATTCTACAAAATTGATACCCTGGCTGAGGAGGACCTGGAGTTCTCTCATTTGGTGCTGCAGAGTCATCCGCACTCTCCCGCCCGTTTGGGAGCTTTGGTATAATCCCCATGGTCCTTACGGAGTCCCCAGCATCCACTTAGGACGTTAGAGAAAATAAGAATTTACTTACCGATAATTCTATTTCTCGTAGTCCGTAGTGGATGCTGGGCGCCCATCCCAAGTGCGGATTGTCTGCAATACTGGTACATAGTTATTGTTACCAAAAAATCGGGTTATTGCTGTAGTGAGCCATCTTTTCTAGAGGCTCCTCTGTTATCATGCTGTTAACTGGGTTCAGATCACAAGTTGTACGGTGTGATTGGTGTGGCTGGTATGAGTCTTACCCGGGATTCAAGATCCTTCCTTATTGTGTACGCTCGTCCGGGCACAGTATCCTAACTGAGGCTTGGAGGAGGGTCATAGGGGGAGGAGCCAGTGCACACCAGATAATCCTAAAGCTTTCTTTAGATGTGCACAGTCTCCTGCGGAGCCGCTATTCCCCATGGTCCTTACGGAGCCCCCAGCATCCACTACAGACTACGAGAAATAGTATTATCGGTAAGTAAATTCTTATTATTTGCAGCACACTGAGCACAGATATTTGCAGCACACTGAGCACAGATATTTGAAGCCCCCTGAACATAGAACTGAGAGGATGCCAGCCACGTCATCTCACGATCATCTCCAATGCACGAGTTAAAAATGGCGGCGACGCGCGGCTCCTTATATAGAATACGAATCTCGCGAGAATCCGACCGCGGGATGATGACGTTCGGGCGCGCTCGGGTTAACCGAGCAAGGCGGGAGGATCCGAGTCTACCTCGGAACTGTGTAAAATGGGTGAAGTTCGGGGGGTTCGGATTCCGACGAACCGAACCCGCTCATCACTAATATATGTATTGTGCATAAACAGTTTTGGTTTATAGGAAAAGGAATATTTTTTTATTTTTTTTACATCAGGCATATTAGCAGCTTCCTATAAGTGTGCATACGTAGGCTAGGATGCAAGATAAGGGGGGTGACTGACATGTATCAGGGAATAGGTAGTCATAAGGACGCATAGGGGTGTGCATATCGTGATTCACGAGGGTTCAGAGGTACTGTAGTTTGATATCATACAACAAGCTGTAGGGGTAGACATGTACAATGTACTAGGTAAACACGCATATGCTTGGCTATGGGGCAGAGTGGGCAAGGGGATTGCTTACCATAGTCATAACCTGGGATTCGGATCCCATTAGGAAGTGATGTAATAAAGAATAGCGCGTACATAGGTATACAGTATGTAGGGTTGTTATAGGCAAAGGCACACATAGTTACATTATTATCGTTATCCTTTATATGACTCCATGAGAGTTCCACAGCACCCAAATACAGAGTGCATAAACAAATAATCGAAAAAAGGAAAACAGCAACTATATTGATAACTCTTGCTATGTGTTTTTGATATTGTAGCAATACAGGGTGTTAATACTGTATTTGTGTTGCAGTAGCATTTATTGTGTAGTGTTCATCAATATGTTTATAAATATGCTACTATTATATTATCACTAATGTACATATCAGTGGTGTATTGTCACTTATACACTAGTGACAATGCACTGGTTTTAGGTGTATTACCACTGGTAATACAATATAATATGTTTGTATTATCAACGGTATACTATGGGGTATATGCAATTGCGGTCGAATTCCGGCCGGAATTCGACCGTTTTTAAATTCGACACAATTCAACAGTCGAATTCCGTCCGCCGGGGCCGGAAATTCGACATATTCAATAAAAAACGGATTCGACAGTCCCGCTGTCGAAAAACGGACCAATTGACGGATAAGTGCGTCCTGGATTCGACTTTTCGGACGGCACAAAAATGGTTAAAAAACCCTGAAAAAAAAATGCGTGGGGTCCCCCCTCCTAAGCATAACCAGCCTCGGGCTCTTTGAGCCGGTGCTGGTTGTACAAATAAGGGGGGAAAATTGACAGGGGATCCCCCGTATTTTTAGAACCAGCACCGGGCTCTGTGTCCGGTCCTAGTGCAAAAAATACGGGGGACAAAAAACTTAGGGGTCCCCCGTATTTTTAACACCAGCACCGGGCTCCACTAGCTGGAGAGATAATGCCACAGCCGGGGGACACTTTTATATTGGTCCCTGCAGCCGTGGCATTAAATCCCCAACTAGTCACCCCTGGCCGGGGTACCCTGGAGGAGTGGGGACCCCTTAAATCAAGGGGTTCCCCCCCTCCAGCCACCCAAGGGCCAGGGGTGAAGCCCGAGGCTGTCTCCCCCCCCCCCCCCCATCCATGGGCTGCGGATGGGGGGCTGATAGCCTTGTGTCAAAAAAAAGAATATTGTTTCTTGCAGCAGAACTACAAGTCCCAGCAAGCCTCCCCCGCAAGCTGGTACTTGGGGAACCACAAGTAGCAGCATGCAGGGGAAAAATGGGCCCGCTGGTACCTGTAGTTCTACTGCAAAAAAAATACCCAAATAAAAACAGGACACGCACACCGTGAAAGTAAAACTTTATTACAAACATGCCGACACACACATACTTACCTATGTTGACACGATGTTCGGTCCACTTCTCCAAGTAGAATCCCGGTGTACCTGAAAATCAAATTATACTCACCAAAATCCAGTGTAGCATCTGTCCTCTTCTTTTTTGTAATCCACGTACTTGGCAAAAAAAGAAAACACATTTACCCGGACCACGCACTGAAAGGGGTCCCATGTTAACACATGGGACCCCTTTCCCCGAATGCTGAGACCCCCCGTGACTCCTGTCACAGAGGGTCCCTTCAGCCAATCAGGAAGCGCCACGTCGTGGCACTCTCCTGATTGGCTATGTGCATCTGAGCTGTCAGACAGCGCATCTCACAGCTGCTCCATTAGTTTCAATGGTGGGAACTTTGCGGTCAGCGGTGAGGTTACCCGCGATGCAGCGATCACCGAGCAGGCACCCTGTCAGGACTGCATTACTGACCGGATGCCTGGGTTAATCAAGGGTGCCACTGCCACCGGCTTTCAAACACCTGGCTCCACCTCCATGTACAAAAACTTAATTGGAGTCCACCTGTGGTAAATTCAATTGATTGGACATGATTTAGAAAGGCACACACCTGTCTATATAAGGGCCCACACTTGACAGTGTATGTATGAGCACAAACCAAGAATTAAGTCATAGGAATTGTCTGCAGACCTTCAAGACAGGATTCTCTCGAGGATCAAATCTGGGGAAGGGTACTGAAAAATATCTGCTGCTTTGAAGGTCCCAATGAGCACAGTGGCCTCCATCATCCATAAATGGAAGAAGTTCGGAACCACCAGGACTCTTCCTAGAGCTGGCTGGCCATCTAAACTGAGTGATCGGGGAAAAGGGCACTAGTCAGAGAGGTGACCAATAACCCGATGGTCATTCTGTCAGAGCTACAGATTTCCTCTGTAGATAGAGGTGTTACGTTCTCTGTGCTCCGAACGTAAAATACTGAGTGGGTGAGTCCCGAGCACAGGAACGTGACGCTGAAATAAGGACAAAGTAAAGCAGTACCCCTAGGACCCTAACTCTGTTGTTCCACCCACATGGTCAGTCTACCCCTGCGAGACTATGTGTTTTTGGGCCCACGGCAGCCGAGTTTGAAGGGCAGATTAGGTCTGCCCAACTCCGATGCCCCCCGGACTTAATATGAGACAAGGTTTAAACTGAGACTGGATGGGAACAAGGGGACCTCTAACTAAACAAAACACAGAGCTAGGGGTTACTACAGAACTAAAAACTAAACGTATGTGCGGCACGGCCGCCAATGGAAAAAGGCAACAAAGGTACGCTGTCCACACCCTACACGGCACCGCCGTGTACCGGGGAGGACAGCTGGGGCGGAGACCTCCGCAAAAACACCAGCAACAAATATAACGAAAAGACTACGGCCTAGGCCGCGAGACGTGGCAACCGCTGCTACTCGCAACACTGGGGGAAACTACCACAGGTGAACGAGAATCCCGAGATCACAGACGTCGGTTTCCAATGACTGGAGGGCTGGAAGGACTCCAATGACAGGCCTCTGAACACCTGGACACAGGACCACTGGAACGAGGTGGACCGGATAACTGAACACCAGACAGGGAATTCTCCAGAGCAGGAACAGCTCACAGGAAGCTATCACCGGCGTCTGTGTAGGGCACTGAGGGAGAATATAACAGGAATCTGCACCAATAGCTGCAGAGACCATAATTTTATAATATCGTGCAGCTGCCCTGCTGCACGACCACAAGCTGATAATTTGCAATTACTTCTATGGCAACGGGGAACGCGGTCCGCCTGTGGCGTCCCCAATGCCAAGGACCTGGCAGCTCGGAGCGCTCAGCATCCTGCCGTTGCCAGGCGCTGAGCGGGGAGCAGGAGGAGGCGCAGTGGACGTGATGTGCTGGGACCGTTGCTTAGCAACGGTCGGGTGCTGGCGCGAGCCGTCGCGCCTAACAAGAGGAGAACCTTCCAGAAGGACATCCATCTCTGCAGCAATCCACCAATCAGGCCTGTATGGTAGAGTGGCCAGACGGAAGCCACTCCTTAGTAAAAAGCACGTGGCAGCCCGCCTGTAGTTTGCCAATATGCACCTGAAGGATTCTCAGACCATGAGAAACAAAATTCTCTGGTCTGATGAGGCAAAGATTGAACTCTTTGGCGTGAATGCCAGGCGTCATGTTTGGAGGAAACCAGGCACCGCTCATCACCAGGCCAGTACCATCCCTATAGTGAAGCATGATGGTGGTAGCATCATGTTGTGGGGATGCTTTTCAGTGGCAGGAACTGGGAGACTAGTCAGGATAGAGGGAAAGATGAATACAGCAATGTATAGAGACATCCTGGATGAAAACCTGCTCCAGAGCACTCTTGACCTCAGATTGGGGCGACGGTTCATCTTTCAGCAGGACAACGACCCTAAACACACAGCCAAGATATCAAAGGAGTTGCTTCAGGGCAACTCTGTGAATGTCCTTGAGTGGCCCAGCCAGAGTCCAGACTTGAATCCGATTGAACATCTCTGGAGAGATCTGAAAATGGCTGTGCACCGACACTTCCCATCCAACCTGATGGAGCTAGAGAAGTGCTGCAAAGAGGAATGTGCAAAACTGCCCAAAGATAGGTGTGCCAATCTTGTGGCATCATATTCAAAAAGACTTGAGGCTGTAATTGCTGCCAAGGGTGCATCAACAAAGTATT